>NC_046334.1:13895603-14237194 GCF_000738735.6 Corvus cornix cornix
ATGATCCAAAGGAATGAGAGCAACTTTTCTAAGCAATTAGTAAAAAACCCCAACTGTCTCCTGCAAAAGCACGGATCGGAAAATAACCATTTCAATTATAGCCATCAGAAATCTTCCCCCATTCTCATTTTTCTTTTGAATATATATCTTGAGCTTGTTCAAGATATGCAGGAAAGTTTTCTTGCAAAATGACAGGTAGAACTATCACAAACTTGTTACTATTTTAGGGGTGTTGGATAAGATGCATAATTATCTTGAATACAGTTTCAGTTTTGCTGCCTTTTCAGTGTAGCAAGCTACAGGGAAAATACAACTTCAGTTGTCGAGGATCCCGGACCTCAAAGGGAGAAATAAGTAGGTAACAACTCTACTTTCACTTGTGTTTTGCAGTCTTTATTTTTTATAAATGTGGTTGTTTATTTTAAGTGTAAGTAGCATTAGTTCATCCCTATTTTGTTATCCACATTGAGGGAAAATAAAGAAGTGTCTGCACAGAGTTGGAGTTACGTGGCCGTGTGACTTGAGAAGAGTCTACTAATATGTGATTCTCCTTTGAAACTGTGAGCAGATTATCTTCAATAACTAGCAGATTTCTGTATATATTTTTAAAATGCAGGAATAAGTGCTTGATATAACTATTACAGTGGGTTTATTTAATTAAAAACAGTGCACTGCAGTAGCATTTCAGAGTTACTCTTGCCATGTTCGGACAGTTCTCTTGCGGATCTCAAAGCTCGGGTTTTGTGCTCCTTTAGCTATATATTTGGAAGAAACAGAAAATAGTTTTATCACTTGCTTCCTACTGACATACTCAGTTCTTACAGTAACAATTTTCCTTGGCTGTTGCAGCATGTGCCAGGAGATTGCAGATCCTGTGTCTGTACTTAAGACTTGATACCTCAGAAACTGTCTTTTATCCAAAATGCCGGTAAGGCAATTACCATGAGTCAGACGAACCATCCACTCCAGGTTCCTTGTTATGGGTCAGGCCAGAGCAAGACCTTTTCTGGTCAGGGAGCCAGTCTGTGAATTAATGTCAGTGAGAATTACGGGTAAAATCCCCAGCCATGGCTACTGTCCAAAATCGGTAGCAAGACTGGTAATTTAAATGTCTGCCGCTCCTGGACAAAAATAAGCTGCTTGCCTCTCACTCTCTCTCTCGTCCTAACAAGACTGTTTCGGATTTGTCCAAGTAAAACCAAGAGAATAAATTTGAGGGGGAGGAGAGAGTGTGTCTTCCTCCTTTGCTTCAGTAACTTCATGTTTGTCCATGTTTTTTTCCCCAGCTCCTTAAACCGGAGGAAGAATGTCCCACTGATCGTCTCTCAGCAGGTCACGGCATAAGCTGCTCCCTGTTTTAGCCCTCCGATGAGCCCATATACCACTCGCTGTATTCACTCATTCCTTTGCCAGGTCACTCTTGATTTTCTCCTCTTGAACAGGGCTCAGAACAAGCCCAGTCCTGGCCAGCTCCTCACTCCCTCTCCAGAGCTGGGAGCTGCTGGGCAGAGTGACACTTGCAGCCTCGCGACCTCCGTGGCCGCCTGGTCTCCGCTGTGGCACCCGCGGCAGTATCAGCCACAAAGGGATTTTCTTTATTGCATTAAGCTTGCAGAGAGAAGATTTAGTAGGTGTGTCGCAGTGCCATTAGCCTCCTGTGACCTGGTGTCTCAGCAAATCCTTCTGTGGCTGTGAAGAATTTGTTTTAGTTTGAGCAAATTCATCTTCATTAGAGCCATTTTGAGGGAAACTGTTCTCTCTACCCACGGTGCCATCTTCTTAATTCTAGGTGGCTGGACCTACTGCTGGTATTTGAATCATTATGCTAGTCTTGAGTAACGTCCCATCTGGCAATGGAAAATTCAAAAATACAATTAATTCAGTTTCCTTATATCATATGGTTGTGAAACCCTTTCTAACAAACTTTCACACAGAAACAGAAGTTTTATTCTTGTGGTAATAATGTTCATAAAAAAATGTTTTGGTGTGCTTAGTGCAAAATAACATTACAACTTCTGGAGGACAACCACAAAATCTATTAAAAAAATAAATGTTGGCAGACACATAGGCAAAGGAAATCTATCAAAGTTTGTTGATGTTTGTCTGCAGTGCAGACCAGTTAACAGATTCTTTCCCTACGCAAACGAGCGGCATCTTGTCACAACACTTCAAAATCTTTAAATAACTTAAAGGCTCTTTTCTTTGATGTGAAGTTCACTTTGCAACACCTTGATGCCAGGGATGGTAGTCAGTTATTATCTTTATTACAGGTGTGGCCTTATTTAAATATCTGCATAAAATGTCTCATCTGTGGCACACTGATACTGCGTGAGCATTGCGTACCTGTTGTACGTGAGCCGCCTTCAGCTGGGGCGTGTTCAAAGTGAAGAACAGAAAATGTTTTACCATCCTTCAGATCCTAAATGGAGGTCTGCTGAAATGTCACTGGAAAAGTTGGAAGAGTCTGGGCCTAGCTTGGGGAAAAAAAGTAAACAAAATAGGATTTTTAGGTGAGGCGCAAGTAGGATTTGCCTGTACAAGAAGAAAAATGAGACCTGCTAGTTTAGACCAGCAGGTTGCCTCCTTGCCAAATTCCAGATGACAATGACTAGAAGTGACTTGGTCTGAGTCTTTTGGTGTGAAAATCCCTGTTTTAGCTGTGACTGCAGGGTTTTTTTGGGGGGGGGATTGCTCAATCGTAGAGTCATAGAATGGTCTGGGTTGGAGGCGACCTTAAAGATCATCTAGTCCTCTGCCATGGGCAGAGGACCATTCACTGACCAGGTTGCTCAAAGCCCCATCCAACCTGGCCATGAACACTGCCAGGTATGGGGCATCCACAGCTCTCTATGCAGCCTGTGCCAGGCTTCACCATACTCTGAGTAAAGATTTTTTTCCTAATATATCATCATGCCTGTGTAATTGGATTCTAAACAAATACACAGGAGACCTTTCTAGTTTCTTTGAAAAAATGGTCAGAGGAAGGAATATCAATGTCTCTGATAGATGGATGCTCTGCAGTAATGCCTGCTGCCCATTAATGAGGTCTGAGGTCCAGCCACTGCCATTGCTTTAAGGTGTTCACAGACCTTTCATAGACTTGACATGCATTAGCTATTGGATGAAATGTGAACCCTAAGTGAAAGGATGTACTGCTAAGATAACCTTTAATTCCCAGGTGTGGGAAGGATTTAAGACCTGTTCCCAGCATTTTTTTTTTTTTTTTTTCTTAGAGCAAATGTAAAAAGTTTTCCAATTAGCTCGACAGTTTTGGGGGGGGTGGTCTTACTCTGAAGTTTCCATTCTCCTTGTACATTGCTTAGGAAGAATAAGCACATAATTTTTTGGCTGTGGATGCCTGTTGATGGAATTTAATGCTGTTCAACTGAGATAATAAAAGGGTCAAATAATTTTGTGAACTGTTAAGTATCATTTCATCTTTTGTACAGTGACTGTGGTCCCTGGGGTTGAAGAACAGTGATTGTTATGGTTCTTTTACCATCTGGCACTGTGACAAGAATACCTGATCTTGTGTTGCTCTACATGATGAAAAAATAGGTAAATAAATAGGATTTATCAGTTTTCTTTACAAGGCTTTTCCACAGGGCAATTGATTTTATTTTAGTCTGTGCAAGACAGACCAAGAGAAGAAAAAAAGATTGTATTTCTCTCTCTTGCTTTCCCAAGTCCAGTGTAAATAAAACAAGACTGATATGTACTTACACATCTTTAAAATGCCTTAACAGTTTTTCTTTGGCTTTCTGAAGAGAAGATTCTGTTAGTTCTGAAGAAGGAATTTTTTTTTTCCAGTAATTTTGAATGCCCTTGGGCCCTCTTACGCAGAACTCTGTAATTCTTCTTCATGACAAGCACCTTGCACAAGGCTTTTTGGGGTGGGAACCTTTCTTTTTAATTAGGTTGCAGATGAAGGTTCAGCTCAGTCGTGTTAATGGTGGAAGTTTCTTTAGTGACTTTTCCCATCAATTGTATACTTTGTGTCAAGGTCAAAAGTATCACTGTTCTTCAAAAATGATCCTATAACCTTTTGTTTACGGAAGCAGTAGTCTCCTTTGGAAGAGGTTTATACAAAAGATTAAGTTGGTAGAATCAGGAATTCAAGATCAATCAAAAGGCTTTTTGTACATGTGAAGACATTCCATTTAATACTAAGTTGATATTTTCCACTTTGTGTGATTAGGCAAATGCAAAATTAAGTAACAGAAGTCAAGATCAGACACATTTTGAAGGTTTGTTTGTTTTTAAAGTGTATTGCTCTTTCTCGGAGAATATACTTCAGGTAAATATTAGATCTGTCTGTAAACTGGAAAATCAACTTCTCATCTTACTTAAAAGGTGCCTTTGTAGTAAAGGCAATATCATAACCTTAAAATAGTGTTTTGCATGAAGAGAAATGCAATGTCATGCTATATTTAACTACTTTGTAAGAACCAAGTTGTTGTGATGAGAAAATTTCAATAAAGTTTCTAATATTAAAATATATTTTGCAAGTCTATAACCTTCTTTGGCATTTATCATGTGGAATTATATACTAGTTGCCTTCTTGAAAGAAGGCTTAGAGCTGTGTCTTTAATAATTTTCAAAGTATGAATATAATTATAGGTTTCTCATTATAACAAAGGTACCAGTTGTGTTTTTTTTAGTGTAGAGATGGTTAAAAGCTGGTATACTGGTCATCACAGATCAACATATATGTATATTTGCAAGGTAAAAAGTAGCTGTTTGTTGCATGAAAGATAACCCAAGTAAAAATTCCTTAGAAGTGTACAGGTGAAAGTTTCCTCATGTCCATAGCTTTATGCCTAAAGGCCTAACTCTGTAGCTGTACCCAGAGAGCACTGAGCAGAGTGGGATGTAATTGAGAAGATGCTTCAGGACCAATCCTGTAGTAAGACCCAGCTCAGCCTCGGTCACCCTTTGGGGCATGGCACGTCCTGAAGGGCAGCTGCTGGATGCAGGAGGGGGTCACTGGTTCAGGGAAGTGGTCGGGCTTGCAGGGCAAGGGTGTGTTTCGTGGGGCACAGGTGTATGTGCATGAGCATTTTGGTGTGGGTTAGGAGTGTTCTTCTGAAGCAAGTCCGCTTATTGTCCTCGCTTCCTGTCGACGTGCGTGCGTTGCCGCACAGCTCCGAGCGCGCGGGCAGGTTTCATTTTGGGTGCCGCTAAACCAGAAGATGTTTCCACCTGGGAATACCCATTCAGTCAGCAGGACCAGTCTGATTCTAGCTGAAAGTGAAACCATCCCATCGAAGTGTGGACATTTGTCCTTGAGCTCAACCCCTGCGGAGCTGTGCTACGGCTGTTGTCACAGCCTGACTGCTGTCACTGTCCCTGTCCCGGCTGGAGACTAACAGCAGGTGCCTAGGGAAGACAGTAAAAGTGCAAGCACGTAGTAGTGCTTTCCCAATGTATTTTCCCAGCTTTCAGCAATCTGCATCTCACAAACTTCCTGAAGCAGAGATGGTATCTTTGGTTTAATAGCCCGTGATAGATTTTTCTTCCATTAGTTTGTCTTATTGTTTGTAAAACCATGTGCATTTTTATCATCCACAATATCATGTGCAGTGAGTCCTAAGGTAGAATAATGTACGTGTTAAGAAGTACCATTTTTTGTTTATTTTGAATTTGCTACCTGATAATTTCATTTGATGCTCCTTTGTTCTTATCTTGTAAGAGACAAATGATTCCTTTTCCACTGCCTTTATGGTGTTCCATTTATCACGGATCTCTTTGATACTACCTTGATTGTTTGTGTTCCAGGCTGAAAAATCCATGTCTGTTTAGTTCCTTGATCAGAACCCATTTCATACCTTTGATCATCCTTGTTCTTCTCTCTGCCTTCCCTTGTTCTTTGAGTCTTTCTGAGACTGGAGGACTGCATGCAAGCTAGATAACTTATTCAGTGTGCAGTGTGCTGGCTTGAGGGTGTATTCTGTGGTGGTCTACGTTTCCCATAATTTTTAACAGTGTTTGCTTTTTCTTTTGACTGCTGCTGAAACTAAATCGTCATTTTTTTATATATGTCTCTGTTGAACGCAAGATCCTTCCCTGTGGTGGTGACAGCTCACCCAGAGCCCGTGCTGTATTCATAGGGTTGGAGTTGTTTTCCTCCCCACCCATCCTCCCCACCATTCCCTACAATTCTTTATACCTGCCAACTCTGAGCTTTGTCTTCCATTGTACAATTTAGTCCTTTGCTATGTAAGATCAGTTGCAGTTCTCTCAGTAAGTCTCCGTTTGTACTGCTGTGAGCAACTTGGTATCAGTAGGGTACTCTCCCCGCACACCATTCTTCCCTCTTTCCCAACCCATTTATGCAGCTGTCCTACAAAACTCCTGTGGAACACTGGTAGCGACCTGTTTTCATAGAGAAACTGAATGTTTATTACCATCTTTTCATTCCCATCTTTTACCAAATTATGTATTTGTTTGGAGATCAAACGACTGGATTGATCCGGTCATGTTTGTCCTCACATACAACAAACAATTCTCTAGCAATGCTAATGGATTTGTGAGGCAATTGTTCAAATGCCATGTGGACTCTTCCCCAGCATGTGATACCTAGCTCTCTGTTCTTTGTAACAGTTCCTATCAATTTGCTCAATGCGTATGTCAAATTAATTGTTTTGTGGTTTTCCGATTCCTCCTGAGAGGCCTGTTAGGAGATTGGCAATGTGTGTTTGCTATCTCACACTTCTCTGGTACAGAGATGGGTCTGAATAAGATTACCATGAGCAGTAATAGCTCAGCTGTGTGTACGTGAGTTCCTGCAAAAGTTGAGGGAGCACCATCTCACACTTGTGATCTGTTACCATTCCTTTTGCCCACATTTCTCTGCTGACCTCTATCACTGATGCATACATTTCAGGCTGATTCTCAACCCATAGGCAAAAAAACCTACTCCAGTCAGGGGATCATCTACCTAGCTTCTTCCGTAGCAAGCACAGAGGGAAAACATCTTTTAGTTTTGTTGTTAGTGGCTTTTTTGGTTTGATTTGGTTTAGTTCTGTTTCTTCTTCAGCCTTTTTAGCTCTAAGTAGATTTATAGGCAGATCTGTGCCAGGGTTTCTTTTCAGACAGAAATAGATTATCCAAAGACAGAAGGGACAGACTTTTCTCTGTTGGGACAGTCCATCAGCTTCCTGTTCTCCTTAACCCCAGGCAGCAAGAAGGGACCAATGCAAAACTCAAGTCCATGAGTGAACTTCCTTCAGTGATGCAGTGGTGAGGCAGAGGAACTTGATAAACTTCTGAGTTGTTTGGGCATTTTTTGTTATTCATTGCTGTTTATTTTGAGTGGGTTGTTTGGGGTTTGTTTTTTTTTTTTTTTTTGGTTTTTTTTTTTTTTGGGTTTTTTTTTTTTTTTTTTTTTTTTTTTTTTTTTTTTTTGTTTTTTTTTGGTGGTTGTGCTTGTTTGGCTTTTGGGAGTGGTTTTGTTGTTTTTGTTTGGTTTTAATTCTCTTTAACATTTCCCCTAAAGACAGCTAGGAAACTAAACATGTCAGTTATCTTAGTGCAACTTTATGATTTCATAATTAAAGTCACAATGGCAGGAAATGGAGAAGTTTAGGTTTCAGTAGCAATATTGGCCACATATAGACTGTTTTAACTTCCTGCCTTTCATAATCAATTCTTGTTTATGTACTTTGTGACCTACATTAAGAGCCAAGAGTCTGGAAAAACGTGATGATTTTTATCCTAATGATGCTTCTGGGAAGTTGTGGGGAAAATAAATTTTTTTGGTTTAGAATTCAAGCACGAGAAGTTTAAGTGATTTGCTGTATTTTGTGTATGAAGCTGATGGAACTTGCAGACTTCTGAGTCCCACCCCAAGGTTAACATGCTTGGTTTTGTTTCCAGTAATATTTAGTGACTTTGCTGAGATTCTCTGTAAGAAACTTCCTTGTAAGCAAGGGAGAGCGAAGAGGAGAATAAAGGTGTTTGGATTATGAACGACTCTCCAAGGAGACCTGAAGGTTGAAGAAAGGGTGGATACTGTGAATTCCCTGGCAGACAAGGGTGTGGGCGTGTCTTGAGAGAGGTCGAAATTATCTTTGGGGAGACAGCACGTTGCTTAGAGATAACTGTGAAGCTTTGTCAAGGGGACCAGGTAAAAATGTGCTGTTCTATTATACACAAGGTCATTTCAAACTATGCTAATAAGTTAGAGATCATACACTGCAGGAAAGCAGGATAGGAAACCCCTTAATGTGCCCTGTGTGTTAAAGCAACAGGTATGGACAAAAAGGGAGGGAGGGAAAATAAATGGGTGTGAAGCACATTTTTGGTTCTGTTTTCAGCTAGCTCATTTAGAGAAGGCCTGTTGGGGATCCACATGATAGGAATTTGAGTTGTATTGCTTGTCACTAACAGCTGACAGGGCTGAAGAACCTGAAAGCAGAGAGATTTGTGACAAACTTAGAGCTGAAGAGTGAGGCAGAGGATCAGCTGAAGACTGGCTTTGAGGCTGAAATCTTCCAAGTTCAGAGGCTGTGCAAGAACTAAGGTTAACGTCACCAAAACCACTTGAATCTGTGAGGATTGGACACAAGAGGCAGCAACTGAAGAAACTGAAGTTGCAGGTTGCAGACCAAGGATGTTGGCAGATACCTGTGAGGAGGGTGTTTGTGCAGGGGGCATGAGGCATGAATGTACTCATCAGCCTAGACAAGAGAAGTGCTGGTCCTGCAGGAGGTGCTTGCAGACGCGCACAGCTATTTGAAGTCTCAGAAATTAATTGAACATTTTAATTTTTGTTTAGTTAATAGGTAATTTCTGCACTGTGTCAGTGTCAATGGTTAATTACTTGCACATTTCATTAGGAAAGCAAAAGGAGATTGTGCCTGGTCCTTGGCATGATCTGGTTGGTGTTGGCTGTCATGCTGTGCTGAAGACAGTATTGCTCTTCTGCCTTAATATATTGTTAATACTGCACATGGGTCTGCCGTGGCTGGGATATTCAAGTCGCTGTGGGATATTTTTTTTTTACAGTTGTCCCATAGTTGTAACTCAGCAGTGAGTATATGGTCCACAGAGCTGTTGCTTTTCTGTCTTCTGTTGTTTTCAAGTAACCTCAAGTGTGACTCCTTTATATTATGAATGGTATATATTTCCGGTTGTGATGTAATGGTTTGGCCAATGGCTGAGATAATGAGCTGAAGGACTCGAGCTGATGATCTCATCTTTCAGCCCGCCAGACTCTCTGAATTTTTTTTGCTAATCACTGCTCATAATGAATACTCACTTACATAGAATATTTCTTGGTACTTCAAAATTTTTCATATTAAGCATGGGGTGAATTTAGTAATGAATCAAATGGGACTTTTTATTATTTGAAAGAATTTTCTTGTACCATTTTAAGGTGGGTTGTTTCTCTGATTTCTACTGTACTGATACCTTCCTTGATCCCTCCATAGCTTTAGAGAATTCTTGAGCAGTGAAGGCCAGGCATAGTGTTTGATGAGGGGAAAAAAAAGGTTTGCTTCTGAGCAGAGTTTAAATCTGATTATGCAGACCCTCTCAGTGCACTAAAACTGCTATATGGCATGTTTCATGAAAGTAGTATTTTAGTAAAGGAGGATCTTGTGTGACATTGCTTTTCATCATTGCTGCAAAACACTGACATTCCTCCTTGGGTGAGAGCCACAGCACACAGATTTGTGGAGTGAATGCTTATAAAACCGGAGTTTTCAGGTACTTGTGGGGGCTTTTTTGTTCATGTTTATTTTTCTGGAGTTGGCTGGATCAAATTGATTTAACTCTGCATGTAGTATGTAGATTTTTAGGTATATTAAAGGTCTGTATTCATCCCACGGGTGGATTTTTGACTGAGGCACCCAAGTTCACAGTGCAGCTGCTGTGGTCTGCATCTGTAATCCATAGAAGCTGGGGGGTGCTGCCAGAGGGTAATTTGCAGGTGCCTTTGTTTCTGTTCTCAATGCACAGATAACGAAGAAGAGAGCAAATATCTTCCCTTCTTTTTTAATTCTGAAGTGCTGTCATCTTTTCAGCAGTGGGGTTTGGCATCCTACCTCCAGAGGGGTTTTGCTCAGTCACAGCCTAGTCTGTGTAGGATGCTGTTCTCGTACTGTTGTTTTTTCTTGTTAGAGCTTTGATAATGTGACTGTCAGGTTGGCATCTCGCTCTATTTGGTATCTACAACCAGCAGAGCTTCATTTTTGCATCTCTGTCATGTACTAATGAACTGAGTCTTGAATTCTGCTGTTGCTCCTTGAAAACTAAGTGCCAAATTTGTTTCCACACAAAGCTCCTTCACTCAAGATGTGAAGCAGATTCAGATGTGCTAGCAAATACACTTTGTAAAGTTTGTCTTTCTCTCCTTTCTGGCTAGTGATGGAAAAATTCGATTGCAAACCACTTTCTGGCTATGCAGACTTCATCCATACAGAGGTTTGGAAGAGCAGTAGGGTGGCTTTTTATAATCAGTAAATAATTTCAGTAGCATATGGCACTTGGAAACTTTAAACACTGATAAAATACAAACTTCCAAAAGGCGCCAATATAAAGAGGGATGTTAGCTTCCAAGTAATTTTGCCCTTGCATTTGTTCAGAAATTGTAATATTCAGGAACAATGCCTCTACTGATTGTGTGTTACAGCTTGCTTTGTTTGTGGCATGCTCTACAAACGTGGCTGTGTGACATTTGTAATGGGACTGGACTTCTCTAATTTTGCTGCTCTTTCTAAAAATGACCATTGAAAACACCTTAAGGGAGCGTGCAAATAGCCTTGCTGTTATCAAGTGACAAGTCTGGTGGTAGTCCATGTTGCTTTTAGAACTGACTGAGGAGAGGATGACATGGTTTAAGGTCGGTTGTTTAAGGTGTTAGAAGAGTTGGGCTACAGAACATGGAAACATTCTTTGAGAATTGAGTTGTTGATCCATATCAGGGGCTACATCCTCAGTACTGCTTCGCTACTTCACTGGAAACCAAGTGCTGATATTTTGGGATATAACACGTTGCCTGTTTTTACCTCCTTACACGTAAGCTACTTGTATTTGTTTTAGCTAAATTAGCAGATGAGTTTAGCCTGCCCTTTGTAGTCACCCACCACCTAGACATACTCCCAATTAATTGAGAGATGCAAGGGTGGAGTAATTCTCTCCTTACACTGCTTGTGCTTCTGACTGATTACGTTTCTGTAATTATTTACAATTATATGAAAATTAAACGGTGTGAGAGGCCTAATCTCACGTAATGTAGTCAGAGCATTGGACCCAGGAACCAGCCATAAGGCAATTATTCAGCTCTTGGATGAAGAATTGTGATTTCTCTTCCTAGATCTCAGTACCGGGGGTAGGAATGATGATGGCATAATGAAAGTGCAAAAGTTTGCCTCTTGGCTTGTAGCTGATGAGGTTTTAATGTACCCCTTTGATAGACAGAGGAACAGAAAGCTTTATAATTTTGACAGTGGTCTTTTATCAGATTTTATAAAAGAGATGGCAGGACAGAGTTACCTCTAGTAGGAGAGAACTGGGCTTGGTTGCTTGAAAGGTCTTTCCCTTTGCATTTTCTGTTTCTGGCTAGAGGAGAAAGCTGACCGGCCTGCGTGAGGGAGGTTGGTGTTGTCAACAGAGAGGGCCTGTGAGAGGGGAGCTCTTCTTTTGCAGAGCAAAATGGAAGTTTTTCCACAATTCCCTGTCTGCTCCATATTAATATACACTCGATATAATAAAATAATTTTCATGATTTTATGGGGGAAAATTATTTTTTCAAATATTTATAAAGGCCATTTGCCATTTAATTATCCAAATATTCTGCTTACATTAGTCTGTAACTCGGCTTAGTCAAGAAAGATTTGCCAATGCAGAGAAGGAGCACTGAAATGCTAAAAAATATCTGAGCCTGGTAATAGCCAGTAGAAATAAAGCTTAACTGCACCTTACGTTAAATAACATAGAGTTTGAGACTATTAAAATATACTATTCTATCTTATTTATTTTCCAAGGATTTGTATTTGCTCCTGGATTTTGTTCTCTTATAGGTCATTGAAAGTTCCTTAGAAGTGTTTTTAGGTTTGCTATGTTGAATTCAGATATAAATCTCAATGGAGAATAATGGTGCTTCTATTATAATAGTGATATCCCCCACAAATGGAAGTTTTATTCCTTACCTTAAGGGACTTTGACTTTATTCATCAGTTTATTATACTTCACAAATTTGCTTCTTATTTCTTTTACAGGGATCAATTAGGAGCTGAATTTTGTCTTGAAATAACAAAAAAATAAAATATTTTGAGTGCTCCTAGGTGTCACTTTGTTTGCTTATGTTATGTGTGTCCTTATATATTAATATATATATTTTATAGTAATATAGATAATTTCATAAATAAAAGACACATTTCAAATGATATAAAACTTAAAATGATATAAAACAGTAATGCATTTAAGAGTAGTGAATAAACAGTTGTATTTGCCAAGTAAAGGGAGGATATATGATGTGATACTGCTGTGTATGTAAAAGATATTTTAAAACTTTCAAGTAGCATTTGCACTGTTTTGATTTCAGTAGAAGGTCAAATGAGTTTTAAAAGAAAAAGTTCACAGTATTTACCAAAATGTTGATCTTTCTAATGGAATGCATTTGTGTAGTTTGTAATACCTATTCTTTATTCCACTGAATATTATATTTAAAAGGATAAAATGCAAATGCATAAAGAAAGCACACAGTCAAAATGGTAGGAAATATTGCTATTTGGGTAAACTAAGAAAATATTTGCATTCGCCACTTGCGAAACATCACTCTTTTACCAAAAAAGACGAAAACATACTATCTGAGTCATTGTACTGCAGTTGCAAATATAACATTTTCTGTTAAAAGTGTTTAACAGGGAATGTAGGAGCTACGAAAGTTTTTACCAAGAAAAGAACATCACATAAGGGTTAATGACATGATGGATAAAATATTAGTTCGTAATGCTCTTTATATAATAAAGATACCCTTTGATATGACAAAAAAATAACTGAAAGTTAATCTTGAGCCTCATCTGAATAAAAATGCAGCTTTGCTCCTTATCACTTCGGTAAAAGCTTTTTAACGGAATCCAAATTCTTTTTTTTGTTTTCCTTCGTGTAGCAGAGGGAGCTTAGGATATACTTGGAGACTGAATTAATTTTTCATGGCAAAAGCTAAAGTTGAAATAAATATTTTTAAAAAATGAAGAACCAACCAACATTCTTGGGTTATATGTGAGATGTTTTAGGGTATATTGTTTTGTTTTGAGTTCAGGTTTTGCCATGTAGCCAAGTCTTGTCTCTTCCAAGTCATATTTGCTCTTACTTACTGACTGTGATGAAAGACACAAAAGATCAATATGCTTCCATATGAGAACTTGCTGGCAAAATAAGAGCAGCCTTTGGCCAGAGTCTGAGCCCCAGCTGTTAGGTCATATCTAAACTCATTGGGGGAAAAAACTGGAGGTCAGTTTTCAAAATACAACGAACCCATAAGTAAGCTTATTAGTTACTTGTATTTTAACCTTTTGAAGTAGACACACATTTTTGGGAGGATTGGCTTCTTAAGAGCTCCTCTTAAAACTTACTCCGCAATATAAAGATGTAGAAAGACATTTATTGTGTTTCAGGGCTGTATTAAATACTTCACTTACAAAAAAACCACAGAGATAAAATACCAACCCAGTGTAATGTTTTCATGTCATTTGGTCCCCACATGTATGTAGGCATACAGATACTGCTGGTTTTCTGGCTAGTATTTCTAATGTGGTTTTCAAAATGGAGTATAAATACAGGAGTATTTTAATTTTTCATGCTGTTTCCTGTGTCTAATCCCATGGGATGCGATGTAGAACCGCTAGTAAAGTTCGTTTGTTTTTGTAGGCTTGGTGGGGAGGGGCAGGGGGGAGGTTAGGTGGGGGTTAGTTGCATTTCCTTAAGCATTGTTAACTATGTGTTTAAATGTTGGAACTGGGCCACAAAATTCCACCTCATAATTACATTTGTGGTTTAGTGGCAGAACATAATACCACTGCCTTTAATAGCAGATAGGGGAGAAAACACTTAACAGCCCCCTTGTCAGTTTGTGAAGCACAGGCCTCAGGGATAAAGGCCTAGTTTTGGATACAAAAATCACATTCCTAAATTTATTTTCAGTGCTTAAAGGAGATAATAGAACAAATGGTTGATTAATAAAGTAATTTTATGAAAGTTTGTTTGTCATATCTTAATTCTGGGTTATACAGTAATATATTAGATTAATAATAATGAGAAGGAGGCTGTGTTGCAGTAGTTTGAGTTGTTGACTTTTAGATTAGTTCTCTTCTGTTTAGACAAAGAAGTAGCATCATTGCAAATGCTGGAAAATGTATGTTCAGAGTAGTACTCTTGAAACCCCGTTACTAATACTATATATGATATTAGTATCCTTTATTTCCTTGCATTTAATATCTGGATGTGGTAATTCATTACACTCTATGTCTCTAGCTTAGCAGCTGTAGGGAACACAGAACATCAAGCCACCAAAAGTTTTCCTGCATTTAATGTGTTAGCAGCAGCCACGCCACATTCGGTAGGAGCCTCCCAGCTGATGCGCCAGAGGGGGAGCTTCCAGAGATGTTGTGATCTCACTCACCTGCAAGTCAGATTACTTCCCTGGCATGTTCTGGAGCCAGCAAAGATATGCATTCGTAATAGAATACAGAGAGCTATACCAAAGCAAGAAGTTAAATAATCCCCTAGGGTATATTGGTTGCACAAGTCAACTCTTTGTGGATGGAGCAGCTCCATCCATGGGAATCCGAGGGAATTAGTTGCCATTCCTAACTCTACAAACCAAAACCAAAACCTACAAATGAGAATGGGTCTTTCTGTCCCAGCGTGTTCCTGTTCCAAGAGCCCAAGATGCAGCAGGAGCCCAGTGTTGATGGAAGAGCAGATGATGAGTTCTGCACACAGATTTATTTTACTGGGCTTGTCTGATGAGCTCATCTCAGGTAGGACAGTTCCCTCTTCTGTCCAGGCATTAGTAAGTATCCATTAGTTACTTTTAAAATGCCAATTAGAAACTAAGTTTTCAGGGGCCAGTGCTAACTTTATTTCTATTAAGGTGTGATTAAACAAATCATTCTTCGTGTAGGTCTCTATCAGAATTAATGAAAAAAGAACGATGAACTTAATGCTATCCTATATCTGTTAATGTTTTTAGGATTATGTTGTTTTCACACTTTAGGCAGGTCTTTACCTTTGTGTTACTACAGCAACAGTCTTTATCACATTCGTATCCAAGGATGGATTCTTAGGATCTAGATTTTCAAGATACCCAGACACCTGCAGATGACAACAGTCGTGGTCAAATTTTTTTAAGGTATATAAGCAGAGTGGATGGGCTTATGCGTGGTTGAGTATCTAGCCCATTTAGACTTTTTTATTCCCTATATATGCATTTTTAGGTACTGAAAAAACTTGAAAATCCAGCCGTAGAGGCCACATGGAAGCCCATTAAACTTTCCAGCCAATGTTTGTTAAATACTTTACTTTTAGCAGGGAGCAGTGTCAGTCTTTGTACCACCAGAACTGTTTGGCCTTGCTTTGGGAGATGGGCTAGAATATTCTTTCTCCATGTGAAATGTATTTTTATAACAACAATGTGAATTTACTTGGGAAAGCACAAGTTGCTGTTGGATTTGAGGCGTAGTTTACCCCAGTCTGGGCTTAATTCAGCATGTAATTAAACACATTTTTAAATTTAAGCGTATGAATAGTTCTAATTAAATTAATGGGTCTCAGTGCAGTTGCGTGATTCTGCCTGCCTGAAACAGACTGTGGGATTAGGACCTTCATTTAAAGATTGTGCTATACAGAGTGCCAGAGTTCATCCCTGCTCTTACTAGAAATGTTAGACTATTGTAACATCTGACAACCAATATTCCTGTTAAAGAGAAATGCCAGTTTTTTGTAGCTTTTCTGAAGAATTTTACCTATTGGTTTATACAGAGGGTTGGGAAAGCAGGAGTGATAAGTAATAACGAATGTGGTTTTGTGGTTTCCAGTCTGCCACATCAATGCTCTCTCTGAAAATGAGTTTGGTTTGCAGCAGGCACTGCATATTGTAAGCTGTTTCTGAGGCAATATTTAAATGTACTTCCCTGGCAGCATAGAAATATAAATAAACATGCGGTGTTAACTTGTAATATTACTAATCTAAGTGAACTTCAAAAGTAGCTTACCAAAACTACAGCGTTATTTTTGTTGGATTTCAAAGGAGATGTGCTGTACAGATAGCAATGTTTTATCAATCGCACAATGAAATCAAAGTGGAAACAGCGTTTGAAAAAGACTTGTAGAGTTTTGTAGTGATGTACTAATCCATTCAAATTTTATTGTTAGCATCTGTACTGAGTGATTGGAAGAATTACCACATTAGGGGCCCTTGAGACAAGTATTATTTACATTTGTGTCAATGAATTTGATAAATATATTTTAAAATTCAGGGAATCGTGTAGTTAAGCTATTAATAAAAGTTAAATAATACTAAATGTGAGAATATGATATTACTGCTTATCCTTGTTATTGCTATTATTATTATTGTTTTTATTATCATCATAATTGTTATTAACATTATTGTTATTATTGTTATTATTAAGATAATATTCCGGATAAACATCCCCATGTTGTTTAGCTACAGCTTCTGCATTTATTAAATGATAATGATATTTGTGAAGAGCAAGGAAGAGTACATTATAAATTAATTAGCAGATAGATGATGTCCTTCCTCCATTTCAGCCATCTCACAGATTTGCTGTTGACGTCGCTCAAAGCTGTATCTTTGCTGCTGATACAGTTTTCCTGGTGTGTCAGGGAGTTTGTGGCAAACTGTTCTAACGGAATTTCCCTACACATGGTGGCAGTGTGGAAGATCTCACCACACAGAAACAATACTTGCTCTATTTGCTTTTTGTTTGATAAGCCACAGTGTAAAGAAGCGGCCTTTTTTTTGTTGTTGTTTTGGGGCTGGCATTTTTGTGGTCATGCTCACTGATGAATAAGGTGCCTGTTATTTGTGTGTATTTGTAGCATGCAAATATAACTCTGCTGTCACACTTAAAAGAGGTTGTTTTTATGTCATTGTGATCTTTTTCGTTAGCAGTGCTACCTGACCGGGTAAGTTAGGCTTGGAGTGATTAACTTCATAAACATTGTAAGTGTGTGTGTTCTTCAGCCACAAGTCTATTCAAGAATTAGAGAGTACTGAAAATCACACACACTGATGCAGGTAGGATGCAGGATTTCCACACCGTTGTTCTGCAGAGTGGCACTGCGTTCACAACATTTGCAGTGCATTAAGAAAAGTGCTTAACTGAATAAAATTAATTTTAAAAGCTGTCAGAAATGACGAGATATTTGCCTGTTTTTCTCCACCACTTCTGGGTGTCTTAAAGACCTACCTTGCTGACATTTTAAAATAAAGCTAAGATATTCAATGGAGAAAATGCTAATTTATGCTATTTGTGCTTTATGTAGGAAAGGGTATCTCTTTCAAAAGGTTACATTTACCAAAATCCTTACAACATGAAGGGTTTTTTGTGTTGCTGAATGGGGTGAAGACACCCCAGGAAGGGGGGACCCGAGGAGATGCCTGTGCAGCTGTTGCCAGCTGTATGTTTGGGCAGCACTAAGACAGGGGGACCTGCACCCCACCATCGGTCTTTTTGCCAGTGAAGTCATGGCTGGCCAGAAATAATTGCCTATAACACAACAGCACATGATCCAAAACCTAGATGGATTTCATAAACAGTTATAACAGTTACAGTGGTGTTTCTGCATTTCTTTTGGATTTTTTTTTCTGTTACTAAAAGTCTATTGATGCAGTCAATGCATATTTTGAAAATAAGCCCTTTAAAGAGAAAATGACCATGGCAAGATTAAAGACTTGTACTGTTCAGTGGACTCGTTCCTTTGAGAGACATATCCTAATAAGAGCTGTCCAATTAAGAAATTTTGTGTGGTTTGCAGGGAGACTGGTTTATTTCATTTTATTTTCAATAGAAAAATGAATGTATTTCTGTGGTGTGTTTTATGGGATGAGCAGACACATGTTCCTTTTCTCAGAAGTCGTCTTTGTGGCTTTGTGAGAGGGCTGTCTGTATAACATTAGAATACAGAAAAAAAATACCTTAACAGTGAAGTTTGGTCTCGGTGCAAATATCTACAGAGTAATCATGTTTGCTGCCTACATTGTATTTCCTGTGGTTGTCTGTTAAATTATGATCTCTGTCACGTAGTGTAGAAGTACCAATTGCTTTCATATGGTAATATGGAAAAGAATCATAGTTAAATGCTTCTTTGGCACTTACTCTTGGAAATACATGATTGTGTAATTCCTTAGGAAATTTGAGTTGTGTCCTTAGGTATTTTAGTTTTTCTCTTTTTCTGCACTGTTGAACATCTCAGTAACTTACTTCTCTCACAGCCCCCCTTTTAGCCCAGTTAAGATGTAGATCTTTCCTTCTTCCACACACCCTTGTGTTTCAGGCTACTGAGTAATTGAATGTTGTGCAAGTGTTTTTGCCTCCCCTCCTCTTTAAGAGTCTCTCAGGCAGAAGCTGGGACAGAAGAGCCCCAATTTCACAGAGGGAGCCTGGCCTTTCCTCCCTTTCCCCCAGCAGATCTGAGAACTGGGCTCAAAATAAGGTTGAGAAGGAGCTCGGTGACCTGAACTTTTCTCTCCGTGCTTTCTTAAAAATACATTTCTTCTACCTCTCAGCTTCTTAGATCTGTGCTAACCAACTGTGTAGCTTTGGTAGTTGTCTTCTTGAAGACTGAGAATGTTGAAAGTAGGGCACACCTCGCTCCTGGACAGAACCCTCTGTGTATGTGAAGGAGCAGTGTAGTTTAGCACAGCTCTGAGTCCAGGATGGAGAATTACTGAAATAGGCGGCACCAACTTTGAAAATTGGTTTGTGTTCTGGAATTTTCAGCTGTAGAAGTTCATCAGCCTACTGGTCTTGCCTGCTGGTGTCTTTCAACCATTAGCCCGCAGATCCAGCATCTTTGTCGTCCCGTAGAAAATTATTCTGTAAGCGTTTTGATTACTCTCTCCTGAGAGATTGCAAGCGTCTCCCATGAATGAGCAGATAGAAATGATGTAACAGATACTTAATTGCCTAAAAGCCTACAGAAGGTTTAGCAAACTACCGAAAATTCAACAGTGAAATAAATAACTGGAAACATTACACTTTGGTGCACCTGTTTTATTTGAACATAAAGTTACTGTTTTGAAGAGTTTATGTCTATAGTTTAAATTGCAATATGTAAAACTGTTTTGTATTAAAAACAAAACAGTACATTCTCACAAACTGGGCATGTTACACCAGAACTTTGACTAAGCAGTGATTCACAGCTATCCTCAAAAAACTGTGTCATGAGAAGTTGTAAAAAAGTATCCTACAAAAGTTTCATTTGGCAAGCAGAAAAAGCTCTGCTACATTAAAATTTGTTTCTAAGTTCTGTCTAAAATGTATGTGTAGTGTTTTTGTAGCATATGCTGTAGTTCAACTGTATTTTTAATAGCTTTGTAACTGTTTTTCTCTCTACTTTGCCATATGAATTCTTTTCAGTTTGAAAACTGTTATGCTTGCATTCATCCCAAGAAAGGAATTATTTTGGGAAAGTTGAGAAAAATGTGTTTAAGCATTCTGTGAGAAAAAAACCCCAAAAAACAAAAACCAATCAGTTTGAGTCCTTAATGGTTGTAATTGAAAGTTTCAGGGAATAAAAGAACAAAGTCTCTGGCCCTCCTGGGGCGGAAGGACATGGGATGAAGCACAGCTATGGGTGTGGTAGAGCTTTGGTCCAGGTAGAAGGAAAGTCTCTGGGTGCTGTTGTAGGTCAAGCCCTCACCACAGCAATCTTGATCTCCAGTCTGAGAAAGGGCCAGGACTGGCAAAGGAATTTTGTTTGGCATGGGCTTAACATGAATGAACTTAGGCAATCTTCTTTTGGGCTGTAAGTTGTGAGGAGAGACTCCTTCACCACGAGGATTTCTTCTTTTGTGTGCTGCCATACAAGGATGTAGGAAAAACCTTCCAAGAATCCAAGGAAAATCATGTCCAGGGGTCATGAATAATTAAATCTGTAGCCTCTGAACCGCCATTGGGTTTCTTGATTTTTCTTCTCCTTTTTGAAGTTTTTTGGATGTTTTCTAAGGCCCCTCTTTTAAGACACACTGCAGTCAGGAAAAGTGATGTTAATTTCCATGGGAATTTTCCCCCTCAAGGTTCCTCTGGAAGATGATGTCCTTCACAGCCTCCCTGGTCACCCTGCAGGTGCCATGAGAACCAGTGTAGGAATACACACCAGTTTGCCCATGCTATTGATCAAGCTTAAGCAGAAAAGCCCAGGATAAACACACAGATGCGAGGAGTTGCTGTGACATCTGATGGCTTTAGCTCAGGTCTGCTGTCAGCCCAATTCAATTTGATGCTTTCAGTGTACTTGGGGAGGGGGGGTGGGAGAGAAGTGTGGCTAGCTGGAAATAGGCTGCATAGGGGAGAAGACTGTATTGCAGGAGTGATTGCTTTCTAAATAAAGAATTTCTGTCTCTCTTGGGAGAAATCAGGAAAAGGACCATAAAGTTCCTGTTGTCCAGCAGAAGAGAACCATCTGCTGGAGTTATGAACAGCTGGCCGTGTTTAATGGCCAGTGGTTGATGGTCTCGGCTCTAGCTGGCAGGAATTAGTTTATTCAGTGCAGGTGATTGAAAGTGTACTATAACACACCAGAAACAAGAAAGGGAAAAAAGAAAAGTGGATAAAAACTGTTTAAAAACAATGATATGGTTCCACAAGGACAGTATTTTTCTATTCCATTTTTTTATTATAAAGTTCTGAAATTGTTAAAAGGCACTTGCACATGCCATGTCATGATGTTGGTGAGTCATTAACTTCATCTTCAGAGAGAAAAATGGTGTTTTGGCACTTCCTTGCCTTTTTCCTTTCTTTCTCTGTGGTTTTCCGTTTCTATTCTGCAAACAGTTAGGATGAACTAAAGCATTCTCTGTTTTCCACTAGGTCTCATTTGCTACAGCTTTCTGCCTTTAAATTACTTCTGAACCACAGAATCTGGCAGGGCTCGTTGGAAGGCATTTGAGGACAACTACTTGATCTGGAGTACAGCCATGTACGATACTTGAAGGCATAGAACAAAGCAGTATAAATTGAGATTATTTTACTAAATGTTTATGGCTCTTCCAGGACAGCCAGTAGAATTGCAGAAAAAAAATCTTAATTAGGGCTTAGCATGTAAATACTCACTTTTTATTGCATCGAGGAATGCTTTTACCTTCTCTGTCTTAAAACAAAGGCCTGTTTAATAGCTTTTCCTTAGCTGTGTCCCTAATCTAACATTTCTTGTCTAATTGTTGGAGATCGAGTACATGTAAAGAATTGTTAACATCAGGGGCATTGAATAAATGATTTAAGGAGGACTGGCTAGGATAGGAGGTTAATCACGCTTCCACAACCTTACAGCCCAGTTTAAACTCCATACTATGAAACAAGTAAATGCAAATATTGATGATAATAATAATAGCAGCCATTTGAAATATTTTGGACCAGTTCTATCCTGAGATGTACCCACAAAGCCTCACTAGATACCGTGTGCTCCTGCTATGCACTGCAGGTACATGTATGCAAAACCAAAGATTTTTATGGAACAGAGAAATTCAAGCCATGCAAACGATTTTGCAAGGTGTTAAGTCACATTTTTTGCCTCTCATAGCCATTAAGGTTTATGTTTTTCCTGCAGCACGCTCTGTGTGTATTCAAGAACTTTAAATATTTAGAAGCATGTTTTCAAAACTTGGCTAGTTACTTGAATGCAAATGAGAGGGATCAAGGTCTTTTGTACAGTTTTCCACTGGCAAACGAAAGTGCCCATGCCAGTAATGTAAATCAGGTTATTCCTAGGTGGGTTCCAATTTGCTCATGTTACAGGTTAAAAATCACGAACACAAAGGGAGGTTAGCTTGAACTCTTGAGGTTTTTGATAAATAGACAGTGCTGCATTTTCTGTGTGTTATTTCTTGTAATAAAAGGAACAAATACAAACTTAAGGGCATGCTAGATGTATGGAACATCTTTGATTTTAGTATTAAGATGTGTCTGTTGCTGGCAACAGTATGTTTGTATTTAAAACACACTTCTGAGGTCTTAACTAACAGCGTTAGTAACTAACACTAATTTAGTGTTTTAAATTCATGATACTCATTCTGTAATTTTGTGGCTTCCCTGCCATTGGTAATAATGCAGTAATGAAATTATATGCAGTGCTTGAAAGGTTAATGTTACCTGTTTGATTAAAATACAATGATTACACCTTAGAGATGGATGCTGGTTGTTTATTTTCTGTGCTTCCTCTGTCACGTTTAGGAAGTGCTGGCTTGAGAAGTGTGCCATCAGTACCTGAGTGTCCCACCTATCTAGTCTCTGTACTGTGTATTTGCCCCAAATCATATCAAATGGCTTTTGAAGGGTCTGAATGCTTTCTTTTGTTATGGATTTAGTATGCACAAAGCAGCAGATACACACATGAAGCACCCAACATACTCCCAGGATCATGTCCCAGGTTGTAAGAGTGTGTATTTGTAGGAATGTTGTCTGAAATCCTGAAGATGGTTTCCATATATCCCTGTAACAATGTTTTCACTTGAGGAAGGCCAGCAATGAATGTTTCTCTTCTGTTTTCTTTGCATTGTGAGTTCCAGACAAAGGCAAACTCTGCCCTGATGGAAAATGCTAATGAAAAAAGTAAAACGACATGTTGCTGATTTTAATTCACAGCCGTGCTTTTCCGCTTTAGTAACGGCATGTCACGTAATTCCGGTTCTCTTATACATCTTGTTAACGAGCAGAATATTTCATGGAGAAGCAGAGTTTAGTTTTCTTGTGGCTAACTGGGCAGAAGTCACTGTTGTGTCAGTATTATTTGAGCTACAGCGAGGGGTTGCAGGGTAGGGAATCTCTTTGTGCTTTAGTAAAGTCTAGAATGCTGTTTTTCTCACTCTCTAAGAACAGGTTGAAATCTTGTGTGTCTTATTTCCTTGGGCCAAATGTGGAATTTATTTAGATCTCAGTCAGATACATAGTAACACATTCGCATTCAGCAGTATGAAATTTCCCAGACTACTTTAAGTGATGCCAATTAAGTTCACAGCTACATGAGTCACCTAGAATAAAAAAGAGGGGAAAGTGACCAAAAAAGCACATAGACATCTTTGCATGCTAAAGATTTAGGAGGTACGTCTGAATAAATACGTGTGAATTTTATTAAGTTTATACTCTAAAGTGCCAGTTAAATATGTGCTGATTAAAAGCTGCTTGATTTTAAAAGGTAAACATCAAATGCAGATGTATTATACTGATATTAGAGAGAGTGCACTTAACATGCATCAGACTTGGTTTTATGAAACAGGAGGCAAGACAGCTAAATGCAAAATTTTCCAGAGTTGTTCCTTGTTTTGAATGTGCTGTCCAATGAGCTGTATGTAAAAAGAATTCATAATAAGCAGAGAAGTGGCCAGGTAAGGTTCACCTCTTAGCATGGGCACTCTGGAGAAGGCTATAAATGTTACATGATGAGCAAGTTTAGCATAAATAAGAAAGGTTTAACAAAAACTACCTCTTCCTTTCTGCCCCGGGTCGAAATTCAAAGTAATTCTACTTGGGGGAAAAGAAAAAAGGTGCGTGAAGGTGATTTCTCAAAATGGTTTTTATTTTCTGTAAAAGCAGAGAGCTGTTTAAATACTAAGGAGAAACTTGGCAGTGTTCAGTTTGTTCCTGATTTCAGCAGGACTGCAAAAGAATGAGAGGGAGAGGGAGCAATAAGTGGCATTACTAAATTACTAAATATTACTGTCCTGTCTGTAGTGTGATACAGTGTCAGTGCCTGGCTCAGTGTTAAGGGAATAGTGTTGGAATTACTGTATCTGGTGTAGAATACTTCCCTGCAAGGTGCAGGCATACATTTACGTGTACTGGCAAAATATGGACATGGGTAGAATGTAACTGTAAAGCTACAGAGAGACATGCACACGGGCTACTTTGCAGGCAAAAAGGGAATGAAACACATTATGAAGGGAATAAAAGAAAATACATCTGAAATGCAAAAGCAGGAAAGGTCCGAGTATTTTTGTTGTCTGCTCTGACCTTGGTGAGGGCAGGATAAAAACCACACGGGATTTCCTGGATGACTATAAATGAATGCGTGTATACACACATAAAGGTGAGAACCGAGGGGAGGAATCAGTCGGGAGAAAGGGAATTCCAGACGGATGAGGCAGCACACGCTGAAGGGCAACCCCAGCTGCATGGTCATGAGGATGGGACAGGGAGGAATGCATGAGTGGGCAGTATTGGGATGATGGACACAATATTGGAGAGGCAGGATGGAGGGGGGCCAAAAAGAGGTTTTGAAAAAATCAGGATGCTAAATATAAATGGAGTTCAGACATTAACTGTGTCACTGTGATATAATTATGGCTGTTACATTGTTTTGGTCTGGAAGGACACAAATTCAGACCTTAAGGTTCCAGTTTACAGGGGCTGAGGGACAAAGCTTAAAGAAATAAATAGTATGAATGGAGGCAGGAAATAACAAGACCACGAGTGGTGATGTGGGTGGAGCAAGTTGCTAAAGAATTAAGTAAATAAATCCAGTTCTATTTAGTTAGTTTTAAATTTAGAGTAATTTGGAAAAATTCCAAAATAAACTTTCAAGCTTTTTCTAAAACTAAACCTGAAGAGATTGTTTTTTGTTGGTAGGTTTGTTTTTTTAGATCCTCATATTCACTGATGTGTTTTCCATGTATCTGTTAAGTTAAATGTGTTATCTCAAAGTCCATTAATTCATTTTTAAAATCTGTCATTCAGATTCCATAATGTGAATGTGTTTTAAATCCCTAGATAAGTTTATTAGGACAAATTCCATTTCAAATCTTGGACAATCATTGTCTTGTATTTACTGACTGGAGAAAAAAAAAGTGTAGAATAGCTGATTACTGCTGGTTAAAAAAATGTACCAATCTAATTTTCAGGTGGTAAAAACGTACTCATAATTGGATTTAAACCTAGTCAAGGCACTTAGCAGTGCCTTACTGACTTTTTCATCTACACAGAAAATTGAGCAAATAATGCAATCACTTATCTCTAATATTTTGTAATTGTAGCCTGTGTTCTCCTTCAAATCACTGTTGTTGGTTTTTTCCCCTGGATCAAATTCACAGGTGTCTTACACGTCTTTGCTTGCTCTCCACAGCTGCCATGATTTTCTTTGAAAACTTTTCCTTGTAACTGGTGGTACCGCAGACAATTTTCTAAATCCTCAGCAGCTGCGAGGCTGCTTTGCACGGAGTGAAGTGCCCTCTCTCGGGGTGGGCTGGCTCTGCTGGATGACCTGCTCCAGCTGGGAAGCAGGAGGCTGTAAAGGGGGTGAGCGAGATCAGTGGCGGCAGCTGTGGGATGCAGGCGGCGGCTGCGGATGGGGGAAGATCTGCAGCCTCCTCCCCACGGAGCCTGCAGGGTCGGGAGAAGGAGCGGTGCTGCTGGCTATCCTGAGCTGTCATGGGCAGGTTAGTAATCTCTCCGTGGGAAGGCTTGGAAATATTTGGTGGTGTACTGGGATTCTCTAGGCTGGGACAGGTGTCTGCAGGGCAGTGATTTGACCAAGCAGCCAGTGCATCATGGTGTGGGGCCAGTCTTCGTGCTAAAGCTGATGTGTTAGATTTGGGGGGCTGGGGAGTCGCTACTTTTCTCTGCACTGAGTCTGCAGACATGGTCAGAGTGTGCAGCCTCTGGGCTTCCAACTTCTGAGGGTCTGTTCCTGCTGCTCCTCCCCTCAGTTCCTCTGGCGAGGAGAAAGTCAGGAGGATGGTGGAGTTTTTGGTGGCTGCAGTGCCATGTATAGGAGAGCAGCTCCTGAGCCATGAGAGCAGCCTGGGAGCGATGCCTTCCCTAAACTGGCTGGGCTGCCCTGGGGGTTCCCCATCCCATATGGCAGCAGGTCCTCTGGGGGCAGAATGAAACTTCCACATTGCCAGGTTCTTTCAGCAGTTAAAAAAAGGGCTATTGATGTATTGATTGACTTGGCGATTGCTGCTGGGAAGTTAAAGGTGATAAGAAATGACCCCTTGGACTGCAGGACTGGATCATGGTATGAGGATTGCTCTTGGCCTTGCTGTGCAGCCGTGCCAAGCTGTGTTGTAATTCTTTACCCTTTCTTACGTGAACATCGTGTATTGGTTGGAAGCTTAAGACAGAGAATCTGTGGGATTTTTCTTTTTTTTTTTTAAATATAAGCTCCTAGACAAAACCACAAAATCTGATGTGACATATCACTGGGGGCCTCAGGCCCTCTTGTATACCAAATAATAGTTGGAAGTCAGTGTATTCTGGTAGCCTGACAAAAAAACCTTGATTGTTCTGTACCAGCCTTTCCACTGACAGACTTGTGGTTTTGGTTTAGAGGTTTTCTGTTAACCTGCTGAAAACTTGAGATAAGCCTACCCAATTTGCCTGCTCTTCCTGTGACAGAGATACTTTGTCCACTAAAAACTTTGCCAAACCACTTCAGGTTTTTTGAAGTCTGATTAAATAACCAGCAGAACCATAGAACTTACATCTTGCCTTTGAGGAGGTAGGTTGTTAAATTTCACCTTGTATCCCACTCTGTTTTAAGGCCACTGCTACTTCATCTCCCGGTCAGAATGGAGGGAAATCGTGTGAGGGGCCATGGCCTGGGAGAAGGTCATTGTTACTGACCCTACAGAAAAAGTGGGTTGTTGTTTTTTTGTGGTTTTGTTCCTGATTAACACCACGTAACCTATGGCCTTTGTAAGCTCCTGTGCTGTTGTTGCTGTCTGATCTCTCCTTTTATTCCTGCTGCCCTTAGGTATATGTTTATTTAAGCAGCAAAAGGGTGGTATTTTGTTATGGCACGTGGGTGCATCCCTGTGCTAGCTCAGTTTAGCTGCCCTGAATAACAGAAATAGCAAATATGCAGGGACATGGGAGTATCAGGCTGGCACCTAGAATGCCCCAGGGTGTTGGGGGACGTGTCCTGGCTGCCATCCCTGGCCACTGCTGGCAGTCCTGCAGAGTTGTGCCAGTGTCACTTCACTGTGTAGACGTGCAGCAAGTCTTAGGTCTGATACTCCTTTTAAACCAGAATAACCTTACACCACTCCTTCTCTTTGTGTAGATGTGACTCCTCTGTACATGTGAACCTCTGTGGTTCCTCCTCTGTTTTCTTTTTATCCCTCTGCGCTTGTGTGCAGCCACCAACAGACTGCTGCCCTTTTTTCCCATACCTGTGATGATACTTCTTTGGCATTTTAATTAAATTTAATCGATATGCTGATAGGTGCATTGATTAAATACAGCCATTGGTGCCAAAATAGTCTCTCCCCTCATCCACTGAGCCTTGTTCTTTCTTTCTGAAAGAAAAATGTGCTCATGGTGTTCAGCTTGGTTATGGTGCCTTGGTGCTAAGAGTCTTGCCATGGCTGAAACTACTGTAGGGATCTGGTGCTTCAGCAAAAAGAGTCTGGAATGGTTTCATTTAGAGGAGGTCGCTGCAAACTGAGCTGCCTGAGGAGGGCAGGCAGCCTCAGGGCAGTATCTCCAGTGACTGCAAATTCTTCTTCAAGGCAGTTTTTACCAAGGCTGCTATTGTGTTGCTGGTTTACAAAACAACCTTTACTTCTCTTTCCTTTTTTCAGGAAGTTTTGCTTCTTTCAGTGGTGCCACTTTGGAGATGCTGTTTCATTGCATCCTATGTTTTTTGAATTGTGCTCTTTGTGTGTGTCCTCATGCAAGAAGATGTGAATCAAAAAACACATGGAAATGCATCTCAGTGCATTGCTCACATTGCTCAATCTGTTTGTATCATCTATGTTTAGCTTCTCTTCTACACTATCACTTCTATCCCGGAGGCAGCTGTAATTTATATCTGTTAATTATTTTTCTGCAATCTAACATGTTGAAAGAAGAGAGATTGAAAATGCAGAGAAAGGTGCTAAAGTGGAGATGAATGAAAATATCTACTCTGCATGTCCAGAACTTAAAATGGAAGCAAATAGAAATAAGTTCTTTGGGATGTTATCTGCCTCTCTTTGTATTTCTAACTTGTTGCTGAGGCATCTGATGACATACTTTGAAAAGTGAGAATACATAAGTGCCTGTAAATCACTGGGGCTTGACATATGAGACTACTCATGTCTTTTGGTTTGTAAATATGATTTATATCACGTTGCAGAGGATCTGAGAAGTCCTCCCTAAGCCAAAAATGAACAAACAGTTGGCATCTGCAGTTTTTCGGCACATCGCTGCACTTAATAACAGGTCCAGTTTGGAATATTAAATGTTAATGGTTTCACATGCATGCAATGCCAGTAAACCTGTTCTTCTGCTGGTGTAAAAGACCTCCGCACTGGGAACTTCACTGATGGGCCTTTTTTTGTTGTCTGAAAAGTATTTCTCAGAGGTGTAAATTCATGATCTTCACGTTTGTTTCCCTACAACTTGTGATCCGTCCAGTGAATTGCAGCTGGCTCATATCAGGCAGCAGAGCGGGTGAGTCAGCCCATGCAAGCGCTCCGTGCGAGTCCGTCTTGGAAAGGCTGATGTGCCAGCAGGGCTGCTGCTGAGTCTTCCTGTGCACAGTCCGGAGCTGGAATCCTGAAGTAACATTTGCCTCTTGACACCGTTTATTTTAGCGGGCTTGAATGCATGTGACACCTATTCAGAGTTTAAAATCACTGCAAATACATCTAAAGGCAAGTTGGCCATGGCCGCTGTTGCTGTATGTGATGTGCCGTATGTCTGGGTGAGTGTTTAGTCCTGTCCTCCTGGCTGGAGGTCAGTTCTTAAAACAGCTACAGGTTTTCCTCTCACTGCAGGTTTTTGTAGAGCTGGTAGTGGAAAAACCATGTGTAAATGCACAGGAATACTTTGGGGACTGTTGGCATATAAAACTTGTAGTATATTATTGTTTCAGCTTCTGCTCTCAGAAGTATGTCTGTCACTCAGGCAGCTTTTCCAGGATGAGTGAAGTTTTGGGCTGCTTGGCTTACGCAGCATGATGAGGGCAATGCACATCTGCTGTGGCACCTTGGTAGGGCTTCTGGGCTTTTCTCTGAGTGCTGGAGCACATGGAAATAACACAGGTCACTGGACCTTACTGCCACTGCCCAAGAGTGGGGGGGAAAGACCGGTGGGCATTACAAGAGAGGGTTGAAAAAGTGATTAAGGTGCCCGAGTATGTAAGTCTGCACATGACAGGATTTCCAGAAACACCCACCGTTCCAGATGCACAAACAAGTTACAGTTCATCAGCTATTTATGGTAATTGCATGTGCAATATTCGCCCCTGGCAAAAGCAGGGTCACTTGAGTTAAAGAGCGAGCATGTGCAATTACTGTGTTTGGCAGTTGATTCACAGTAACTTGTTATCACATGGTGTTTAATTGAGCTCTTTTTTGGTCTTTCCCAACTTTCAGCAGAGGTGGTGATCTATTTAAATAGAGGCTTTATAAATGTGTCCCACAGCGAGTGCTGCACTGAGTGTTTCCCCTCCGCAAGGAATTGCAGCCGTGTCCGCCCTGCCAGGCACTGCCTCCATCCCACCAAAATGGTTTCTAGCAGGAAAGTCCATAGCGTTGCAAACAAAGTGAAAACTTCGCTAAACCAGACTTGATTGCTGCATCTGGCTTTGGACTATTGGCAGTGGCACTTGGACACCGAAGTGCTCGCTTGTGGCATTCAGGGGCTGCATTTCCACAGATGGGGCCTGTGTCTGTTGGAGGGGTTGGAGAGCAGGACGTTTCCCACTTCATCCTGGGAAACCATCTGGGATGAAGCCAGCTTTATTGTGTGTGTTTCTGGATTAAAAGCCCCCTTTATCATTTTCTTGTGGAAAATAGAGGAGCCTTTCAGTTCCTATCTGAAGAAATATCTCTGAATGGTTCAGGATGTTGAATTTGGGGCTTCTGGGATGCCTTCTGCTTTAAGCACAACTTCAAAAACAGTGGGAAAAGTAGCTAGAGCTACAGCAAATTAAATTTATTTGCTGTACCCTGTCTTTCTGCTGAGGGCAGTTAATTCTGTTCCTGATTCTTTAGTTACAAAAAAGTTATGTGAAAGCTTGAGTAGCATGCAAAGTCCTTGTCTGACTCTGTACCATCCTTAGGGGGACTTCAGTGACAGTATAGGCAGGAATTCTGGTGTGAGGTGTGAAAGGAGGTTTATACAGTGCTTGGGTCAAGAGCCAGGCATGGCACTGTGCTTTTGGGCCATGTGGGAGGAACATCACTAGGGGTGATGAGTCTGAGCTTGGCTTCCTCACTGCAGGAGAACACTTGGCTCTGCCCTACAACTGGAAGGGCAGTTGAATGCTGGTATGGGTCAGGAGCCAGTGCCTGCTGGAGCTGAACTTCTGCATTTGTCCTGTATCACCAAGGAAGCTGAAACCCCATAAACTGAAAATTTAGTTGAAAGTTCAGCATTGGGTTTTTTTTTTGTTTTGTTTTGTTTTTTTTTTCATTTTTAATTTGACAGGTCATCAGCAGTCTTCATCAAAGCCAAAGCAGAGAGGAGGATTAAAAATAGAAAAAAAAAATTATGTAATTGCATTTCTTGTGCTGTTGAAAGTTGTTTTGTTGTGACATCTCTGAAGGCATTGGTATTTTGTACCAGCTTTGTTGAGTTGGATAGAAAGCTATAAAATAGGATGTGCTGCAGGAATAGATTGGTTTGTTAAAAATACTGTAGTGATACCATGCTGAAAGCAGTTTGTGTTCAGATCAGTATTTGTTACCTATACAACGAATGTGACTTACTTCATAAGTGACCTAAGCAAGCTTTTTAAAGTAGAGCAATAAAAGAATAGATGAAAATAGAATCTATAAAAATATTCAGTATCCATGTGGCTCCCTCTTGGTCTGACAACTCGCTTTTCCCAAGGGTTTGTCTTCTGTAGGGTTGAGGTCTATCAGCAAAAACTTATGAAAAGGAGTGGCTGAGAGCTTGCTTTTTCCTGCCTCGTACTGAAGGAAAACCTGGGAGGTTTGAGCTCCTGGAGGGGCAGCTGGGTGGGGTGTTTTGGTTTGGTTTTTGGTCTTTTTTGGATGTTATGGGGTTTTTTTTTTTGTCTGAGAGAGACAAGTTCCTTATTAATCCATAATTAAAAAGGGAAGCAAAGGCCATTTTTACAAACAAATGTTCACTTCACAGCTTACCTCGAATCTGTGCTGGGTCATTCATTAATTAATCACTGTTAATTTTTGCATCTTTGGAGAATTTTTCCTCCTTGGACTCATTACTCCTGCATTTATTCTTTCAGATATTGATGCCCATGTTCTTGTTGCATGTGCAAATTACTTTGATTCTGTTCCTGAGGTCTTGCCGTTGCATAGTGCATCTGACAGTTTCATTTTGCAAATTAATGGAAAGGTGTGGATAGAGGGATCGTAAAAGGCCCAGCAGCCTGAGGAAGGGTGGAGACTGTAAGATCCTTTGAAAGGTAGTAAGAAGTGGTCTTCATCTTCTTTAATTTCTTGGCTTATTCTCCTTCAAAAATAATTGCGTAGGCAAGTTGTGAGGCAAAGAAAAAATGGTCTAAACTCAGCACTTTCAGTTTTTCATGACAGTCATTTGGGAGTGAAACCCCAAACCTAGTGAATCTGGAAATTTGTGTGGCAATACATGGCATAGGCAGTACAAATATGAGAATACCTTTGGAGCATTGATTTTTTATTCTTGTTGTTGTTGTATATGAATACTGCCTTCATGTACATTATAGAAATAGCTCATCAGAAGGGCCTAAGTCAAGAAATGCCATCTGATGATGTGTCCAGCAGCATTATGATGATAAAAAGAAGGATGTGGAGACACCTGGCTTCGGGCTTGTTAGGGTTTTTTAAGGGGTAATCCACCTTGGAAGCTTTTATCTAGTCAGAAGGAGGAACCGTGTTGGTACAGTTGCTGGGGTTTGTGTTTTCTTATCTCCTATCGCAGTCTAAATAAGACATCTGCTTGTTTTGTGTTAATAAAATAATATTTTGGTAGCAGAATTTGTTAGTCTGGGAGGCTAGTTTGTAGTCAACCTCTAGCTAAAGAATGTTTACAGAGAATATTGTAAGGCCTGAATACAGTAAATTTAGGTCATACTTAAGTTTTAATTTATTTTTTTTTAACTGATATGGTTTAGAATAGGGTTTGTATTTCCAGAGTTGCTAAAGCTGCATATTTAAAGAATTTTGTTCTTATCCATTCAGTTCTCATGATATTTTTCTGAAATGCTCTTGCATGGATCTCCTTGTGGATCCATCCACTGTTGCTATGCATTTAACTTCACAAGTAGAATGGTAATTTTTTGTTAACTGTCTTCAACAGTATCCCATGATTTGTTTTTTAACCATTTCTAGAACTGCAATGAAGTTGGTTTTTTGCTGTTGTTAAAGCCTAAACCTAAAAAATTCTTGAACTGTTTTCTACTCTAGTATTGGATCAAGATTATAGCCATCCAGCAGGCTGATTGTAAAAATCTTTCTGTCTGATTGCTTTGAGATACAGAAAGAGGGGGGTTGGTTTTTTGTTTTTCTTTTCCTATAAGGTTGTAGGCATTGCTAATTTCCTATTTGATTGAGCAACCAATGTAGTTTGAAATCAGAGATCCAAAAATCCCTTTTTCTTGACCAGCATCTGGAATTTCCCACAGGAATCCTTAGTGTTTTTGTTATGTTCTAAGAATATATCAGAAAAGTCTTTTGTTGAAGTAGTAATATCAATAGGTTTCTATAGCACCTGTGCGTTAGGCGAAAGTCTGTGAAATTGTAATTATTTTTGGAATTCTAATTTAGTTTCACTTCCACCTTGAAATAAAACCCTGAAAAGGTTGAGTAGGCTTCGCTGTATACTGTTCACTGTAAGAAAAAGAAAGTAATTAAGTTGATATCCAGCTGTGTGGTGGAGCTGAGTGCTGGAGGGAAGGGATGCCATCCAGAGGGACCTGGAGAGGTGGGCCTGTGTGAGCCTTGTGAAATTCAGTCTGGAGAACAGCAGCCTTTCTACTGCTTTACTGATATACCTGAAATGCATGTTTGATATGTGTTAAGAGCAGCTCTGCTATTTCCAGAGATCTTTAACTTCAAAAATGTGCCTATTGAGGCAGCATAATAACATAAAAGTCTGATGAGGTTGTGTTTTAGCAGGGGTTCTATTATACTGCTTAGATGCTCTGACAGTGTATAATTTGGAACTATTTATGTTGGTATTTAGTCACACTTCTGGAACTCAAAAAATGCAGGAAAAAGACAGACATATACTTATCCACCAGGTACCAGGCTTAGCGTTGGAAAACCAGAATATTCAAGCAGTTGCAGAGGGTCTCATTTACTTTGTTTTAGCCCCTGAGCAGTAATTTCATATAAAGGGTTCCTCAAGCTTCTTTTGAATTTTGCAGTGCCGTTTCTGCCTTATTTCTGACTGTTTGGTTTTCCAGTTTCTTTTGGCTTCTCTTCTGTCAGTTTTGGTTTTGAGTGTTTAATCTTCTGGCTTAAAAGTCACCATTTTGCCACTTGAAACGCACAGGCTGGTTGGAACCTAGAATCACAGAATGATTAAGTTTGGAGAAGACGTTTCAGTCCAACAGCTAACCCAGCTCTGCCACCACTAAACCATGTCCCAAGTGCCAGTTCTTTTGAACACTTCCAGGGGTGGTGATTCCTCCACTTCCCTGGGCAGCCTGTGTTGTCTGCTGACCCTTTCCGTGAAGATGTTTTTCCTAATGTCCAATCTGAACCTCCCCTGTTACAGCTCAAGGCCTTTTCCTCACATCATGTGGAAACAGCGCAGGACAGGATGCACAAAGATGGAAGCTGATGGATTTTTTATTCTGATGAGTTGCATGGGTATTTAATATTTAATTCAGTCAATATTGTCTTTTGAGGTATGTTAAGAGGATATTGTGAAAATTAGAATGGCAATTACATGCAGTTGCACAGGCAAAAGAGAATTGTTCTCAGCTTTTGATTTTATTTTCAGGTTTGTCTTGGTTTTTTTTTTTAATTGAGTTTTCTAGACAACGCTTGACTATTGCACACTGCCTCAAAATACTAAAGATCTTCCCATTTTCTTAATCAAGATGTGTGGAATCGAGTTCTGTGCAGGAGTAGCATATCTCATCAGTGCTTGTCTTTGCAGCTAAAAACGAGTAAAAAACCAAAGTTCTGTCAAAAAAAAATTAATTAGTTTGACAGGACTTACTTTTCATGAGCTTGTTTGATATTAATTGCTTTAATTACTCAATGCTTATTAATTAAAGTCTTATTAATAAAATCCTACATCAAACTTCTCACTATTTTGATGGGCTCAGTATTCAGATGACAGGCTATCATAAAGTTATTTTCTGCAATTATCATTTAAAGTATTGCAGCAATCCCAGTTTTCTTCCAGGCTTTTGGAACTTTTGGAGCTGGTGCTCTAGGAGTTTCTGAAAAGGGGTGTTAATAACTCAGATAAAATCTCTTTAGTGTTTTTTGTTATGAGTTATTTGGACCTAACAATCTCAAGGAGTTAAATGTTAATAGCCACTGTCTAATATTGTTTAACTAATCAGAGACTGAACAAAAATACCTCTTATATGTCTGGTTTTTTTTTTCCATATTTTTCTTATTTTTTTGTTTTTGCCTTTTTTTTTTTTTTCCCCACTACCTGCAGCAGTTCCACAGTTTTTTAATATGGCTGTTGGTACCTTTTTTGCTTGTTCCAGTAAAGTAAAATGAGCTTTTTTTTTTTTTTTTTAATTCATGTTAATGATGGTTTGTACTTCTCCTTTCTTGTGTTTTAACACTTCTAATTAATAAAACTTTCTGTTGGCTTCCATTTTTTCACATGTACACCAGGGTGAGAAGCGTAGTTGGGAGCTGCTTTTTCTGCTATGCCTAACTAAGTTTGTCTTGCTAATTTTGCAATGCAATGTTTTGTATTAAAAGTTCCAAGTTGCCATTTGCATCTCTAATTATGTCCTCAGTAGTTTTGTCTCAGAACTGTTCTCAGTTTTACAGAAATGCATCTGATCAAGTGCTGTGGATGGATTACAGGATTGGATTTATTTTACTTGTGCATGGACCACTAATTGTTATACTCTGAGAACTGGTATCTTAGCCAGGCTGGGTGGCTGCAATAAATTTTGTGCATATTGATCTTCAAGGTTGCTTCCAACCCAAACCATTCTCTGATTCTATTCTATTTGTTGAATTAGAAAATGGGAGCCCAAATATACAGGAATGTTGAATAGGGCAATTGCTTGTAGCACTTAAATTCCAGTTAACGTGTGACTGAGCAGAAGGTTAAAGCAGCATCTTGGCCTTTTCTGTGACAAACTGGATCTGAGGGTGATGGTCATGCCAGACTGTTACTGTGTATTTTGGGAAGGATGGGTGGGGAGGGTGTTTGATCTTTATCAAATACAGCTAATATTTGTCCGGACTGCTTAGCTCAAGCTAAGCAATGAAATCCTGTAAAGGCCCCATACTGTCTCCTGCTTTTCTGTGCATCATCTCCTAAGCAATCTACACCCATTCATCCATACCATTCCATTTGTGCTTTCCTTTGCAATGTACAGGGACTTTCCAGCAGTTTCCTTGTGCCCTTTTTCATGGTAATAATTAGGTATTTGTGTTGAGAGCAAGGAGATAATGATGAAGAAAAGATGGGGATTCAGACTGAGGATGATGGGAGCTGCCTTGGTCTCCTGGCCAGGAAGAACTTTCAGTTGTTTTTTCTTGCTTTTTTTTTCTACAAGCTTTATTTGTATGCATTTTTCATTGAAAAAATATTTCTGGTGAGTTTGTCATTTTCATGAGCTGACAGGGAGTTTTCTTTATTTTTAATGAGCAGTAAATCCATGGAAAATATTTTTACGGGGTTATTGTTTATTTGTGTGTGGAGAGAGACACTTAAAGCAATCCAAATAGTATTCAACACCTTAAAAGTGTTATACTGCAAGCAAAGCAAAACTTTGGAAATAGGCCAAAAATGTATTGTCTTACTTCAGTTTTATTTTTTGATGAGGTTTATATAATAGATGAGTTAATTCCACAGAGGCATATTTTTCCTCACATGTTGAGTACCATCCTTAGCAGAATGAGACCACAGTCCAGATTTTGACAAACCCTGACGAGCTGCTGCAATTCTGCCTGTTTAAGTATAACAGAAACCTGGAAGGATGCTGCAAAGCAAAAGCTGACATTTGTACAACGTTCTGCTTCCTCATCCATTATTTGCAAGGTCTCGTTTCTGAAATCTGAACCAGATTTTTACATATAAAATACCTGCTTGACTGTATTTTGTGCTTTACCACTGCAGTTGAAGGGCTTTTCAAGAACCAGGTGTTTTGGGGGGATGATTGGACCACTGAGAAAAGCCAAGGGAGAATATATTTTAGAGAATATATTAATTAGCATTGTCGATAGCGTGGACCAGTTTTCTCTGACTGATACTGAAGCTATGTGGCCTCCCTGCCAAGCCCGAGCATGTGCAGAAAATAAACATTGGGCAGCTTTTACCCCTGAAATTTCAGGGTAGTGTTTTGGGATGTGCCTGAATCTGCTAAACACGCATCTCTAAAGCATATTTGCTGGCACAGTGACACTTGTGCTGCTTCAAGGTGGTTTTAGCTCTGAAGAGGCAGTCGTTTCTGTCCTGTCTCAACTTCCCAAGGCTTTTGTAGAAATATCTCACGTGGCCACTGCTCACCTTATTCTTTCATATTCTGCATGTGATTGACTGATGCTAGTCAATAGGCAAACTAGCTGGAAGTGATATTTCTCATAAATATGCATGTGAGCATCCATCTTAAATGTTCAAGGCTGCTCATATTTTGCAGTAGGGAGTAGTTCCTGTTGAGGCAGCGTGCATTTTTGTCTAGGTCAAAACAGGAGATTTGAGTAAGTTATTTGTAGTATATTTCAAAATAATAATTCTCTCTCCTTTAATGATTTATCTCCTTAAATGCTCTTACATTTCTAAGAGGCTCTTTTTCATCATTCTGGGGTTTTTTTTACAGTAAGTTCTCTCTAAGCCATTGGAGTATATAGAACTGACGTGTATTTCTCTCTGTTCCCAAATGTAATGGCTGAAGAAAGCCAATGAAAAGATGCAGTCTGTCATTTTTCTTTAATGTTGGGCTGTTGTTGTGGGTTTTTTTTTTTTAAATGAAAAGCTGAATACTGCAATGCTTCCTGTATGGAATACCAGCACAGCCAAGGGGCTTTTCAGTAGTGTGGGCCACTCTGCTGAGGGGATGGAGCACGTTGCAGGAGGCAGGTGTGCATGAGCACCTCTTCTTTCCTGATTTCATCAAACACTTCCCAGATTTCCACCTGTGCCATGTGGAGTTGAGGCTTTGCACTGATTCCACTATTGAGGAGTCTGAGGTGGGTATGAATCTGGTGAATGAAGCAGCACAAGCTCAAGCTGTAGATCACACTCTGTGTGCTCAAAATGCTTTGCTGTTAAGTTTTAGGCTGTCTTTAATACTTAATCTTAAGGTCTTTTTTCAGACTCACTTTAGAAATGTATGTCAACACTGAAAATTGAATATAGTTCCACTTGTGAAGGTTCATAAACCCAGTGTGATGTTGGCAGTTCCTTTCATTTGATGTCCTCTCTCTTCAGCTGGTTGGGTGATGTTTTATCTTGCTGCAATCTGATTCTGAGGTCAGACAGTCAGGTTTCTTTCCTGCAGCTGGTGCTTCTTCCATCAGAAATACAAATTCTTTAGAGGAGCCTTGTCCCAAGCCAACTCTGGGCAGTCCTCTGCTCTGCAGATTGTGCTGGCCCACTCTGCAACCCTGTTGACTTCAGTATAGATGCATTCAAACAGATTTCTTCACGTGGAAAACAGTAGTTCATTTGTTCTGCAGTGGCATTGGCCTGCACAAATAATTGATAAAATGTTTCTGGGGTTAATTTTAATTTATTTATTTATTATCTACTGGTGAGAGATATTTGTGTTGCCCATAGGAAGCCAAATTGTTGGGTTCAAGGCTTGGGTTTTTTCCTAAATGACAGCTTGGAGACTGTGCTATAGTTGATGCATATGGACTTAATGCATATAGATGTGTTTTATTTTAAGGAAGTGTTAGTTTTAAATTAAATATTAGCAGTTAAGTATTCGTTCTACAGCAGCAAATACGCACTGGTTGCAAGTTGTTATTGGTGTTAGAGCATCAGCAAATAATCTCAGCCATGCAGTGGAAGATTTTAACCCCTTTTAGCTTGCATGAGCTGCTGGCAGGCAAAGGGACATCAGTTTTTGTGAAGAGCTTGTGGACTCTCAGAGACCTGTCACTCATGGGTTACTTTTTGTATATTGATCCCATGTGCTGAAAAGGTGTTTACAAAGCATAATTTCTTTTTTAATATTGGCATCTGAATATTTAGATCATATTTTAAATATTAGACAGGGGAGACATGGTGAAACGCTGGTAAGGTTTTACAAGTCCAAGAAGAAAGTCTTTCTTGAGGAAATCTAACTTGAAGCTTTTATAATACATTTCTGTTGTAAATTATGCTTGAGATGGCCAGGCGTGGCTGGACAGAAAAATAACCACAACCATTTTAAATGATTACAAGAATTTCTTCTGCTGTTTTGAATGCAGGGTTCACCAGAAGACTGCCAAAAATGGGGATTTTACCCTACTCGGAAAAGGGGTGTACACGTGGTATACTCTTCAGTTTCTCTTTAGCATGGTGAAATAAGCTCATTTCTAGCAAGTCTCCTAATGCTGTCTCAGAAAAACTGAGAAATACTGGAAGTTTAGAAAAAGACTTTTTTTTCTCTGCTTAAGTATGTTCTGTAACTTAGAAAGTATCATTTTTATGAATATTAAATTAACATTGAATATGGTCCTGTAATATGCTTTCTTCAGGCTGTGGAAATAGCATTCATTTGGCTTTATTCATCTTGTGGATAGAAATGAAGCAAATAATAAATTGGGAGTAATCTTTTTATTCTTTTGGAAAAAAAAAAAAAGAAAATTAGTAAATGAATACAGTTGCAGCCAGAAAAAAACTGTTGCTTCCATGACATTAGCTGATTAAGGTGAAATAACTGAGAGGGTATTCTAACATTTAAACAAGGCTGTGAGACCAGGAGAAATCAACCTTCTAAAGGGAGCTGGGGAGCTCAGAGCCTGGGCTCTTGGCAGAAGCTGTTTGGGAGCCTGATGGCTGCTGAATTCTGCTGAATCCTAGCTGCTGACCCCACCACTGTGCAGCACTGAGCTCAGCACTGCATGATTAACAAAAGCACAACTTCTTTAGCTGAGGTATCTTCCAAGTGAGATCATATGTCTTTTTTAGAGTATAATAAAAAATGGAGGATCTACAGCTTCCCTTCTCAGCTTGTTTCTGTGGTTTATTACCCTGCCTGTTAAAAGCTTTTCTCCTGATTTGGTCACAGATGCTTGTTTAAAAGCCCTTTAAAGTCATTTTAGTATGCACAGTTTCCCTTAAGAAAAATGAAGTGACCTATTTTTGAATTTTCTGTTATCTTAAATGCTCAAAGAATTCTTCTTTCCCACAAATTGTGGAAGTTTGTATTGTGTATTGCCTGTTAGTTTGCTTACACTCATTTAATATCTGACTACTCTAAACAAATACATCTAAAGATTACCAGTATCTGGTTTACTCCAGCAGGTCATGATGATGAGCTTCTCTGGAGTGGCTCTTGCCCATTTTAGCCACCCTAAAGTAAGACAGCAGTGAAAAGGAGAGAGAGGGAGGCAGTCTCATGGGTGGCACTCCTTTCTAGGTGGGTATCAAAAAAAAAAAATGTTTGTTGGTTGGGTTTACCAGTCCGGAGCACTGCCACATTAGTGCTGTGTCCTTTTCTGGTCTTTAAATTTGTTGATAATCAAATACCCAGAGAAATTTTTGTGATTTGAGAGGCAGATGTGGCAGCAAGCAGTGTGGCTCCCTCACCTGCAGGTGCCTGTGGAGATGGCAGCCTATTATTAGTCTGTTGTGTAATGAGTACTTTCTCTGGTTGGTACACTGCTAACGTAAGTTAAAGTATCCTGAAGAGTAAAAGAATTCATTTTTCAGAAACCTTGAGTCTGTATTTACAGGTAAAGTTATGCTCAGCCTCCACCAGTAATGGACCCTGCATGTGATTTGAGGCTTGTCTTCCAACAGCCTGGAAGCTTTTCATTGCATTTCTTTCTTTTTATTGGCTTTCCCCAAAACTTCTTTTAAAACTATATTCTTTGGGGCAGATCTCTCATTCAAGCTCCTGAATACAGGCTTGTTACAGCCTAGCCAGGCTTGCTAATCTCAATATGCGTATCCCTAATAGACGTAAATTAGGAGGATGCTTAAACAACCAATGGGCTGGAAATTATTTATTGCCCTCCCATGATACAAGCCTCTCATTCTGGAACTGAGTAGTCTGCTGCTTTCTGTTCAGTGTGGCTGTCCTTATGTGCCCAATTGCTGACAACTTAGCAAGGGGTCTGCTCTTTCAGGGTTTTCCTGGGCTTTCTATTCTTATTGCCAGTTTTGTTCAGAAACCATGTCATTTGGGGAAAATTGGCCAACGTCTTTATTTTTGCCTAATGAATTTCCTTTTTTTTTTTTGTTCAGTTGCTTGTTATTTGGTATTTTTTATTTTTTGATGCAGCCTCTCATTTGTTACCAAACTAGGATAGGTTTTTACCCAAATTCTGGGGCATTATTTTGCAAAGCAGACCTGTGGATTGGAGTCCCTGTCTGGCTAATTCAGAGCTGGTTCACCATCTCCGATGGCTTGACCATTGGCAATGCCAACACTAAGCTTGCTAAATTAAGCCTTGCCAGGTGTGGGCATGACCCTGCATCAAGCGTTTGGGATTCCCACTTGAGTTCCCTGTATAGGGTTGCTGGATACTAATGCAGTATCTCAGTTGCTTATTTTTTGCATCAGAAGGGAAGGCATGCATTTAGAAATTCAGATGACTTGTTGCAGGCTGTGGGAGGTCTAGAGCATGTCTCTTCAAAGCTGAGGACTTCCGTTTCTGCAGCATAATTCTTCTCATTTATTTGCGAGCTGCTTAGCTGATGACATCCATTCTCCAGCACAGTTGGATCACAGACTCCTCTCGGCGCCCCTGTGCTGCAGAGAGTTATCCTGCAGATCTATCCCAGTGCAAGATCAAGTAAGCAACTGAGTCATCCCCATATGCAAAACAGAAAAGGAGCTTTCATGTAAAACATCCCATGTATCTCATAACCTTTTCAGGAAGGGTGGAACCTGTAGCTTGAATATTTGGAGGATGTGATTTATGGCACCCTTTTTCTCACCCTGTTTGTGTCACTGCTTCTCTAAAGGAAGAATTTTCACTTGGTTTTCCCTTTTAGCCAAACACCTGGCATTTGTGTAAGCAATTGGGGAAAACGTGGGGAGAATGTTAATATTTTTGGCAGTATTGCTTTGTGTGTCACACAGTTTTTGTGCTGCAACTTTGCCTTCAGTCTGGCATCCTCCTGGCTAGTCAACTTAATCCTCAACTGGAGAATTTAGGAATACTGGAGATGCAACCAGAAAAATGCATCTCATCTCACGCCGTACTCATTCTTGGTGTGAAACATTTGACTGTGAATTTCAATCAAGAAAAAAAACAACAGACCTTAGTCTGTGAAATCCAAGTGGTTGCATTTGTACTGTTCCTTTGCATGCCTAAACTTCAAGAACTGTTTTAATATTCTCTGTTGCAGTTTTCATTTAATTTTGAAAAGGAAACATTTTAATCACTTCCATACATGTACTAACTTGAAAGGGTAAAATTATTGCATCATCATTTTATAGCACTTGGCAGAGAGACTATTCTTGCTAATTTTATCCCAAATCATATCAACTTAAAGCACTTTTCATGCAATCTTGATTTTTTCCAGTACATTTTTTATACTTAATGCACAATTTAAATGCTCTCCATAAAGATTCAAGTCTGAATGACCTTGTGCCTGTTTGGATGCCCTTCATTTTATCTAGTACAGATTGTCAAATATAATGTGGTGGCTCTTACGATAGAGTAGTCCCAAAAGTGATGGTTCTGTGAGAAAAATACATCAGGGTGACAGTGGTGTACGACAGATAGAGGAACTGATGATATTTCATACTGAAAAATGCCAAATGGCCTCACTAGAAATCCATTTGTAAAAAAAAAATAGTTGGGGGAGGGGAACATGCCTTTCCAGGAATTGTTTAGGATTAATAAATTCAGTTTTGATTTGTCTCTTTTTTTTCTTTCCTGATCATTGCAGAAACTTTCCCAAGAAGAAATAAACATTTGCTTTGAATAGTTCAAAAAGTAGTTGCTGCTTTATAGACAGTGGGGGGTAACATTTTCCTGCTAGTCTGAGCATAATAAATCTTCCAACACCTTTAAGGTACAGAGAGCATATATACAAAGTATGGGGGCTTTTGTTTGTGTTGAAATTTACCATGGGCCTTTGTCCTTTCCCTTTCTTGGAAAGGAACTTCCTTAATGTCCCATGTTTAAAACCAGCCATAAAGATGGAGCAGTTGGTGTCCCGTGCTGTTTTGGAGTATGTGTTGCACAGCCAGACCTGGCTGGTTTCTGTCCTTGCAGCAATGATGAAAATCCAGGCCTGAAGTTCACCAAGTTGGCTGTGAGAGAAGGCTGCTTTCTCTCAAATTTATTCTTGCTTTCATTGCTTCTGGGTGAGGTAATGCAGCTTTTTATACACAATGAATCTACAAGTTTTCTCGGGTTTGATAGAGACATTAATGACTTTGGGGACGTTTCGCAGCATATTAGTGCTTCAACAGCGTCTCTCTTCCTCACCAGTTGTTTTATTCCTGTTTAATTTTTGCAATGGCTTTATCTAATTTCAAGTATCTTTTTAACATAAACCTTTTATCATATGAAGAAGAAAATCCTGTGCCAAAGAGAAGTGAGAATGCTTTCATTTGAAGCAAAAAGGTGTTCCCAGTGATCGGGATTCTATCCTGCACAGGAAACTAAAAAATTATTGTTTTGCCATTTGTGTACAGCACCTCTTGTACTTTCGCTGCTGAACTTGAATTATTAATATTTTTAAGAGTACCCGTAAACAAATCCTGGGCATTTATTGAGTTTATTTAGTCAGTCAAGTGGTAGAACCTTTTACTTCATCTTTTCCTGAGCATAGCATGCCGATCTCTTGAGGCATATGAGGTGTTTGTATGACCTAGAAGACAATTGTTCAGAATTCTCTGTCTGAAAACTTGTTTCCTGCAATGGGTTTCCATTCTGCTTTCAAACACTGGTATATTATATATTTGTATCTATGGTGGGAGAGAGACAGAGGAAAAAAAAGGATGTCTACCTTTGGAAATAATTCTTGTGTGAATCACACATCTTCCTTCGCTAGGGAACAGAATTAATGAAATTACGTGTTTCTTGCTCTTGTAGCAGTTGCTCCAAAGAAGGTCTTTATTACTGATCTTTTTGGAAGCAAAAGTTCCTCAGAATGAAATTTATCTTTGAGGAAGTAATAAAATATAGTCGTGGCTATTCCTAGGACTAGTCTTCCATATGTATCCTGACAACGTTTTAGGGAGTTTTGCTGGCAGAGGCCTTCATATTGCACCAAAATCAATGGGCCCGTTCCTTTTTTGTTTCAGCCTCAGACTGGAGGAGAAGGTTTCATGTTCCTCTCGAGGCTTATTTCATTAGAAAATATGTGAAACCTTTACCATGTAATTTTGAACTTTAAGAAATGGAATACGTTGGTCCATGGAACTGCAAGCCTACAAACCTGGAGTCCATCATATGCAAAGCACTAGAAACCCATTTGTTGGAAAAACAGGTAGATGTAAAGTAATTGAAATAAAATGTCTGCCAAAAGTAATCCTACCAGACTAAGATAAAATTCCAATGGAACCTTTGGTAGAGGGGAAAATGGAAGATACATAATTTCAAAGTAGAGAGGAATTAAAAAAAAAAAAAGAGAGAGAGGTGTTGGATTAAGACTGTCTCATGGGGAGACACAAATGGCTTGTGCCAGATAATGCCTATTAGTAGATAATAACTGGTCTTTGTCTTCTGTCATTTTCTTCTGTCCAAGCTTATGGCAACAGCTGAGAGTCAAGAGTAACTAAATGCATGGTCTTGCATTTCCTACATTTGAGTTTTGTCCCACTTCTTAAATTAGGTATCCAGTGCCTGTCCATGACTCTGATCCTTTTGTGTGGTGATGATAATCCTCAACAGTGTGCTAAGAGAGCTTTTTAGGAGGACAGTACTATTTTTATGAAAATGTGTAGAAGAAAGACTTGGGGGCACCATTAGACCACATACAAGTAACGTTTTGAAAATAAATAAGATGATCTATGCTGTAGGGGTTGTACAAGGTTTACTTGCAAGCTCAGGAGAAGATTAGCCGTCTTCTACCTTGAGGGAAGTAAAGCAGGTGATATCTGTCTGGGGGAAAGGAAACCTGAGAGAGTGTATGGGGGAGGGAGGGTGTGGGTTGCTTTGGTTTTAAATAAAGCTTTTGGAGGAAGTAAGAACTGTTTTAAAAAGTTTTGCAGTTGTTTTTTTGTTTAAGGTGGAGATTAACGCTGCTGGGACAAGGGTGAGTACATACAGCTTGGGTTGTGTGCATTTAACCTGTAGATTAAAAGTCTTTTCATTGGAAAGGCAATATTCAAAACAGCTCTTGGAAGGAGCATCGTAAGATGAAAACATTTGATTGGTTTTAAAATAAGGCTTGGGAATTTATGGAACAGGTTATCTTGTAAGGTGGAGGATGGCACAAACCATGGAGTCTCATCCAGTTTCATAACCAGAGTTCTAAGCATGCAAGAACTTCTGTGCTCTAGCAGAAAGATAATCTGTCTGCTGGTTTCTTTTGTTCTGGCACAAATAGGGAAAAGGTGGAATTCAGCCTTGTCATTTGTTACAATTCAGTGAGACAAATTCCTGTTTCACTTTTTAAGAAAATGCCCCAGAAAAAGTCTACTCTAGCACAGTTTGGACAATTCAGGTATGGTCAAAAATGTTGGGATGCATTTGTATTCTGTTTTGTCTAAATACAGCTTGCAAACCACATAATGGAACAGTTCAGACAGTCATGCTGGACAACACTAGCCATCTCACAGGATCATGGAGTATTCTGAGCCAACTTTGCACAGAATTGCAGAATAGTTCCGTGATTGCTGTATTACTGTTTTTCCTAACATCCTACCCAAGATTAATATTTTTAATCTCAGACTGAACAAGGTAATTCCTGTATAATTTCATAATTGCTTCTAATTTTACAAAGGCTCTAAAGTGTGACTAGGTTCTTCTTATGCATTGAAGCAGTGTAGTTGAATCTAGTGCTTCAGTTTTGATTTCAGAAGATTTCTTTTTCTGCATTACTGCAATGACCTAGCAGAGATTGGAAGGGAAAAAACCCTGATAGATTAATTTCATTCATTTTATTTCTGTGTTTTCTGTGGTAGTAAATTCTGTGGTTTGGCTCGGTTCAGGAACATGCAGAATTGTATTTCTGGGTAGATTATCAACTTATTTTTTTCCAGTAGGGACTTGAAGTAAAAAGGCAAAACTTGTAAAGATGTTTGAGGAGCAAGGTTGAATGTGTATATATGAGTCTTATTTTTCTGCAATGCAGTTAGAGGGCTGTGCAGAGAATGTGGAAAACCTTTGGCAGAATTTTCAGAGCAGAGCACTCGTGCTGAATAGAAACTAAGCAGTCAAGAAAAAAAAGGGAACAAGAGAATTAAAAAAAAAAAAAGCCTTCCAAATAGAGTCTGGAAAGCTAATGAGCATATGACATCATTTAACTAGTTATAAAAAGATTACAGCTCTCTGATCCAAGAAACAGACCCTCAAGGTTTCTGATGTTCCATAGATGAAGGAGGTCTAGAGTTGTGCTGCTGAAGTTTGTCCTTCCCAGGAACAGGGCACAGAGCCCCTCAGTGCTGGCAGCAAGGGTTGCTGCTGGTTCTCCTTGGGAGCAGCACCTGTTCCTGGGGCTGGCAGCAAAGGGCTGTGGCTCATCTCGGCTGGGACAGGCAACAGCAGCCCAAGATGGCCAGCTAGAAATAGTCTTCTGCTCTTGGAGTGCCTCCATCTGTGCTCAGAGAGCAGGAGCTGCTGGAGATGACCTTGTTTGCGGCTTCCATGTACCTGTGGAGACTCATGGGCCCCTCCAGGGCCAGGAGGGACATGTCTGCTGTGGGTGCAGCACCCACCCCAGGGGCCCTCAGGACACATCCTCTGCCCCTGATGACTAGAGCGAGCACCTGATCCAGTCGTCTCCTCTGAAACCCAGCCAGCCATGGAGCAGACTGTGTTCATGTTCGCTGTGCCACTCCAGGGAGGAGAGCAGGTCCCCCAGACTGTAGTGGGAGCAGTGGGACAGCAGCATCTCAGAGGAAAGCCAGCACTCGTCTTTGCATGATTCTCAGCTCTGGGTGCTGTGCATCTTCCTCCATCCTGGTGGAATGCTGCTGCCTCTGTAGCCTTCCTGTTTCCCCACAGCAGCTTTCTTCCAAAGGCCTCCAAGTTTCAGCCTGAAATCTAGTAAAAACCATGGAAACACCATTTTATTTTTTCAGACTTAATAATTATATTTCAGGCTAGGAATGTATTTTTAGGAGGGGGAAGAAAAGAAGTTACGTAACTCTTGATTTATTGCATTGGCTTAAAGAGCTAGGGAACCTGGGATTTTCCTCTCTTGTCACTGTGCTGGGAGCATTTCCCTTTATGGCAGCAGGGAGGCCAGCGGATGACTGTTCTCAAGAGCAATTCAAACTTCTTATAAATCTGCTGAACGTGTTCCTCTCCATCACATGTCGATTGCAGAGCAGGGAACAGCCGCTGTGGCAGAGTGAACCTCAGAGTGCAGACATACCCTGATGTGGAGGGAGCACCTGGGAAGGCAGGGAAAGCATCCTGGCCCTCTCTTTGGGGGCAGAGGTAGTTTCAAGGCAGGAGGTAGATTTGTTCTGAATTAGAGAATTTTTTAATTGGTTACGTAGGAATAGTGCACTTACCTGTAATGTGCGTATGGAGATAACTGGGAGTAACTCCGTGGAGGAATCCTGAAAGCTGGGCAATGTGTTGGAGCAGAGACTGAGAGAAGTGAATCATGATTCTGTAAAAACAAACTTGCAGGTTAGGAAGTGTGTGTGTGTGCGTGTGACTCGTTGGGAATAATTTGCATAATAGAAACAACTTGAGAAAAGCAGCGTTGAAGTCAGCATACGTTTTGTCTGCTTCATCTGAGATTTGCTTTTATTCTTGTCCAGCAACTACAAACCAAAGAGAAGTTTCAGCTTTCAGAGAAGAGACATGGTGTGGGGGGGGGGGGGGATACTACAAAAGAAAAATAAGTACTGGATATAATTCAGAAAAGACGTGCAATCAAACTGAGCAGATTGCTCAGGAAAAGATCTATTCTGTTGCTGAAATCCAAGAAAATGGGGGAAAAACAGGAAATAGTGAAATCTGTTATCGACCATCTGCTAAGCCTAGGAATTTAAGAACCATTCCCATGACAAAAATACTAGATTGTGAACTTGATTTATATTTCATAATACTTAATGTATAGATACAGAAGTCCTATGGAGAATCTAGTATTACTAAATGTTTAAAAGATATTTGAGGTCCTACTTAAAAATTAGAGTATTAACTGGTTGGACGCTTTTTTTCTGAGAACTTCATTGATGGATGTAACCGATCGTGCCATGTGAGGACAAGGGAGCCTTTTCAAACTTTGAGGAGGAGAGGGGAAGCAGGCAAGCCGAATTTCCTTTGGAAGGAGGAGTGGTCCTTCTCTTCTGGCTCCTGTCTCCCTCCCCTTTTGGTTGTTCCTCATGAGTGTTGCCACCTCTGTGGCACCGTTACCATCCCGGGGCAGGAACTGTTCGTGCACTCTGATGCTCGGGAGCCACGTGCTTCCCATTCCTGGTCCTGCCTGTGTGGAGTGCACCGTGTTTGTTCTGGCCTGCTCCCTTCCTGCCTCTCCTTTCACATGGCACAGCCAGAGAAAACGCTGTCCAAAATAATTCCAACAGTTTGGGGTGCTGTAAGCAAGCCATGAATTCTCCTGGACCCTGTGCGTTCGTAATGACTCCACATGTGTAAAGGTGTAAGTGCTGTTTTCTGTAAGCGTTTTCAAGGGATGTAAATGGAGTTTAATTGCTGAAAATTGGGATCAACATGGCTATTCAAAGGCTATGTTGTTTGCTGAATTGTCAGTGTTAATGAACTTGGTGCGCAGTTTGCAAATTGCCTCAAATGTGGGCTATTGGCTCGCACAGCTTTTTGGAGTCTTTTCACAGTTCAAAGATAAAAGTGAGAGAAATTTTTGGCAAAAGCATATGTTTGCATGAAAAGTATTATTATATAGCATGTGGAAAAGTTATGATGAATGCAATTCTTCATGGTGATATTGTACTTTCTTAAACAGATTGGTCATTTTCTGTCAAAACTTTCAAGCCTTTTTCCGGTTTTTGAAATGAAAGAGGCACAGTCTCCGTCCTAATGCTAGATTTTTTTTTTCCAGTTACAGAATATACTTGAATTTGCTCTTCCAGATTTGCTGTCCAGGTAATGGGTTGTTCAGCCTGTGCACAAAGCAGAGTTGTAATAGGTGAGATTGTGTACAGTCACAAACCTTTACAGTCACAGGTACTTCTGAGACCTCTTAAGAAAGCGGGTGGAGTGAATCCATTTCATGGAGGAGCGTTACCATCCGTGTGGCACACTGAACCTTAAAAATGAACCTTGATGCTTTTGCTGTAGAAAGTAGCTGTAAGTAGCAGTAAGGTGCAGGGAGATGTGCACGATGTCCTGGAGTCTTCACTGCCCTGCCTCATCTCATACTCAGTTCTAAATAAACCTGTATTTTCACCCACATTGCTGCAGAGCTCATTTGCTGCTCTTCCCAGCAGTCTCCTCCTGCTGCTGGCATGTTTCCACCTTGCCCTTCTCCTTGTAACTCTGTGTTTACAACCACTCGTTGCATCTCAGCAGCCTCAAATAAATATAACTCTGCTGCCTGTCCTGGTCCCTTTGTGTTCGAGTTGGGACCTTCTCTTCCTTCTCAGACTGCGTTCGTAGCACGGTGTTTGCAGAGGTGGGGTGGGATTCAAGTGTCCTTCAGCTCAGTTCAGGTGCAGCCGTTTACAGGAAGAATGAGTATCTGTGCAAAGGGAGGGAGGGAGGAGAGTGAACTTTGCTCAGCCCTCATCTGCAGCTTGCTCAATGTAGCTAAAATGGAGGGAACGCTGCTGCCAGGTACTGCAAACCACTCTTGAGTGCATGCAAGCACTGATTTTAGGTGGGTTTGAGTGGATTTTCCCTCCACTGGAAAAAACACCACCTCTGGCTCCAAGGCTAATTCAAAGTCTGTACACTAAAACATGGAAATGCTGGTTCTCAAAGGATCAATTGTAGGAAATACGAACACTGTCCAAACAGTGTTCTCCCTTCACTTCACTTTTTCAGAAACATCCATAGCATTTTTCTTAAAACACGGATTCTTTTGGCCTGAAACACACCCGTGCTGTAAAATGTTAATGCTTAGTATTAAGCAAAGTAAATGGAGACAATTTTTTGTATTGGTAAATGGAGAGCTGTCTGGCAGCTTTAGTTGTAGCTGCTGTTCCACTGGTGTTACTTTGCCACAAAATTAAACAATGCAAAATGGGTGACAGGAATAGTTAATATATTATCTCTTATATTTTATGGTGTTCTGCAGTTGTAGCTGTAGAACCTGTAGTCAACCTGAGCACATACCAGATGTTAGTTTTCAAGAGGATTTTGGGGGTTTTGTTCTTTCTTTTGAATTCTTTCAACTGTATCATCTGCTATCCACGGCAGGGCAGGTGACTGCACAGGGATGTTCAGTAAGGGTAACTCTGTAATTCAATAATCTTTTGGAGAGCTGTGTACCAGCATTGTGCAGTTCAGGTGCAGGGGGCCTCCATGAAGCTCCTGCCTCTTGGCCAGTTGTACTGGAGTCTGCATCTTAACAGCATTCAGCTTCTGGCTCCCAGCAGTGGCAAGCCTGTGCCTTCAAATGAGAAGTAAACTTTGCAGATAATTTATTTGGTGACTTGTGTGTATGTGGGGGGGTGTGTGTGTATATATATATACACACGGCATTTTAAAAAGACTCGGATGTAGTTCCTTCACATGTGAACTCTGTCACACTGCGAGTGCTTACCTTTCTGCTTGCTCTTAAATGCGAGCTACCATGTCCTTGAGGAGTGCGGAAGAGAGGGAATAAAACATCATCTCTGCCACTTCAGCCCACTGCCCAGATGTAGAGTTATTACAGTTCCTCTTTGCATACTGTAAATTATTATTGCTTAACTATTCCCTAGCTTCAACCAACACCGTGTGTTTTAAAGAAAGCTGTATCCTAAGGCAATTTCAGGTTTCAGTTTCTGCTTTTGATTTTTGTGGTGCTTTTGTTTGTTTGTTTGTTTTCATTCTCCAACTCTGAACCAGAAAACATTGCAGTATGAAAGGGGGAATATAACTGAAATTTGAGTTAAGAATCTACTCCCTTGATCTTAGGTTTTGGGAGGGAGAAGGGGGAGTGCAACATATGTGCAATTTGCTAGTATTTAATATATTTAAGCTTATTTTTGCCCAGTTGCAAAAAAATGCCCTTTTTTGAGGATAAAATTTCTGTCAGGAGCGTGTGTGTGCCTCCTGGCTGCTTGCTTGATCATTGCTCATGTTCTTTTTCTGGCTTTGTGGCTGGGGGTTGGTTTAAGGGGAGGACTTAATTGTGATGCAGCCCAGTAGCTGCTCTGGAATGCTGTGCCAGTCATGAAGTGGATTTCTGACCCACGTTAATTTTGGTAGGAATTTTATCATGGCTCTTGGTGAGACTCAGATCTTTAAGACTACGAAACCAAGACTTTCCTGCCCATCCAGCTACTGGAGTATATAATGTGAGATTATACACTTATTTATACTGCTCACCTCAGTGATGCCACAGCTATACCACTCTCCTGGAAGCAGGGGTTGGCCCCATAGCAGACAGCAGCTTCAGAGGCAGAGCTTTGGGTTTGATTGTGCTGATAGTCCCTGTAAAAGTAAAATCTTCCACGTTCAAATTGAATATCAATTTGGTTATAATCAATAGCTTTTTAATTCTGAGGCTCAGAAACCCAAGTACCCTAAGCAGAGGCAGGGCAAATTCACATCACCATAAACCAGAAATGAAAATGTCCCTGGAGATTTTAATAAAAAGAGCTCGAGACTTATCTGTCAACTTCTTTAGCTGATGAATAGAAATAAGAATCCTTGCAGAAAATTTCTAATATTGTTGTAGAATGGATGGCTTGGGATTCTGTTCCTATTCTTAACTATACCGAAGGCTTATCCCGTCTCAAAGGACTGATAACAGAAAGAGATCATGTCCATTTGGCATAAGGGAATATTGTTCCTTCAGAATTCAGAAGTGCTTCACAGAGGGAAACAGGTCCCTGACATACAGTTATTTGACTTTCTGGTCCTGTTTTCTGTTTCCTCAGGAACACACTGGTAGGTTGATTTTTGTTGTTCTGCCATCTTCCTTGAGATGGCCAGCATGGGACCCTTTCCAGTATGCTTAAATGTTGATTTTTCTTTTTTATAAATTATTATTTATTTCATATCTGGTGAGGTGGGAGCATGTATCTGATAGCTATCACAGACTTCAGGAAGTTGGATTCTTCTGGCTGTGTGGTTTTTTGCGTCAGTAGAAGTTCCTTGTGACATTCCATTGCTGTCTCTCTGTTTGATGTCTCAGTGGTCTATTTCTTGATAGAGGTTAGGAAAAAAAAAGGAGGAAACAGACTCCATATTTTATAGCCACTTAATTAGATCATTATTTATGCAGTAAGAAGGCAGCATTAAATTTATAAGTAGCATAGAATTCAGTTGATTTAAGGGTTTGTGTCCAGTATTAATCTTCAAGGAAACCAATACCGGAAAGGAAATATTGCTGTGTCCCACCTGTCTCCATAATTACTTTTTTTAATATTTTATATTTTCCTAATTCTGAGACCTAGAAGTAAAACAGTGCTGTGCAGTAAAAACACCCAACCAACAAAGTGTGGTAGTGTGTCTCATATATTTGTACCTACTTACATTCGTTGTTATAATAAGGGTTTTAGCTATATAAATATGTATTTATGAAGTCTGGCCATGATCACTGAACCTGTGACACTAAGGCAAAGCAGCCTTTGTTGTGCATGTGGCAGCTTGGTCATGTAGAACCGACTTCCAAGGCCCCATGGTCTCTGGGGCTGAGGCATCCTAATGGTACTCCATCCAACCTGGTGGCCTCAGCTTTTGGACTGGCCTTTTAACTTGCTATAAGCTGCACCAGGCTGGAGATGACTTTCATTTGTGATTAAAGATGATGCTAAAACACCTTGGCTCCTTCACTGAATGTACAAGTCACTTGGAGAATTTGGCTAACCAGTCTCCTTTGTGCTCTGACTTTCCAGTGCTATGGGGTATTCCTAGAGCTCATGGGGGGCAGTGCTCCTGTGCTACCATGGCTACCTACAAAGTTGTTGTGATGGCATCAAAACTGTTTTTTCTGGCTTTATGCATCTTCAATTCCCTCTTTTTAGTAAGCAAGTTTGCAGAATTTTGACCTTGATTTGTGTCAGAAAGCTGAGTTGCCAGTCTTCTTTCCCAAAAATGTCTCTTGACTATCCAGTCTAGATTTTTGAGATATGCATACGTGGGTCTGTGTAGAGTCTTTGCATTTATCATTTAAAACCGGGAATTGTGAAGAACTGGCGCTGTGTTGAATGTTGCACATTGATTCAAGTATTACATAACTGCTTTCTGCATGGCTGCCTGAAAAGCAATGCCCAGCAGGGTGACTAGGTGTTAGTCTTGGATGTGCTCTGCTGGGAATTGAGGAAATGTTTAGGAAGAGGTAAAAATAGTTGTGAGACAGGAGTTGTCTTTCTTGTTTTAACCAAACTGATATCCTGACTTTTCTAAGCATATGTTTTGATACTTGGTTTTTTTATAAATTTTGAACATCTTGCCTCGAGATTATCCTGTTCATTATATATTTTTTTTTTCTTTCTTGGAAGTGAATATACTGGCATAATTTACTGAAACCAATCTCAGTTCCAACAGTGTAGGATTTGCTAGTGCAGGGTATTTTTGCTGGCTCCAGCTTTGAAGAGTTTACTTAAGTATTGAGTTGTTAGTACAAACCCAACAGGTGCTGCCTCTGAATTATGGATGATTACACAGTCACTTTAGTCTGAATAAAGGTCTGGGATAAACTGCTTTGGGGTTATACACAGGAGTCAGCTTCAGCAGACAACCACAAATGCCAAAGACAGTATTTTGACTTTAGTGCAGGCATTGCATATATAATTTCTGACTGAGCTGGGAGGAGGTAAAACAAGCTCCAAGTTTTGTATTTAGATGAAAAAAAAAAACCTAAAAGAGACCTGGGAAACTGTGTTGAAAAATGTATGAACATACATAGTGCAGTATATTCAAATTCCATAATGACATACTTGAAAAAAGAAAAATAGTGAATAAATAGATCATTTCTTATTTCACCATAGCCAAGATTGAGATGTCATTGCCGATAAAAGAGAATAAAACTCAAAGGCAAGTTTCAACCTCAAATGCACTTATTTTTGAAATAGCCTAATGTGCCAATTCTGTTCTTAAAGGAAAAATAGTTTACATACCTGACATCTGAGCCCTTTAAATCCTACCCGAAGATGTGTTTAGCATACAGAAGAGTGGAAGAAAATGTCTGAATCTTGAGAGAAAAACTTGAAGAAATGAGGAAGGGAATACAAACTAAGGCAGTCGCAAGAGAAAAACTCTTGAAGTGAAAGCTTAGAAGTGAAAAGTATATGTAACTCTTCTGGTCTCCTTAACATATTGAAGTTTAATGCTTCAATGATGCTGTAACACTGCAGAAGGGATAGTGCAAGCTGAAATAATTAATAGATACTGACCAAAGATGGAGGAAAAATCTTAAAAGATTTTATGTATTCATCCCTAGCCATAATAGGGAGATGAAAAGAGAGTGAAGAATTGTTTGCAATTTGTAAAGTCTTCTCAAATAATTGGAATATTAGCTATAAAAGCAGTAAACATCCAGCTAAGGGAAGGGCTTTCTTGCCTGTTTCAATTCATACATGAATTTGCAGCAGAACTTGCACAGCAATGCAGTTGGTGCTTGTAACTCTTGAATGGGACGTTCAATCCCTGTCTCAGTTGAGCACATTCCACTTCTAGCACTTGTAGATTCTGTGTATCAAGATAACATCCTTGTCAATTCATACACAAATGTCTTCAGGGAGCACACACAGAGCAAACAAGTGATATCTCTCTCCTGGGGGAACCAGTGAGTCCCCTTTGTGCACGTATTGACGGGCTCGCTTGGAATGTCACCAAGTATATTTAATCCAAAGTAAAATGGAGTTTTGCCATAGACTGTCATGAACTTCTGCAGATTTAGTATTTAACATCCTTCCAGATCTGTGAATCTCACTGTTGGGGGGAAAAGAAGCCCATACAAATTTCATGAAGTATGCATTGTTTAAAGGATAAATGATTATAAGCATATGGTACCTTTCCATGAGCAGACTTGCATATGCATAAAACTTTCTTTAGAAGTAGCCTTGGAAGCATGTAGAGCTTCCAATATATCATTCAGACAACTAAATTAGACTTCCTCCTTTTCCTCCCCCTCCCTCCATGTTATGGTAAAATGATAAGAGAATGGATTAAATATACTCCTTAATTTCTTTCTTCCTTATCTTTTCCCTCTCTTCTCCCAAGAGATTCCAGGGAATCATTGTTAAACATTGGTACCCATTTTGGCTCCATGATGCATGAAATTTGAAGAGATTGCCTTCAGCTGAAAGGCAAAAGGCTTGGAAGATTATTAGAAAATATAGGAAGAGAACAACAATATAAATGGTAGTATGCTAAGGTGCTGATCGCACAGCTCAACACCAATTTTGTCTTACTAGGAAAACCAAGAGCAAATTATTATTATTACTGTTTTATTCTATTTTTCTTTCAGTGTGTACCTATATGACCTCTCCTGTATTTCATATACATCCCTTGTAGAGAATTAAGGAGGTTTGTGGTGGGGGAGGATCATTATTCTTCATGCATGTCATTTGTCCTCTGCCCTGTTAGCTCCCCTCTGCAGGCTGGCAGCGAACTAAAACAAAACTCTGGAGCAGCTCAGAACTATGTTTCTGTATCTAATCTGAGCCAGTTTTGAAGTTGGCCCTAACAGGGCTGGAGTTAGCAGCATGCAGCAGCTGAAAATGTCATACTTTGGCTCTGCTGCTGGACTGTCTCATTATTGCCCTTTGTTGTTCTCACATATCATTTTATTTTTAGCTGGCATTGTTTTATGAGGACATAGAGAAGAGAGGTGAGAGAGAGAGAAAGGGAAAGAAGGGCTGTTGGGCTGTCAACATCAATATACAGAAGTAAGCTGGTGAGGTGTTGGATCCCTCAAGTCATCCTTGGACATCTGGACGTGTGGGTGGGTGAATGTTAAGATCCAGTGTGAGCAGTAAGTTACTATGAGGGTGTCAGCAATTTACAACAAGGTTTTTCATTTATCAATTTCTCTGGGTAGCATGTTGTCGTGCAGGTGATGGTTATTGGCATGCTTTGTTGCAGGAAAATGCAGCAGGGCAGGAGGATGCTGCAAAGTAAAGGGAGGGCTTGAGACAGGTAAACATGCCAGACAGAATTTCAGATGGCCTCCATCACGTTACCTTCCAGGAACAAATGTGTGGGACACAGGAGTATTTTAAGCAACAAGCTCATTTGGACTAACAAAATGACATGCATTTGAAACAACTGGGTAGACAGTAATTTAGAAGGTGAAGTTCAGTAACAGTTTGACAGGTCGTGCTTCAGTGTCACCCATCAATCTGATCATTTAGTTATGAAATACTTTTTGTGGTTTGTCCAAAATATCTCTGCCTGGTAGAGCATTGGTAAGAGATGGCTTCTGGAGTACTTTTAATAAGGAAATTGCAGAAAAGTGGGAATGAAGGACACAGCTTCAGGTAGTAGTGATTGTTTTACATGTGTGAATTTCTTGAAATTGAGACTGTAGTAATACAAAAGTACTGGATATAATCTTTCTGTGCTACCAGTAATAGCCAAGCACCTCAGAGCACTCTCAAGAGTTTAGAGTGGTTGATAGAGTTGGTTGACCAGGACAGGTTTGCCATATTCTCCCCCACACCGCCCCATCTGCTTAGCATAATCAGAAGAGAATAATTTTGCCACTTATTCACTTAAATTATTTAAATTTTGCTCCATTTGAGAGAGGAGTTTCAGCTTTGGAGTGCAGGTATTTTCAGTAGCATTGTGGATATAAAGGGAAGCTGCGGCAGAGATTCCCTTACAGGAGGAGTCACTTGGAAGCAGCACCCAGTCCCTTTTCCCCTGCTAGTCTTCAGACTCATTGGAAGCATAGGCATGCCTAGGGTAGAAGGGCACAGAAATAATATAACGGGAAAGATTTGCAGGATTATCTTAACTACATTTCTGTCAATGAGATGCTGTTTCTTATAATACAATCTTAAATCCTTTCTTCATTAAAATTTTAAACCACTCAGCTCCAGAGTAAAATGCTTTGGTTCCTTTTTTTCTTAAAAAATAATGTGCATGTGTCTACTGAAATTGCACTGTTATATTTAAAAATACCTTAACAGGCTGCTTTCTAATGAGCAGGTTTTTTCTGATAGTGCACTTTTTCTAGAGCAGTGGAACAGCTCATAAATAGTTAATTGAAGCCATGGCTGTACTTGTGCACATGAGTAACAGCCTTGGTGGGGAACTTCTCAGTCGTGCAGACAGGCCACTGCAGCCTCATCAGCAACAGCAGCAAGATGTCAAATTTTCAACAGGAGTAGGAGACACTGACAAAATTTGCCATCTACTTCTGATTAAGTATAGAGCTGGAGTGCATTTCCTTAAAACAACAGTATCCAAAGCAATCAATTTTTTTCTGTAAACTTATTTTTTTAAAGGCATAATGCCCATTAAAATAAATTCAGACTAAGTTAAAATGTTGAAGCCCTTTCTTTATATAAGGTTGTGTTTTTCTTTTACATCATCTGGATTTAAACTATCCAGTTTATCCCTGTGTATCTTTCACAGCACTGGAATTTAAATATGTATATCATGTTTTGTTAATAATATGTCGCTGAGTTGAATTACTCTTTATTTTTAATGAAAGTTCTTCAGGTTTAATGAGTAAAGAAATAATGTAAAATATAATAACCCAAGCCTTAATATTTTCTTGATCACAAGTCAAGCCTTCTATATAATTTATTAAAGTAGCATAATGTCCTTACATTTAAGGTCAAGATTTTGCAGGCTTAGCAGAGATTTTTATGCATAAGGGAAAGATGAAACTTTAAAAATATTATTTCAGCAGTTTCATAATTTAGGATTGTGACCTCATGCTCTAAGAATAATTATGGTGCATCACGATCAGCAGTTTATCAATATTCATTCATGGACTTAGACTCTCTTTGTTGGGTGGTTTTTTTTCTTTTCATGCAACCATAGTAATTTTAAAATAGCTGCTAAATGCCTTAAGGAGCATGGGCAGTTGCATTATTTGGAGGTTGTGCTTTAAGCAGTATCTACAATATTTATGAAAGCCACTGTTACTCTATTCTTTCCCTGAATTTTTGTGTGGTTGTTACACCTTCTGGTGCTAGGTGGGACCAGTGTTTCTAAGGAGCCATCACAGTGATGTTTACCAGCTCTGCTTTCACTATGGCCACCGTGAATTTGAATTTATTGTGGCTGAATGTGCAGTTCCTGCAAAAATCAGGGGCAGTGGGATGGTTTGCCATTGGTTTAAGCTGAAACTGTAATGGCAGAGAAGGCATAAGAACAGATTGGAAGTTCTATGGCTGTTGGTGGCTGAAAATTCAGTGGTGTTGCATCGGTCCATAGTCAAGAATGTCAGATGCTGAGAACCAGCTGCAAGGAAAAGCCAAATCAATGAAGTGAACACTTCACCAGTTTATTGAAATTTCTATCTCGCATCTTTATTGAAGCATTAAATGAAGTTTTCTGACCTACCCAGCCAAGAACAGCAGGCAGCAAAGCAGCACAAGCTCTTTTGGCTGTCCTGTGAATACTGCAGAGAAGGGCAGCAGGCACCTGTGGTACTTCTGGTCAGAGAGCACCACCTGGCCTGACCAAGGCACGACTCTTTGCAGACATCAAGGACAAGCAGATGATTCCTCAGGAGTTCAAGCATGCAGAGATTCAACTCTACAAAAAGAGTAGAGCTCATGTCTTGGAAAATGGTGTATTCATTCACTTCTTGCAGGAAAAAGAAACTTCTGCCTTTGCTGGAATAATGGTCAGCAGACTGAAGGTTTAGCTTGGTTGAGGAGCAGTTAATGCAATTTTTTAGCCAAGGAAATCTCAGAAAAGCTGAGAATAAAGGCCTGTATATTTTCTTTGTCAAGCAAACCAAAGCCTGTAATACCGTTAATCTCAAGGGTTCCTTCAGGCTTTGGCAAAATTCAGCTGTTTGGGCAAGCCCTAGAGTTGGGAGCTCTGGTGTGTGCTTTCAGTTGGGGCAAAACATCACAGCTTTCCTCTTTGAAACGGGCGCGCGTCTTCATCCCTGCCCTGATCCACCTCAGTGTCCTGTAGGCAGGGCTGCTTCCTGACTTGTTTGGTGACTGTGATAGGGGAGACTGCACCCTGTGTCACAGGGTTGGGGGAATTTCCAACTTTTTGCATCAAATCCAAGGTTGCGCAGCTGCTAACCTGCAGCTTGCCGCTCTCTGCCAGCCACTGCAGTTGGTTCCCCAAGGTCTGAGAGCAGGAGGGACTGACTCTCCACATTGTTCTGCCAAATAGCTTGGCCTGAGCGCTTGTGTGAGGCAGACTTGAGGTGCTGCTTCAGCCTGACTCTGCTGGGAGACATTCATGGGCTTGACATTTGTAGGCAATTTGTGCTGCTCCTGCAGCAAGTTGCCTGAGCGCTGCGCTTGACAACACAGTCACCAGCGAGGGTAACAAAAGGCAGAGCAGCATTTGCGAGATTAAAGCAGCGTTTCTGGAATGAAAGAAGCGTTGAACTTCAAACAAGTGCTTGGTATGCATTTAGTTTTATTAACATTCCTTTGTATGACTGTGAAATTTGGATAACAGCCTTGCTTCTCCCAAGCATTAGCGAGTTCCTCTTGGACTGTCTTTGAGTCCTCGCTGGTGTAAAAAGCCTGGAAAAGGTTTTGTCAAGTTTTTACAAGGGTTTTTAAGCAGCTTAGAAACTCTGTTTTTGTAGATGCAGGAGCACAGATACAGATTTTTCAAGGGAAGGAATGGACAGTGTGTTGCCTGAAGCTGCTTTGTATGGTCTCATTAAAATCAGAATGGCTCTGAGGCAAGTCTGGAAATAATGCACGGGTGTCTTCAAGGAAAGTCCATATTTGGAGTCCAAAACCACGAAAAAGACAACAACGCTCTCCAGTGTGGTCAAGCTTTTGCAAATTCAATAACTAGACTTCTATAGACAAGTGCAAAATTAGAACACTTGGGGGAAACAAACAAGAATAGGTGAATCAGATGAGTATCTGATAACTGATGACATGCTGCAAAAAGTTACTGGTTTACATTAGCAAGTTCAGCAGACCCCTAGACAGAGCCTAAGGAGATTTTTATGTAACTGAGCTGTCTGTGTGTTCCCACCTAATAAGTTTTGAATGTCAGCCAACTCCAACTAAATTTGACAGTGGGTAGCTATTACAGCTATTCCATTTCAGCTGTTATCTCTTACCCGTTCCATTAAAAGAAGTGACTGGAAGGGAGGAAAGGCACCCAATTAGTGCCCCCACTAGAGGAAAGGGGCTAGTTAGCATTTTTGTCCTATTAAACGTTGCAAGCAGGAAGGAGAAGGACCTAGGAAACAAGATTTCGTTATTCCTGCTCTTGAGTAACAACTTAATAATTTTTAAAAATAGCAAATAATTTTCATATACTTTGGAGCTCTACTTTTTATTTTGTGTATGTTATTTAGGAACACGAAAAGCAAATATAGAAGTAAGAACTGTAGGTCTCTTACTGCTTTGTGAGAGCAGTGGGCTCCTGTGCCAGGAGCTGAATGGTGTGAAGTAGTCTGAAGCCTGAAGGTGTGCAGGTGGGGACTTCTTGGGTCCTCCAGCTGTGTGGTAAAACTAAGTTACACTCTGGTTGCTGCAACGTTTGAAAACGTGGCTGCTCAAAGCTTACTCTGTGTTGAGTCATCTTCTTTCTTCCCCAAATGCTTATTCTGCATATTGCACACCTGTTTTTAACAGGAATAATTTTGATGGCTACAGAAGGGAAAAAAAAAGTAGATTGTTTTGGAATAGGCAGAAATTCAAAGCCAGGTTAAATGGGGCTTTGAGCAACGTGGTCAAGTGGAAGGTGCCCTTGCCCATGGCAGGGGGCTGGCACTAGATGAGTCCCAAGGTCCCTTCCAGCCCAATCCATTCAGTGATTCCATGATACTGCTTAATGAAGCAAAGAATGTGTCACCAGGTTCTTTGGTTTTAATTGGCTCTGTGTGGGACCGTTGTGTCAGTGAGGAATATTTGTGGTATAACAATGAATGTAAATATTGCAGTCCTTGCTAAAGGAAATTGAAAGTCTGTGCCACAAACATGCTGCACAAGTGGGTTCTGGGGGGGGTGATGGTTTAGCAAGTAATAATGTTTGCTCACTCTGCTGTACACCTTGATTTCTATATAACTTGTGTAAATTTATGCATAAGCACTTAATTATGCATGCTCATAAACTGGCTGCCTCTACAGTAATATGTTTTTGTTCATAAACAGTTAAACATCCTTTTCCTGAAATGGGAGGGATAGTGGTTTTTTAATTATTGTAAATATTGTAAAAAATTGTAATTATTTTAATTATTACTAGCTGTTATTCCCACTGAAGTGAAATGCAAGCTGCCTTTCAAAATCAAGGCCTGCTATATACTGCAAGAGAGTTCTGGCACTATGTAGCAGAGGATTTAGGAGATGAACTGGGGCTGTGTTGGTTGTAGAACATAACTCTCCTGGTCTGTGTTTTGCTTGGTGCTCTCATTTTCCTTTAGTCTTTGCTATCTGGGTTTCAGCTACTCCGGCACAGAGAGTGGTAGGTACAGTCCTGTGTATCATTAGTATGTGAGCAGTAGAGTGAATTTCAGCTGAATAAAAATGAATTCTTTGACTTGCAATTGTGAACGTTTCTAGTTTGCCTTGACAATCCTGTCAAGACAAATTTGAACTTTGTCAGCAATTGTGATTGCTTGTGGGAGAGTTACCAAAAGCCTTTGCTCTAGGTATCAGTCAGTGATTGCAGCCCTCATCTGCTATTTGACCAAAATTTTCCATGGCACTCAGCAGGCTATTACTTGTCATTCTGACATATAATGGAGGAGTATTTTAATTGATTTAAAAGTTAAAATTTATGGTTACTTAATACAGTATAGCTGTATTACATGTCAGCAGTTATACTTGCTGTGAAAATAGAGAAAGGGGAGTTGAAAGGACTTGGGGTTTGGAATATTTTTAAACACATGCCATTGATTTTACCTTCTACTTCGACAAGCTATCAATAGAGTTTTTATTTAGTTAATGGAAGCAGAGGTTTCCTATTATGTAATTATTGTTGATTTTAAAAGGGATTCTGGAATGTTAACTGTGCATCTAGTTTCTAAAACTGTTTCTTCCAAGATTCAGTAGTACTTCTGCTTGAAATTCTTTGCTTTTGTGCTGAACCTTGAATAACTGCATTTTGGATCCGACGCTGGTTTGTTTCATCACCTAAACTGTTCCTCTGTCATGGTTTCCAGGTGCCCAAAATAGGCAAAATTATACTTAAATCCAAGGGTTATGTGAAATAGAAAATTGTAAGTCATTCTGAAGGCTGTACAGCGTGAGTGTGGTCAGTGCATTTGCACACATGCAGGTTATATATATGCTGGAGTTTGAGATCAGATGCTCTGGCAATACTGTCTTCCTCATTGCTCTTGTGGGTGCAAGTCTGCAGTGACTTTCTAACTGGTGATGATGAGTTTAAACCATCTTTTTCTGTGTCCATTTGAAAACAAGCCCTTTTGCAAGAAAGGGAGGAAGGCTCTACGAAGATGAGTGACTTGCATTTCTCTTCTATTCTCTCCACCCTGCCCATTGTTTAACTTACCTGACTTTCTAAATTAGGGAGAAGGATGGAAAGAATATCTGCAATCCTCCTACAGGAGTAGGATGGGAAATTTGGCTCTTGAATACTCACTTATGTACCTCTCTTTTGGCTTACACTGCCTGACCCTCCATGTAAACGACAGGCAAGGGAAAACAGAGGAACTTGAAGTGTGCAAATAAATGTGGCAGTTGACAATATCACTGTCAATGGGAGTGAACTTACCTTGGGGTAAATGTAAGAGTAAGGATCTCTGCAAATTGTCGCTGTATAGTGGAGGTGGTACAAGTGGGAGGTGATGTCCCTGTTTGAACTGGAGCTGCTGCTTGCTGTGTCCTCTGCTAATCATCACAATTTTTAAAAGCATATATGGAGCCTGAAAACGCTGTTTCACCTGTGAAAAAATTCACAGGTTGAACTGGGATCGTGATTATTGGAGGAGATCCAATTGCAATCTGTTGGTAAGCAACCTGAGAGCCAGAGAGACTGGGAAGGAAAGTGATTCTTTAAGCAAGACAGGATCAGTAAAAATAGATGTGGAAATTCTACCTTCTAGTTTTAGGAAGATGTTTGGTTTGGGCCGTGAGACCAGGAGGGTGGAAAAGACAACTTTACGAATGACTTCCACATCTATGTACCTAGAGCTGCAAGAGGCATCTTATTTCACGTATCAGATAATAGTGATGTGCATTAAAGCACCATGAACAGCTTGAATTTCCTAAAAATGGAAAAACATTAGTGAAAAGGAAGCCGTCATTATTTCAAATAGTGGTTTTAGAAGTGACAGAAGATGTTTCAAAATAATGTGACTATTAGTATTTTAAAATATCTGTTAATCAGAGATGGTGGTAAAGTTGGAGTTTGACTCTTACTGTGTCATCTGAAGCAAGTGCCAAGCTGGAAACTTCCAGTAAAATGTAAATATCTGTGCCTAACCTTATTAAGGACTATTACTTTTTGATTAGTGAGATCATCATAGGTGAATTATTTATTTTTTCAATCTTCCTTTTACAAATGTGCACAGACCTCCCTGCATCTTGCAAGATACTGAGGTCTGTTCATGTCAGGAATTTCTCTAAAAGACAGACTCATGGACTTGAGTCTTAGCACTCAGTTCTGTGTTAGTACCTCATACTAAATGATACTGCGAGCTGTCTGTTGCTTTTCATCTCCCCTACGTCCTGTTTATGAAGTTTAGAATGGTGTGCAGACCTTCCTACTTGTCTTTTCTGTTCCTGTGTGGTGGATGGGGGGGGGGGGGGGGGGGGGGAAGGGGGGGCATAAGGGAGTTAAAAGACCAAGCCTCCCACTCCATTTGTCCCTTAGGTTCTTTCAGATCAAGCAATAATTATACATGTTGCCTTCCTAAGCCTGTGGGATTGCTCTTATGAGTAAAGGTCTGCCATACTGGGGTATTATGTGACAAGTTGGAAAATAGCCTTTGTTCCCATGGTAACCTTTTTTTTGTGCTTTGGTGCATTTTTTCCCTATGGTTTCATGGTTGCTCTGGAGGTTTTTCTATTGTGGTATTTTAATCCCCAGGAGACTGTGGATGGCAGTTCAGTTTACTTTCTGCTATTATGAAATAATTTAATTTTGAAAAAAATTTATTTGATTATGGAACTCTTGTAAACTTTTTATATTGTGGTTAGGGTATTAGTGGTGTGGTAGCTTTCTCTGTAAGCATATCATGCACTCAGAAGTTAAAGCAAGCAGTTGGTAATAGGAAACTATGTCCAACTGGACTAAGCTGCTTCTGTTATAAACTAATATTTTTAATACAGTTTTTCTTTTAGGACTTTTGGGGCCAAGCCATTGCCAGACATATCAGGTAGATTTTTCTCTGCAACAGAATGACATTTCTTAAGGTCATTAACAGTCAATGCTCTGGTCATCAGTGTAATTTCAGGTTGCTGTAATGAGGGTTTCATAAAATATGCTTTCAAACAAAGGCACGTACTTTTAGGAGTTGCTTGTTTAGACTCTGAGGGAAGCACTTCAACAAAAGTTGTTAGCTTTCTTTTGAGAAGAGGAGGCTTTTTAAAGAGATGCTTTTATTACTGGTAGCATCTCCCCGCATTTGCCTTCTATGTATATTTTCCTCCTTCCTTGCTCGTTCAGTTTTCTTTGTCTCAGAAGCCTTCAATAGCAGAGCAATGTAGTAATGCAGTCTTGTCTTGCCTGAAGTTCCTCATGGCAATGATTTCCCACTGGTGCCCCCATCAGCAGGTGAGCCGCATGTGAATCATGGCATTTTATGCCGCTTTAAAATGTTTCTGACTGAGAAGGCAGCAGAACCTCACCAGGTAAACTCTACTGTGCCCTGGTAGGAGAGTTACCAGGGTGCAGAATGGCTCACATAGTTTTCAGCAGTTGAAAATGAGATGGTGCTGTGAAAAAATTGGATTTTCAAAGCTGTGTGTCTCCTCCTAGTTATGGCAAGTGAGCAGCTGCAGGAAAAGAAAGAGTTAAACATACTCCCTGCCCCCCTCAAATAGACTTTCAATAATTAACCAGATAATTTTCCAGATAAACTGTTCCTGCCTTATCTTGCTATACATAGCAATTTATAATCAGCAGCACAAACACCAGAATTGCATGCATTTAAACTGCACTAATTCTATAAGTGGGCCAAATATGAAAAGTTAGAGCAGATGCACTGTGAGGTTTACTGGAGTTCTTTGCCTTCCAAAGCCGAAGGCTTCTTCCTGATAGGAAACTCCCCATCTAAGTTAACCATTCCATTTCAATAGATAACTATATCTATGTACTAAAAAACCTGCAGAGCAAGGAAATTTTATTTCCCTGGGGCAGTTGTGTCTTGGTAGGTTGTGACAGTAGTTAGGGGAGAAAAGTGCATTGCAGAAGAAAAGTAGGAGGATGTTATACTTCTCTGATCACTAAATCACTGGGTAAAAATTACATTTATTTCCCTAGGAAATAAGTGCTTCTCAGTTTCAGTCCATCAGAACACACTTTCATTGATGCTTAAGTTTGTATTTTTCTGTAGTCAACCGATTATGTGGGGGTAAAATTTGGCTTGCCGGCTATAGTTGCTACCAAAATATTTCAATAGAGAAGGTCAAGAAAAGGTCAAGGTTTACAGCTGGATGGAGGAAAATGCTGAATCCTGTCAGCATCCACTAAGGTAAATGGGAACTGAAGGAGCATAGCGTACTTGCTTCATTTTGTGAAATCAACATATGCCTTAAGGTTAAGCTAAATACAGGAACCTGTTCATTTTGACTGCGGCACAGAACGCATCAGATTCTATTTGCCGAATAAACATTGGGACTTAAATGCTTTTTTAAAATCCTAAATGCATCTTTTTTGATTTGGTGGGGCTTAGAAAAAAGGTTGGAGCCTTTTCTATTAGTGCATGTCAGAGTTTGCTTGTTATCATAATTAAGATCCTGGTATGAAAGTGCGATGTGTGACCCTTAGGCATTACTAAATAAAGTAACTTAAAGTGAAAGCTGAAGTTGCTGAGGAAAAACACCATCCAAGTTCTCAGTTTGTTTTTTCTTAACTAAATGCACTTTCCTTCTGATTCCTACATGTTCCATCACACTAAGTATTTCTTAAGATTAAAAGAGGTGAAGTTCGAACAATTGAAGGGTTTCTGTCTTGGAATACAAAAGCTCTGTGCTTTAAAAAAAAAAAAAAAAAATAGAGACTGACCACTAATTTAAATGTAATGTGACAGCTGCTGAATTCTCTTTGTTGGGGCTTGTTGTTTGGTTGTTTTGGTTTTTAAAATTTCTTTAGGATGTACCCTCAAAGAAGGGTAAATGTTGCTCTGCCTGCTCTGGGAGTGTCGCTGCTGAGGCTCAGGGGTGGTTGGGTTCCAGCAGTTCTTGGCTCAACCATCCCAAGGTCTCACGTGACTGCCTTCTCCTCCAAAATTCTGATCGTTTCATCTCTGCACCTTTTCACTTCTCTCTGCTTTCTTGGTCTGCTGACAAGAAGATTGGTTTATATACTCTGACATTTAAGAAATACCATTTTCCAGTCTGCTAATCTGCTTTATTCAAGTAGTTATAGGAGAGAGCCAGGGTTCCTTCCCACAGTGAAGCTTTTTAAAAAATTTGGGTTCTACAAGCAGAAACTGACGCTGGTCAAACTTCAGTATTGACAATTAAAATGGGAAGCATGGAGTAAAATCTGGGAAATGATACATGGCACTGGGGCAGGTCATGACTACCATCATTGTAGAGCAGTCAAATAATCTACTGGACAGCTTTTGACCAGTAAGACACTTTCTAAAGGAGTAGTAGAGTTATCTTGGGCAGGGAGATTGTTGTTACTATGTGAACATGCATAAAAATAATGGAGGCAATGTGAAGATGAGATGGTTATGCTGTTTTCTATGATGGCTGAGTGGACAATGGATTAAAGAAATTAGGGTACTGGGAGAGCTGCTAAGAGAAGTGAAATACCATTGAAATACCCAGCTATTGTTTTGGGCCACAGGAAGGTTAGTTTCAGTATTTCTGTGTGCAAAGTTGACTATCTTCTACTAGTTCCCAGTAGAACATGACTCTAGCTGGAGGTTATGCCCCTTCAGAAATGAGGTGAGAGGGTAGAAGTAAGCTTCTGGCAGCCTTTGCATCTTGAATGTCCTGATTATTCTTCCTCTTACAGTTACTTTTTTGTCTTCTTGTGTAAAAAATATGATTCCATAATCTCAAATTCTTTTTACCTTTGTTTTTCCATACCTTTATTTATTGAGGCATACCCAGGTTCCTTCTGTTTGTTTTACTGCCAGAAAATTTCAGTATGAAAAAGAAAAGTCAATGACGTGGAATTAAAAGGGACTCATCTAGATCTCATAATAATAAAAGCACTTGGAACAAATGACTTTGGAATTCATATTGTGGCTTATTCTCCTTTAGAGTGCTTCATTTTATCATCAGAGAGGCATCGTTTGTTTAAACTGTGCTCCTGTATGACATCTGGTTTGAAAAGCATAATAACCTATATAATCAGCTTTTTAAATGCTGGATTATCTGTGGGTTTATTGACTCTTCCTTACAAAATCTGTTATTTCTAATTAATTCTCCATATAACTATTACTAAAGCCAACTCTGAGAGACACAAATGAGCTTGATGGCAATGGCTAGTCAAGGTCAGCATTTAACTGCCAGCATTTTTACTGTTAGGGATAATAAATCAGGCTTATTCTTAATCACATACCCTACAACGTGACAAGTGTTACTGGAGCCATTGAAGCAACCGTTTTACAACATTTGGCATTGTTAAACTCTCCATGCTGCCCTTGGCTGTAACAGCATTGTGATAAAATATGTATGCTCTGTTAGATCTCCTCTCTTTGAATCCTGTGGAGTTTTATGTGGGGGTGTGTGTTTGCCTATTCTTGTCTTTGTATTAGAAAGAATGAGAGAGGCATGAAAGCAACAATGCCTAGTCAACCTATGGGAGCCACTGGCTTCTGAAAATGGGAATGAGTAGCCAGTTCTATGGCACTATTTCATATTTCTTGTATTTTCAGTTAGGAGTTTGAGACTAGCTTGCCACCCACAAGGAATGTCCTGGCTCAACAACAGTCCATTGTATAAAAGTTTTTTTAAAAACCCTGTTAAATATCAGAGCAATAGGTTTTAGGCTCTGATTTGGTTTTGCGTAAATTCGGTGTTTTCACTTGATCTGAATTTTAAGACTCAAATCTGCTGTGGCCTGTATATGCCATTAGATTTAGCATGCCATTCAAATAGATATTTGGCACTAGGCTAATTACCCTCCAGGGAGCCAATTGTAAAGTTTCTAATCTTTTTTTATGATACTCATTGTTACATGGACCAACTCTTGGATATTTGAAAAGAGAGAATGACTTGTTACGTAAGTAACTTGGATTGCTGTAACTAAACTTCTCATCTGGAGCAAAAAATCAAACTGAGCTCCAAAAAAAAGAGCTAAAATTTAATTAATGTAGGTACCTCTGTTATAATAACTGAATTGAACACTGATATTTTGCTTATTAAGTGTTACCTGCCTGTAACTTTTCCTACGTGCTAGTTTACATTAGGATTACTTGGTAAAAATTTATGGCATGTTGCTATGGAAAATTAATGCAAAAGGAAATATGTAACTTGGAGCATGCAGCAAAGCTCTTTCAGTGGGGGGGGTTTAGTGTAGTTTTTCTGCCAGTGCATATTATAGAATAAAAAGCTATAATGATTAATAAAAAGAATTGGTTTAATAAAAGTGATGAATAAAGGAAGTGTTTTTCTATGTCATCAACACTGGATATCTGGCCTTGAAATAAAGGCCAAGGAGTAGGTTCCTCATCAGTCAGATCTTGTTCACTGTGGTTACTAAGAAAGGGGTGAAAGGGCTGAAAGAAGAGAGATTTAGGAGGAAAAGGTGTAACCATCTGTGTGTGCCTTGTTGGGAAAGAAATGCTTCCATGGAGAGAATGAGTTATCCTGAGGTTTAGCTTGTGATCTGAGCATATTTTTGGGCTCAGCCTTTTATTATTTGCACCACTTTGCCTTTGTGTGAGGTCTTACGACAGCATTTTGAATGGGCAAATACTCTGGTATAGCATGGGTGAAAGAGAACATAAGAGATTTTAAAAACAAGCCCAACATTGTTCATTTAAGACAATCATAGCCAGAGCTGGCACGAGTTGGAGGAGATTGAAGTCCCAACAGTGAATATCAATGTTTTTTTTTGCAGTAAAGTATTTGGGAACAGCTCCATGTTTGATACTTCTATTAAGAATGAAAATTCCTCATTTGTGTTTTAACATATTCCACTTTTAAACTGAATAAAAGAAGGAGTTAATTCGGTTTAATTCCAGAATGTTAAGCTTCCGCCTGTGATGCTGTGGCTGAGTAGCTGAATACATACCTCATATTCAGGCTGTACCTTTCAGTTGTATTCAAGTCTTCAGTGGAGAGGAGCCCTGCATAAAATATGCTATAGATTGTGTCTTAGGTAGGCATTTAATAATAGCCGTGGATCAACTGGTGTCTTAATGTGTCTTTGCTGGCTTTTTTTTTTACCTAATAATTCTGTGAGTGCAATTTTGTAGGGTAGCTTGTATCTAAAAAAAGGCTCTCCCACCTTCTGCAAATCCTACATGACAATTTATTTTCAACTAAAAATAATACATAATTGCATATATATATGCAGTATGTATATATAGAGAAGCATGTGCATGCGTATATATATAAAAATAAAAATCATGCACACTGCTGTGATACCCTGGAAACCTCCATTTCTCTACAGGAAAAGCTCTCTAATGAAAATACCTCTTTTTTAGATATTAAAAGAAAAGTACACTGACCTTTTCCAGGGTAGAAAGACTAGGAAAGTTTTTGCCGGTCGCATGAAGAAATGGGAGCAAGCAGCATCAAAATTACAAATCCCCTGAGACATTTTGGCCTTCCATCAGAATTGAAGAGTTTCCCTTCTCAGGGAAAAATACTGATGTTTGCAGTGAAAGAAAGAAATTTTCAAGACTAGTTTTCCAGGTTATTGACATTTTCTCTAGCAAGCAGACACCTTTTGAAGAATTTTGTTTAATGGGAGGCCTAATTTTTTTCATGCCGTATGGAACATGCTACAGGGAGATGGTCCAGTTCTTTGCGTTAACACATCAGAGCTCAATACCAGCACAGCCTTGGTAAATCCTGGAAAAGTTACTTTTCCTTAGGGTAAATTAATGCAGCGTGTGCAGGTATGACTGTGACTGGAGCATGCAGAACTTATTTTAACATAGATTTGGTGAGGCTTTCTCTCTTAACAGATGAGCTAATGCCATCACCTAGCAATTATCAAGTAGTGTGATGTTATGTAATGAAAGTATAAATAGCACAAGGACTAAAACTAGTAAATCTAACAGACTAGTGAGCAGACAAGAGCAGGAATACTATTTGGAACATTTTGATTAACATCTGAACACTGTCATTTAAGCAGGTGTTTAGATTTGATGTTGCAGTAAAGCTGTAGGCCAGGAGAGCTGCGGTCCTTCATTTGGAGTGACATTCAAGCTGTGCCCCCTGGATAAATCATTTGACCTCTGCATACCTCTTTAGAGGAAGGTAGAAATTTGGAAAAAGGCAAAGGGTTTATGCTTAGAATTTCTTAAGCAAGCTCATTATCTTATGTTTGAATTAAGACTACCTGTGGACTTCGTTTCCCGGTGGCTGATGGACAAATAGCCTGTGACCTGCAGTTTGAACGACCTGATCATTTCCCCACTGGTACGAAGTCTTTCAGGGTTGTTTTTGTAGTTGTTTGGCAGCATTCACAGAGATAACATGTAAGAAATGCAAGAGTTCACATTTACCTGGAGAAGAGGGGCTGTGTGGAAGGAGAGACTCCCTTCGGCCCCATGGAGACATGGGAGGGATCCAAAGTTTTCATCTCCCTCATGGAGAAGGAATCCTTCCAGGATCTGGCATGTTTCTCCAAGCATGCCCATTACATTAGGGTGGCATTTTCAGTTCCTGAGGGAGGAAGGGAGGGAGGAAACTCACAGGATCAGGAAATATGACTTGCTTTTGAAAAGCACTGTCTTTGAGAGTTGCCAGTGGAAAAGGCGCCCTGTAGTTTAAGACAGAAGTAGATGATTGAAGCAGGGCTTGCAGGTGCATCTGTCTGCAAACCTTCAGGATGGTCTGAACCTCCAGTGCTGCTTTTCTGGCACCTACAGGCATATGGGAGGATCTTCTGCACTTGCAGAATGTAGATAGGCTTCAAAACTACATCCGAAGTAAGCTGCTAAATTACAGGAATATTAGAAATAAGCTCATGGACTACTGCAGTGGTAAACAGGAGCACAGATGGCAGTACATACCATTTTGCTGCATTACTTCATAAAATGGCCTTAGAGGTTTCCTTACAGGTATTCCTTAGCTGTGAAGGCTTCAAACAAATAAAGAAACAGAAAGAAAATTTATAGCTGCCAGGTTGCTGCCGGAGTGGTTTGTTAGTTTGTTTGGTTTTTATTTTCAGTTTTAATCATCTGCTACCGATAAATTCCACTGCCCTTGTGGTAACTTCTCACATTAACATTGATATATTATGGGTGTTTTAAAACAGACAATAAAAATATTGCACTTACTAATTAAAGCAATTCATGTATTCAGCCAGGCACTGCCAGAAAGAGTTGTGGTTTCCTAATTGTTAGGTGCCTTGAGCAATATACCTGTTATAAATTCTTAATTGAAATTTGTATTATGGCTGGTGTGATTTGAAATATTCATAGCTGTTTTGTTTTGTTTAATTGTTTTCACTCCAGCTCTTCATTGAGAAGTGTATCAACTGGATCTTCAAGGCCTTCCAAAGTGTGTTTGGTGTGTGGAGATGAGGCATCTGGATGTCATTATGGGGTGGTTACATGTGGCAGCTGTAAAGTTTTCTTCAAGAGAGCAGTAGAAGGTAAGAGAATAGAAAACAAAAAATGTCGACACAAAAGACAAAATCTGTTCTTCGTTTTTTGTAAGAAATATATGTACACACATATAACGTTTCCTATGTGGTTTTGGCTGTTGGTAAAATTCGGTGTTGTTAATATGAAAAAAAGATGTTGAGTGACCTTTACAGACTTTGTAAGCAACTTCAAGTGGCAAAAAGGTTTTTAATATCTGATAATAAGAGTTCATGACATGCAAAGGGCATAAATACCATATAGGTTTTTGGAAGTCTTTGCTGATGAATAAATGTTCATACAACCACAGATGAAGTAGGAGATAGCTACTTACTGATTTATCTTCACGAAAAAAAACCTAGAAGGAAAAAAAAATAGGCTCTTAATATGGTGTCCAGCTTGTGCACTGACAAGAGTGAGGCAGTGTGAGATGTGATTAATTTCTTCTGTGATCATTAAATCTACTTCTGATGGCAATAAGGATTTAGCTCTCTGTTAAATAGACCTGGAGGGCTTGTGCGTCATTGAAGTCAAGACTTCATGTAATATCTATCAATCTATTTATCTATCTATCATCAAAAGTGTCAATCGAATTGAAATTAACTTCCCAAAGTTATAAGGACATGGAAAAGGTTTCCCCTTGCTGAAAACATTTTCTCTTGCAGTTGTGCAGTAGCTGGCCTTGATGTCCTCATACCCCAACTTCTTCTTGAGAATTCAGTTGCTTTATGTGGGACGTGAACGAGAAAACCTTCCTTTTTTTGGTTGAGTGATTTCCTCCATGTGCTTCCACACCACATCATGGATGGCTCTTCAGACATCCATATCTGAGCTTCCGCCTGAATCAGGAGGAGATATTTTTTGGTTGGGGGGTGGTGGTGGTGAGGCTTTCCATATACCTGCACATACTGTGTGAAGTGACAGCACCTTTTGTAGTCTTCCTTCCTCCTTTCCTGCCTCCCAGGAAAGCTTCCTTTCCAGTCTTGAATCACTGTAATTTCAAGGTACTATTTGTCTACATTTGCATCTCTTTCTTTTGCAACATAATAGGATGGATGTTACCATCCAGCTGTACAGGAATTTATGAAAAATTACTAAGGAGTCCCTTTAGGAGTTAACAGAGTAGCAAGACTGTGTTTTCAAGCCTCAGAAGCCATTAGGAAAAGATTACACTCTGATCAGGCATAGAAATACATTTTAAAATGTAATTAAAACTGATCAGTAATTACTGAAAGTTTGCAAGTTAAGCAAAAAAAAAGCAAAAAATGAAAGAGAAAGCTGCCCTGTTATCCCTAAAAATGTGATGTGTTTTAAATTAGCTTAAAATACATTTTTTAGAGTCATTATAGGAACATACATGTACCTACCAGTGGTATGTGAGCACTGTCTAGACTTCTTGGTATGCACATGACTGAGCTCTTGATGTTACCAGTAGCATTGTTGTTAGGCAAACACTGAGATTTTGTCTTGGCTTGCACTTTCTTTTATATATCGTAGAGTACTAGCCCCAAAAGGACATAGTAAAACCTAATACACATATTGGCTTTCAAACATCCTGGCACTATCCTTATAAATCAGTTTGTGTAGGTAGTTTTGTAATAAGAGGTTTCTTGTAGTCATCATAAATTTTTCAGTTGGGAAAATGAACCAATAAAACACCCTCTTCTGAGGTTTCCTGTTTGAAATAATTGAAACAATTAAATATTTGTGGTTTGTGGACACACACATTTCTGTCATGATCCATTAAATATTCCTCAGTGGACGATGTCCCTGCTCTTTTCAAGAGCCTTTAAAGGTCAACTCCAACTCAGCCATTCTATCAGTCTATGAAGTGGGGAGACAAATTGGGTCAAAAAGCATGGAAACAGAGAAAAGAGGGATTTGGAGAGAGGGAACTCTGCACACCACCCGGCTCTTTGGGTCTTGGCTGGAATTGCTAACGTTGTCAGCACACCTTGAACAGCCTTTGAGTGCCGATTCCTTTGTGCTCCTCTGAAATACTACAAAACCAGAGGGATTATAACAGAAAATAACATCTGTATTGGAACTTAAAACCAAGAAACTGAGAAGAACAAAGAGACTAAAGTTTGCATTTCAAATTATAAATCTGGTAATTGTATTCCCAGTTAATCGTGTCTTGGAACTTGCAGGAAATATCTAATGCATTTATGAGAAGGAGAGCTGTAGACCAAAAAAAAATGGGTTTATTGGTGAAATTTCAAGAGTAATTTCAGATGGCATTAAATCCAAGGCTGTAAATTATCCAAGTACTAGTTTTATTATCAGGTAGGCATGGATGTTTTGCTGACTAAATTGATGAACAGGAGGCTGGCATGAAGAAACGTGATTTTGTCATTAACGTAAATTTGATCTGCCTTGCAGACACTAAAACTCCTTAGACTGTGAAAGTGTTGCTTAATGGCATCACAGCAAAAGTTAAGGTATATACATTTAGAATACATTTTTACAGAGGTTAATTTTATTGTATGGGTTTTTTCCTCAATTACAGATATGGCTAATCATAAAGTTTCATTTGAACTTGAATTTATGATCAAAATAGAGTCATATGCTGAAAATACACTGTACTGTGAGGGAACCTAAAGCACCTGGCCAGGCTTGTCTTCTCTTTTTCCACTGAAGCAGCTTTCTCTGAGGAGAGTAACAGGCTTGAAGTCAGAAATCACAGCTGTTCTTGCCTATGCTTTGCATTTTCAGTCTTCATTTGTTCAAGTTCCAGACAAGTATGAGGTAATCTCTCCTAAATCAAAATTTATATTGTTTCTTAAGTTGCTAATCTTTTATTCTTCCTTTGGCTTGGAACGAAGGAAAAAGGAAGGCATTTTTTCGTCTCCATATGGTGCTAAAGACTACGGCAAAAATGACCATTTTCTTCCAGTTATTTTGCATATTCGCTTGGAGATTTTTGGCTACTTAAAATGGGAGCATTAAAAAATTATATTGTATCGGTTATAGGGAAGCTTGTTCTTTTTTAAAAATACAAAGATGGGATAATTCAGTTAACATCAGATTCTGTTGTTGATCTCTGTTCCAGGAGGTTCACCTTAAAGCTAGTTCTTCAATTTTAAGTCAAAAAAATAGATTTCTCTTCACCTCTGAGATAGAAACACAGGCACAACAACAGAAGTTTCTAGGGTTGCAGGGCTTTATTTCCTCACCTGAACTTTTGCCAATTTAGAGTGGAGGGGTAATTTGGCTGAAGGAAAATTTTGAGTCTGATCTGATGCTTCCTGGATGTAGCAAACCTGCTGTGCCCCCTCAGTGAGCAGCGTAGGAACAAAGAAATCCTACCTGTTTTTTCAGAAACAGGTACTCTTCTATGCACTGTAAGTGAAAGAACTTCCCAAGGCTTTATAAGCCCTGGTAGAAGATAAACTAAAACCTCTGTGTGTGCCTCCCTTGGTGTTTTTTTTTTTGTTTTTTTTTTTTTTGTTTTTTTGTTTCAGTTGAAGTGGAAAAGTTATCAAGGTAAGAGAAATGATAACATACATAACTCTTGAATAATTTGCTTAATTAGCATGACTTTATAGAATGCTACTGTGAACAGGGGAGTTCACCTTATTGATCATTTAAAAAAGCATATTTTTTATGCTGTATGAAACTGGAATTGATACATAACAGCCGTTTTGCACACCATTTTGCAGTGTGTGCACCCATGAATTTTGTAGGTCTGTATTACTGTAATTAATTATACATACAGTTCTTCACTCTCCACTCTTCTGTTCATTCACTGTAATGGAGTCAGTGTTTTTCCATAACAGGCTGCAATTTTCCTTTTATCCACTTTCGTAAGGTCCGTGGCCTCTCTAAATTTGACATCACTCAGTATAGATGTCCATATGTTTTCATAGAAATTTTTATGTGGGATTTGAAGCTGACTCTGTTCCTGACCTGTTGCAGGAATCTGTTTTACAACCTATCAAACAGAAATATTAGGTGAAGAGCAAGCAGATGGGTGATCTGCTGAGGGCAAGTGAGCTGGTCAAATTCATGTAGCAGCTGCTACTCTTATTTGATATGCTATGGTTAATAGGTGTAAAATAAAATTTAAATAATTGTTATAGGTTTGAAGCTGCTGCCAGCCTTCCATGCTTTCATAGATATATGAAAAGGACTTTTCCTGGGTTTAGCTCTGGCAGGCAGTATTGCTCTGTGAAATGAAGCCTTCATTCCTTCCCCAGGCTGGTTTTAGTTACTAAGGGCTCGGAGTTAAGGAGACTGGTAGGAGGAAGGTGCTAAAAAAATTTGCAATGGGACCCCAAAAAGGAGAAAAAAACCAAAAACCAACCAGCAAGAGTGGAGACATAAGATAAAAAAAGGAAAGAATAAAGGATAGAAGATACATTGCAACTGAATATTTTAAAGCTGGGGAGAGGTGAAATGCGAGGAAAATCTTTCCTTGTGGCTCTTTGGAATACGTGGCCTGCATGGAAAACACTGCCCCATGTTCAATAAAAAATGCTGGATGCATTCAGGTGAATGTGAAGTAGAACACCAGGTGACCAAGCACAGTGCGGTAGCATTTCGGATAGGAGGGGGGAGATTTGGGAACCACCAAGGTGATGGAGTGCCTTGCTTTGAAAACAAGCACAGACTGAGTGGGTTTAGCAGCTGCAGTGCCACAAAGAACATAAGTTGGTTAATAGCTGTGAAAAAGATATGAAAAAATATTTTATATCAAGGAAGCTGAAAATCTGCATTCATTCCTTTCCAAAAGCATTAATAATTTCTTCCCTCCCCCAAGACTTCCAACATATGTGGTTTTTTTGAGGGCAACTTATTTACTGTGTGAGCTGGTATTGCTGTAGAGGGATAGATGAGTATGAGGATGAGAATTTAAATATGGGCAGCTGTCTAGCCTTGAAAAACATGCGCACAGGGCTGCATGCAACTATTCTTTTCCTGCACTCTGTCATTTGTCTTTTGTTCTTTGTTTTATGAATATTAATTTCTAGACTGCTTCATCCATAAAATAATATATTCAGTAGGTGATAGCCAGCCTGCACAAGCTCAAATACCCAGTAAATGGAACACGGATGCAGCGGTAAGATTGGTTTATCTCGGGCAGAAGCCTTCTGTTGCCACATATTCAAGCACCATACAGACTTTTACATGCTTACCTTCTACATCCTGTTAAGAGAGGGGAAATTCTGGCATTCATATGATGTGACAGGGAACTCAGTTGCAGTAATTTGTTGTTGTTGTTTTCTTTTTTAACATCTCACAGGGTAACATCCCAGCAGGTCAGAGTCTTCCTAGAGGTGGGATGGCCCTGTGAGTGCATGCTGATTTAAAGTAGCCACAAATATTTGGCTAACAAATGTTCCAATGCTGCAACCATTAGTTTAGTGTTTTCTTGAATATGTCAACTGCCTTTTCTTTAAAAAGGAATGGATCTCTTTTTCTATAGGAAAGGTAGACAGACAGGGTGCTTCCTGGGAAATTCATCTCCTAGGAAGTAGTTCCAAGTTGGCTGAGCCACTTGTGTAGTGTAGTTGCACAAAATGGATGTGTAAAATTCAGATGCACCAAGTATTTCAAGCCATCAGGGAAGTATTCACAGTGTCATGGTATAAGTGATGCTGGGAATGCTTATGTGGGGTGTTGAGTATACTTCTGGTCACCAGCATGTTAAAGACAGCTTGATTCAGAGTCAAGTAAACACATGAGGAGAGCTTTTGAAACGATCTGGGGAATAAAAATTTATCTTATGTCAGGTGACTGAATGCTTTTAGCTTTTTTTAGCCTGCCCAAAAAGAGTCTGAGTTGGGACATGATTGCTGTCTATAAATATTTCACAGTTGAGGAATAGACAACCGAGAGGGAGGAGAATTTATTTTGAACTAAGAACTGTACTGAAATAAGAGCAAATGGGTAAAAATCCCATTAGTTAGTTTGCTATTTTGAGAATGCTGTAAACCACCAAAAAGAGGGACTTTTATAGGGGCACTTTCCTGAAAAGAGTAAGAAGGATTTAAGTGCCTGCTTTGAAATTGCTCATAGGAGAAGTAGCTGACGTATAATATAATTTGGTTCTCTGTGATAGTAAAGGGTAAGCCAAAGAGGTCTCTTTTGGTTAATGCTGTATCCTGGTGAGGCTGGAGACTTCAACTGACTCTGAAAATGGAGGAAGTGTGAGTAATAGAGAGGGTGGACTAACTAATACATTTTTAGAATATTCCATTTGTAATGATGGTGAATGACTAGATCTTCACAGGAATACAGAACTTCAGTTTTTAAAAATTGATGTGAAGTGTTAAGATCTTGCATAAGGCAGAATTGCTTTGTATTTGTACTAGCAGATGAATGTCTGTCTCCTGCAATGAATTTTCTCGTTTTAAGTTCAGAAAAAAGCTCAGCAGAGTGAAGTCCTTTGGAAATACCTCCATCCTATCCAGCTAAGCCTCTGCAGGTACCCCACAGGCCCCATCAGGTCTTTGCTGATGGGGTTTTGTTTTGTAATGCCTGATATGATACAACTAAATGGATAACTAAAGCATGAACGGACATTTAAATTGGAATTTGCAGTTGGGCAGAAATATATGGACAAGATCTTTATCAAACAGCATAAAGCTTATCAAATATCATAAAACATTCTTAATCAGATGCTTTAGCTCCTTACAGCTATGGTAGTGCTTCTTAAGAGATATTCCTTTATAAAATGCTGTTATCTGCCTACCTCAGCAGCCTCTAGAAATAGTGTTGTAATTTTCACTTTTAGGAGCAAATAGCACTTCCTTTCTACAACCCTCAAGTTCCTGAAAATTTTTCAAGCCTGAAAAGGCTCTTCAAATCTCAGGATAAGTAGTTAAGAGCCAAAAGGGGATAATCCTGCAAGGTGCCTTCAGCACCTCAGTGTTAGAGAGAAGGAATTTTGCAGTGTTGTGGCTGAAAGAAATTCTTAACAGATAAAACTGGAAAATAAATACATAAGGCTAGAAACAAAGCATCTCTTTGTACCTCCTAATCCAATTTTAAATAAGGGGATGGGAAAACAGTCTTCAGACAAAAAAAAAAAGAATAAAAAAGAGAAAATGTGCATACAGATCAGTGTGTTGTAGACAGAGGGAACAAGGCATCTGCTAGCATCTCAGATATAAATAGAGTGGGAAAGGTAATGGCAAATCTCCCATTGCCTTAAATGAAGCCAGAATTTCATCCTTTTTTTGGAACACAGTTTTAGGTTGTTGACGTTTGGGAGTGTCTCTGTTAGGTTTGAAGTCTAGACTTCGACAGAGGCAGTTTTGTCAGGTTTTTTAGAAACAATAATGGCCCATGGTCAGCACTGAAACCCACAGAGCCTTATTGTTTAAGGAGAGAAATTTCTGTTTCTGTTAGATAAAAATGTATTACATATTTTTAACCTACAAAATTATTTGGTGCCATTTCTCACTGTTGGGTTGCCGAATCCAGGGCCCTAATAAAGGGAACATGAGTTAGTCAGTCCGTTCCCACCTCTTTCAAGGGTGGCTTATATTTGGCTTCTGCATGTACCTCGTCCATGCTAAGAGCAAGCAGGAACAAGCAGTTTGGAGTTAGTGTGTCTTCTCCCACCTCTTTCTGCTCCTCTGTGTGGCTTCTTACATTAGGTGCAATGGTGGATTTCAGGAGGTTTGAGCTGCTTGGTTTTCTTTAAGTTTGCTATTTTTGAAATATGTTGGGGAGGAATAAAAAAAAAATACCAAGTTTCCAAGATCATAACTAAGTATGAAAGTAATGAACGTTAGTGGCCTGTGTCGTCTTTGTTCATCTGCACTGCCTGTAATGATTCCTAATTCAGCCTTAATTACACAATCCCATACAGCTTTTTCCATTACACCTCTGCCTTGTTCATTGAACAGATTGGATAGTGTTCAATTAATGAGCTGCTATTCAATATCTTATATTCTTCTCATTGCTCCATGTATGGTCCTGTGCCTTCACTGCTGATTACTATTCATCCCTTGCTCAGAATACATAATTACTCATTTATTACAAAGCTTTTTTTGTGGTGCTTTCACTAATATCTAAGTGCTTCACAAGCATTGTTTAATTTATGAGATGAGTGGTTATTACCCCTGGTTTACAGTTGAGGAGATAAAGCACAGATTAAGCTCAGACATACCCACTGATTTGGGGTTCATGATTTATGATATTTAGGACTTCAGGGGCAGAAGTATTTGGCATCTTATAGCACTTAGTATGTCCAAAGTGCAGTTCCCATTGATTTTACTTACAGCTATGGTCACTTAAACCACTGCAAATCAGACGCTGGATCACAAGTTGGATATTCAGGAAATGGAGAGGATAATTAGTGTTTTTTCTTGCTTAATATTATAAAGTAAGTCCATGGCATAGGAGATGCCAGTTTTCCAGGGCACCTGTCTCATGCACTGACTTTCCTCGCTCCCTTCCTCGCTCTTCTTTAAATCTCTGTAATCCTTTGTTCACTTCGTTCTCAGTAGCATGGGAACGTGGACTCCAAGCACAAGAGTCCTTTTGACTTTGGTCCTTATTCATCCTAAATCAGCATCCACGTTGTCCCCAAGATAAGCTAGAGGTCTGGCAAGGCAGGACCCAGGGTGTAGAACTAAGACATGATGTAGTGAGAGACATGGAGAGTTAGATCAGAATTCAGGTTTTGAGGTGTTGGGAATTCTAAGATTGCTTATCTGTTCAGCCTCAGCAGCCAGAGCAAGGTTCCTAGGATGTGGTCATGTGCAGGAAACATGGAATGATGGTGGTGCTTCCTAGGAAAGCTGCTTGGAGCTCAATAGGTGCCTAAACCATTTGACTGAAATGAATTTGGGAAGGCTGTAATGCAGCTTTTCTAGTACATGCTGATACTTCCATTAGTGGGAGCTCCTCAGGGCAACCTGTTTGACCATCCTCTCCATTAAAAAAAAAAAAAGTATTCTTGCTCTTCTTAAGGACCAAAGTGACACTTGCATCCTTCTAGTCTTCCTAAAAGGTTTTTTTTTCTGATTTATTAAATCATAACTTTAAAAAAGGTCCATCTACAGATTTTCTTCAATGGTAATGCCAGCTGACCAGTAATAAGGGCAAAAAACTGCAATGGAATTACTGCTTTAGGCAGTAGGTTTTTCTGTTTAATGAAACTACTCAGTGCCTCCCACCTGGAAAAGAATGTCTGCAGAAATTCAAAAGGGCTAAATAAATGCCTCAGAAAATAAATGTGGAAAGGTTATGCTTTAGAAATTTATTCTAGAGATTCAGAACGTGGGCTGACAAGTCACAGGGTGAGAAAAATGCCAAAATGGGAATAGTTTCTGCAATAAGAAAGACAGATACATTATTTTAAAACACAATGTGATGTCCGTATTACAGAAAAAGAGTGTAATGCTGGTTTTGAAGAAAATTGTGCTTCTTTGAAACTTTTGGTACTGTTCTTGCAGGGTGCCAACAAAAGGCATTGCCATTTGCATGTTGCTGACTATTCTGATAAATATTTTGAATATTTTTTTTATTCTTGTAATTTAAAATTTCACACCTTTTTCCAGAAAAGGTGTCATTACTTTCAGCATTAAGGCATTCACATCAGATTTTTACATCTTGTTTCATTTGCCTTTAATTCTTCTTGATTCTTGCAGAAAACCATACCCAGAATAGTGACATTTTCCCTACTCATTTCCCATTCATGGTGTATTTGCATTCATTTTAGGCTACCAGGCAGAAGAACTAGAGCATATTTCCCTCATTTGTACCCTGCCTGTTTATTTTACTTCCTCTGGAAATCAGCTTATGGTGCTCTCCAGGACCAAGGACTGGACCTGACGTTTGGAACTCACTGTTGCAAAACCTGCTCCCTCAGGTAGCAACTAACTGATGTGATCCTGTGTGTCAGAAGGGGACACATGGCAAACAGTTCTCACACCATCACAGCAGCCAGGCTGATTCCAGAGCAGGGTGAGGTATTAAAAAAGGCAACGTTGCTTTCCCAGGGAGAGACTGAATGATGCCGTGTGTGGGAGCAGGGCTGGAAAACCGAGCCGGAAGGTTTTCTTACAGGAGCAATCCAAACTGCGGTTTGGAGGTTTACAAACCTTTTGCATGCTCTGCACAAGTTCTCTGATAAGCCTCTTCTTGATTAGGCTGGAACAGCTTTTTTAATTTAAAGCTAATGCCTGTGGGGAAGAAGTGCAGTAGTTCTGTACTTTCAAAACTTGGGCATTTATGCAAGTTTCTTATAAGCATTTTAGGAATCTAACTATATCATTCAATTTCTGAAAGGACATTTTTTGTCTTGGGTATTTAGCTGTAGATGAGTATTATTATATGTATTTCACAGACTCGTGCTCTAATTTTTTTTCTAAGAATAATTATATATTTGGAGCTAAGCATTCAATTATTTATTCATCCATTTTACCACGTGGACTTAGCAAATGGACTTGTGTTAGCCTATACACCATATCATGCATGCAAATTCCACTCTTAACAATACTGCTTGAAATTATGTAAGTGATAGGTACTAATTTTCTCTGATACAACAGAATGATAATGATGGACTATTGGGAAAAAGTAATAATAAGTACTTCTTAGGTTGTGTGCACTGGCATACTAAACTATTCATAAAACTAAAAAAAGAATGAAAAGACACTAACCTACTTAAAAAATTATGCCATTTACTTGCAGTCTTTTTAGTGATAACAGGAAGAGAATATTCCTACAGTGATAGCACCATATTCCTGAAACTATCAGGTTGTGCACTCACTTCTGTTGGGGGGGAGGGTGTTGTTAATGGCTTCATATGCAAGGTGCATGCAGCCAGGCAGTGGAATTCTAGTTGTTCAAGTGGTTTATAGAGCCCTGAGAACTACGAGTGGTATTTCATATTTTGTACTTCTGCACTGTCATCATGCAGGTAACTATGCTGAATGTAGGGCAGCAGGCAGTCTGTCAAGTACACTATATTTTAATACAGCAACATTGCATACAGCTTTATAAAATAAGCTATGGTGCTGGAAAATAGTGCAAGCACTTGGACACAGTGGTTTACACTGAGCTGCATCTTTTCTTGCTTCCCTTCTATTTCATGAAGGAATCCACTTCCATGTAAGAAGTTTAGAAAGAATACCTAGCAATTATTCCATGTTAATTATTCATTTCAAAGTAGGAAGAGGAAATATGGCAAGGATGAGATCTTTCACTGACTGTTTAATAATAAAAGATCCTTCGTGGAAAGTTTATGAAAAATGAAGGACATAAAAGCACAAGCAAAACATATGTATTAGTACATGCTAAAAGAGCTCTGTGATGAGACAAAAGAGGGTTGAGCAGCAGAGAGGTTTTGAACAGCATTTGGGTGAATTTGCTTACTTGAGCATCCCTTTTTCCATTGAGTTAGAAAATGTTCCCAAAATAGAAAACTGAAGGACAGTATCATCTTTCTGAAATTCATTTCAGCCCTTCCTATTGCCATTCTCACACTCGCTGTATTTTCTATTACCATTCCACAAAGAACATGAGAAAGTCCTCATTACTGTCACCATTCTTTGTGTCCTTGAAGCCTTCAATAGCAAGCTCATGATGCAAGAACACCTGTTTCCCACAAGGAATAAGGTGGGAAATGCTGTGTGCGCTTCTACAGCCCAAAGTGCTCACTTAGATTCCGCAGGGAAAGGTGGATCTGAGGTATTGCCAGATAATGCAAGTGGGGCTAATCCAAAATCCATATGCAGGTGCACTATGGGGATTATGCAGTCCTTAATCCTAAAATCAGTATGCCTGTGAATTTCTTGGAGGCTTCACTTTGAATGAAGGTTGTCAATTGAAAAAGTGAGGGAAATCCTTAGAATTAAATTATTTCTACTCCTTTGTGGGAAAAATGTAAGATTTCAGCTGAAATCAGAAATGAAGGTTTAGGAAAAGAGGGGAGAAGGGCCTCTGGCATCCAGCAAGGGGCACAGAGCAGGCCACAGCAGAAACATTTCTCCTGTTCCAGACATGGAGGTCACACCTTACAGGGGGACGTGCCAAGACTAATAAAGGGAGATTAAATTTAAAGTGAGAGGAAGATACTTGTTCAGAAAAAAACCCTGGTGCTTAGGCCCATCATGTCTTTGTCACAGACTGAGCTGGCACGTGCATGTTTAGCTTGTGTCCTTCTGCTGTGCTTTTACCATTTGCTCTCTGTGCTTCCTCAGCTCTCTGGGTCTCACAGGAGAAAGGTTTACAAACAGCAAACTTGGGAATGTGAGGAATATGTGTGACAGACCAGGCCCTAGGGACATGGGGGTCATGTGGCTGAGCCTGTGAAGGAGTAGAATAGCAAACCTGTCTACAGGGGAGGGCAGTTAGGAAGGATTTTGGGGCAGGGATCTAAACAGGGCTACCTGCTGCAGTGCAGCAGCTGTCCTGGAGCATGTTTTAGTGGGCTGCTGAAGTCAATCTGTTGCTTTTCTTTCCTCTTCCTTTCCTCCTGGACTTCCCCTTAGTTAATATGTACAGTGCAGGTATTATGTTTATGCACTGTTTGATCAAATTTATTGTAAGTATTCATTTTTATTAATCAGCCTGTCAGGATTTGGGGTTTTTTGGGGAGATTTTTCCATGTATGTAAACATACTGTATCTTTTGTTTCCTGGGAACTCTTGACCTCAGCAGAAGCGTGGCTTCTCAGTGCTCGATTAGCTGGGTTAATTCCATTTTGCACAACTATACCTAATGGCCATTTAAAACTGCCAGAAGCCCGCCGTGGGTTCCTCCTCGTGCCTGACCCTGTTGGGGAGCAGCACATTAATCAGCACTCTCTGTCACGGTTTATTGCTTAATGATGAGGGTTAACTGACCACTTCCTAGGAATAATGAAAAACAGAGGTCAGCAATCACTGACTGAGCGGAGAGAGGAGCTCTTCCCACTTGTACTTCTACTCTTTCGTCCTCAGGCAGCGACAAATGTGTCTGCTCCACCACTTCAGCATGAACACTTATCTTTAAAATTCATCTTAATTATACATCAATCCCTGTCACGTGCTTACCCAATTGAAACAATCAAAACCACTGAGCCAGTTACCTACTTAAAGTCAGTGTAATCATATTTGTGGGAAAACATTGTTCGCTCTGGCGGAGCCTGTGTCAGGAGGGTGTTCTTGCAGCCCCAATGCAACATGTGGATGCGGCACTGGAACTCCCCAAGCCAGACATTTTGATGATGGCTCAGTAACTGGTGTCTCTTCCAAGCACTGTAGTTTAATTTTTGTGTGCAGATACAGAAACTGCCAGAAGTTTCAAGAAAGATACAGAAACTCCCTTGCTTGCAGGTGCTGATGGATACTGGGTCACAAATTCACACTCAGGGATACTCTGAATTTTCTTTCTCAAGTCTGTAGTTTTACTGCTGGTTGTGGTTTGTACAGTCCTCATGTACATGGGATGTCATGCCACCTTCTGTGGTGGGTGGCCTTGCTGGCCAGTGGCACCCACAGCAAGGTGGGCAGAAGTTACCCAGTGCCTGTACAGGCTGAGCAGGGAACGTGTCCTGGGAGAGACAGCCCTCGTTTGTCTTCGCCGCTTTGGCTATGGGGTGTGCTTCCCTCTGCCTCCCAGCCTGGACTGCATGGCTGTAGGGTGTGGGATAAGCTCCTCTGCTCAGTGGTTTGGATCTTAAAGCCCCATTTTCTCTTCCTACAAAGTTTTAGAAAAGCAGAGAATGTAAATTACAAGCCAGGGGTTGTCATATCGTTTTCTAAGGTTATGTTTTTGCCAAAGGGGGAGAGGTGAAATAGGATGTGTGTGGGACATCCATCCCTTGGTGCAGCACCCCTCTGCTACAGCAGCACACGACAGAGCCCTGTGAGGCTGCATAGGTGTCTCTTAGAAGTAACCTGGGGGCCAAACCTCTTTCTTAGGGACATTTTTGCATCTGTAAGTTTTTACAGCTGCCACTAGCTATTTTCCCTGTGCTTATAGAGAGAAGCCGAGGGTGACATCAGGCCTTTTTGGGCTCACCCCCGAGATAGACTCAGCAAGTTAAGTCCCAGGAGCCATGAAAGCTTGTAAGTAGAACTGGGAGCATGGGCACCTGCTCCAGTTGTCTCACACGGAGGCCTGCACCCCAGCCAGCAGGGTGTCTGCCTCCTTGGAAAGCAGTCTCTTTTAAAAATGCTGAAGACTCAGAAAAATCAAGTTATGGGAGTGACAGGTCAGACTCAGTGAATTAATAGACATTTATTTTTTGCCTTACTCTCTACTTCCTTTTGCCTTTGCAACCTGTGCCTCGTTCCTCTTTCCTCCAAGCTGTTCCCTTGCTGCATCTTGAGAGTGTGATGGGGATTTTCTGCACGTAGTCCCTGTGCCAAAGCATTGCCTGGCACATGGAAGAGATGGCTGGAGCACAAGCTCAGCTCAGACCCTCTGCCCTGGTCCATGCTCTTTGCAGAAGAGAGCTTGAGAGGTTGGCAGCCAACCTCCACCAAAACCTTTGCAAATCATATCACGTACAAACTGCAACTTTTCAGTATTTTATACTGTGATCCGTTATAATTTTAAGTGATAATGTATGAGATGGCAAAAGGCACATCTGTGGTATCAGAGCAGTGATGCTTCAAAGGGTCTGTCTCAAAGTGTGAAGGCTCTTGAGCTTCTCAAGTATGTCTGTGAAAAATGTAACACTGGAGAAAACCAACATGTTCCTCCCTACCCTTATTCACAAACTTACTTTGCACTAAGCTCTGTGCTTCTAGCTGATACATTCTTACTCTCACAAAATAAAATTCAGCCTCAGGCTGACATACAGCATGGAAAATTTCAGCCCTAACTGCTAATGTGTGGTAAAGTTATAAGCAATAGAAAATGAGGTCTTAAAATGAGAAGTGTCAGGCAACCTTAACTATATGTAGACCTACCATATTCACTGATGATAATTCGGTTTTTGACAGATTTCAACCAATTTGCAGATTCATTTTGACATACACTATACAGAGAAAGGAAGGAAGAGTCCCTGGAGTAGGACTCTCAGGCTTATAGGTATGACTTTGTAAGTAGTCAAAGTAATGATCAACCACAGTCATTTTACCTTCTGCCAAACCTTTAAAATTGTGCTGCAGAAAGTCCATAAAAAAAAAATCGTAAGTTAAAATCAAGGCATCAATGCACTGAAGCTGAGGCCTTTTGACTTCGTGCCTGTTCTTACCTCATTCCGTAAGCCTAAATGTAGGTAGCAGAAAAATGTTGAATTTATAAAAATATTGCAGAAGCTGTAGCATAAAGCTTGCACTGCTTGCATAAACAAAAGCCCAGGCTAGCATGCTATTCAGGTATGCATAGCCAGCACAGTTTTAGTAACAAATGCTGACTTTCCAGTAAACACTGCAGACTTCTATGTTGTCTCTTATTTACAGACTAAGAATCTGTCCAGGGTATTTCTCCTGAGTAGAACTCTGAATTTTGCTTATTTGGAGCATCAAGAAGTGATTTTAAGCCCAAGGGTTACCTTTAGGATTACATTTTTGGATGGCCTCACCTACTGGTATAGGGGCTTGGGAATCCTCTGTGCCCAGACATGGATGTTGGCCTGGAATGTTGCTTGGGGATTATATAGCAAGCTGCATCCCAGCAGGCATGTTTGTAGGCTGCCTGCAGCTGGGCTTTGCTGGTTTTTGGCTAGTTTTTTGGTGCTTGGTTTTTTTGAGGAGTGTTTTTCCAGATCACAAGCAAAACCTGTGTGAATGGTAATCACCCGTTCCCTGGATCAGGCTCTGGCAGCTTCTACATGACTTTTAAAGTATCTTTCAGCAGAGCCCTGCTGCCAGCTCAACAGTTATATAAAATGCTGCCTTCCTAACAATCACTTCACTGCAATGTCAGTGTGTGAGGAGCTAGGTTAATCCAGTTACTTTCCTGCTGGGATATAATTTGTCATTTTGCAGAACCGTTCCACCTGGCTTACACAGTCAGGGGTAAAAATGTTTGCTTACTTGGGTCCCTTTACCTGACAGGGTAACTTGGTGCTATATATGTTTGTGGCAGACTTGTGTACTTGGGTAAAACTGTTTTTATTGAACAGTCCAGTTGTTTTATGGAAGATAAACTTTAGATGTGAATAACCCTTTTCATTATCAGCAGTAAAATGTGAAATTTCAAGCTACGCAATCTCCATCTTTTATGGTAGCTCGTTTAGTCATAATTAATTCCTGGGAGGATTTTGCTGGTATGTAGCCTAAATTTTTTTACCTTCCTTAATCTTACTCTCTTCATCAGGTCAGAAATATTTGTGTACTCTTTATTCTTAAAACTAGGCACATGCTTAGGTGCCCAGGGCGAAAGGGCTGAAGGCACGTGACTGGAGACTTGAACTAGGCTGTTATCATTTCCCGTCTCTAATTATCACTGAAGTTACAGGAGGGTAAAGGGCTACTTAAAATTTTCTTGGTAAATCAGTCCCTCTGGCTTCTAATCATTTCCGTTCCACTTCTCTGGACTTCCTCCAGTTTGTTTATATCTTCCAGTAATGAAGTGCCTGAACTGCATACAGTGTTCCAGGTGTGGCTGCAAAAGAAATGCATAAAGAGAGCACTGCCGTGCCAGCCTGCCCCACTGTGTAATGCTTCTACAGAAAGAGCCAGGGGTCTCACTGATGGTTCTACTCTGACATACTGCTTCTTGCATCCAGATTATCCTCATATTCCTAGGTCTCTTTCAGCGGTGATGCTTTCCAAATTTTGCTTCATTGCTGTGCCTTGTTAACTCTTTATTTTGAATTTCTCCCTTGGTACATGCAGCAGCATTTTTTCCAACTGTGATTTTACTGCTTGTTCCCTGTCTTTGCTTCCAATTTCACTACACCCTTTGTATTATTTTTCTGTCCATACTTGTGCTGGCAACTCCTCCTCCTTTCTTCCTACTTCAATGACGTCCCTCTGATACTTCACAGGCTATCTTCACAGTGTGATAAACTCTGAATTTGGCAGTCACTTATCCTCAGTAGGAATTTGCTGTAGAAATACTTAATGACAGAATTGGTATAGGGTCTTTTCATCACGTAAATCTTGCCAGATAATAACAATGAACTGGATTCTAGATTTCCTGGTCACTGTATAAACAGCCTTTTCAGGTGAGGAACAGGGGGAAAGGAAGGTTAGTAGATAAGAAATGTAGTGGATAAAATGAACTGGGCATTGTGCATCAGTGAATAAATAAAATACATTTTCTGTATGAGTGCATCTCCCAGTTGTGTTTCCAGATTTGTATACGTCACCCTTTAAAGGACGTATTCCTGACCTGCTGGGTGCCTCAGCATCTTCAGGGACCACTACCTTGGAACTGTGAGGGGTAAGGATGCTCCTGGAGGCAGGAGGAGTGTGCCGTGCCGAGGAGGGAGCTGCCAACCAGCACTGTATTTTTCTGCAAAGGAACTGGGGATTTCTTACACTGATGGCTTGACTTCACCTTTTACTTGGTGTAGACATCTGCACTTGGGTAAATGGAGTTTCCCTGGTTGCGTCAGCACTAGTGTAGAGAGGTCTTCTTTCTGCACCAGCTTCTCCAGGCTTGGAGGGGCTGTAATGGCAGAGCAAGCCAGGCTCTGGCTATCTTTTTGTAGGTCTCTACTCCATTTCAAAAATGAGTTCACTTCCACGCTTTGTCTTGTCTACTTTGACTTTGGTCTTCTGGTTAACTAAAAGTCCGTCTGTCTCTTTGGAAATCCCTCAAAAACCAGCAACCACCAATCTTTCTGCATAACTTTTTAATTATTTCTGCATGTGAGTTTTGGCTGTGCTCCAGCGTTGAAATCATTATGCTGTTTGAGAGTGTAAATAAGTGGGACTGGATTAATAAATTGTATGAAACATGGTGCCACACTTCATTATAATCCACTTATCAAAGTGGAGAAACCTTTTAGTACATAAAGTGCATCTGCTTTTAATTTTCATTTTGATCTTTTCTTTGTGTGTTTTCAGACACAAGTCCACGTTTTCAGGGAGGCTTTTAATGCTGGTGCCTGGCAGTTTCAAAGTTACTTCTGAGGATGGCAAAGCATAGCCTAGCAAATTTGGGATGTATAAGGAAAAGCACAGGACTGGATTATTCTCTCATAATTATAAACCGGGGTGCAATACATCACAAGGAAACCTGGCATAAGCAGAGGGCAGATTTGGGTTTTTTTATGTTAGTGACCTTTTTAAAATGTCCATTTTCTTAATGCAGATTTTGTCATTTTTACTTTAAAAGCATGTTTCAGACAAGAGGATTTTGCCTTTAGTCACTATCATTTTTCCACAATAAAACAATTGCTTTTGATGCCAGTAGTGAAACCCACCTTTTCCAGAATACAAAAATACATTGTGAGCCCCGAGGAGCTGCAGTTAAGCTCACACCATGGCTTTGCACAAAGGGACCACCACCCTCATCATCCCTTTCCTTCCCTGACCTCTCCTGCAAGCCTCAGCTCCAACAGCTGCTTCTGAGGAAATTGGGCTCTGGCCCTGGCTGGCTTCTGTCACTTTATTGAGAAAATTGCTGTATTTTATGGAGATTAATCCAAAGTATTTTCGTGCTGTTGATACACTTCTTGTAAGCAATGACATTTCATTTCACATGAGTTTGTATCAAATAGCTACTTGCAGGAAACTAAAATGAATTCAATCTGCTTAGTACTACCGGAATTCTAATTATGAAAAATGAACTCTAAAAAAAAAAAAAATCTGTGTTCAAACCTGTCCTTTGTGAAGTTAAATGGGAATAGACTGAGGACTTTATGATTTTGTTCTTACAAATGAGTTGAATGCAAGGGGTGAGGAGGCATACCATGGAGGAGCAGCAACCTTAATCCAGGGGGGAATTCTGGACATAAATTATATATTAGTTGCTCTTTAGTTTTCACCAAGCAAGACAAATTCTGACATAACAATTACAGCAATTAGGCAGAATGCTCTTTCAAAGTAATTGTATTTATGCCTGAGTTATGATGTATTTATATCCCTAGATAATTATTTTTCTGTTGTCCTATTCCTCTTCTTTCAGTTTTGTTCTCAGTGGCCACCATCATTGGGGCTGAAATTTGACACATTCAGTTTTACCTGAATATCCACACCCTTGTTGCAAAAGGAAAGTCTGATCCCTTCAAGATGTCACTCTGGCTTATGAATTACATGTCTGAGAAGTTTTGTGTGCTTTAAAAGATGACTGACTTGTTTGCTTTTCACTCCCAGTGGCAACTTTATATGTGTTGAAAATGTCAGATGCAGAGCAAGTCATCCATGGCTTTAGTTTTTCAAGGCCTAGGATGATTCCAGTGTGAAAGGTCACCCCTTCATATATTTCTGTGGCAAAGCAAATTGCAATTCCTATGGAAAAGGTGTAGAAATGAAGGCACGGATCCAGTACCCAGAGTGTCGGCTGTTGCAGAAAGGCAAGCTCTTTTATCTCTTTTTTTTTAATCTCTTAGAGGTGATTCTGGTGCTGGTGCCATGGCTGAGGTGTCAGATCCAACATGCCTGGGTTAGGGGGCCACAGGGATTTTACTTGTGAGATGAGCTCCAGTAAAGTTTGGGGTAATTAGGTACAGCTTGGGTTCATCAGTGTTTTTGCTGCTGTGTGATGCTTTGCTCAGCCTCTTGAGGTCGAATGAGTAAGCAAAGGGTGAAGTGTTTGTTTTCAGGTCCCATTTAGGGGTTTTGTGAGCAAGGACTGGAGGGGACTAGAAATTCTGCACCCACTTTGGGGAGTGGTACTTGGAAAGACCTCCTCATCCAATTAAAGATGGAAATAGTGATTGTAATTGATGTAATATCCGTTCTGCTACTTAATTTACACTTTTTGTTTTAGGTTGTTACAGTATTTTAACAGTAAACATACTGTGAAATTTCATTGTAATTGTCAGATCTTCTTTCTACAACCTCCCCTAATCATCTTTCTTCTTTCTTCAGATTTATCTGGGTAACAGAGAGCTGAGGTTCCTGATAAAAATAAACAGAGAAAAAGAAGAAAATAAATAGGGAGACGAATACATAGTTCAAAGGGTAAAACAGACTCCTTCTCAAAAAGTCAGCAAACAGAAGCAGAGAATTTTTAAGTTCACTTTGGTGAGCATCTGATATTATTGTGGTCAACATTTCTGTGTTTGGGATCTCAAGAGATTGTTCTAAAAGGCTGTGTTGTGATGGTATTGCTTGCAGCCTTTAAAAGAAAATTATTACTGACCAGGGTTCTAGAGGAAAATATTTGTCAACGTATGTGCTGGCAGTATTTTAAATTGTTGCTATTATACATAAAAATATTCATTATTATAAATTTAGCATATTTCCAGACTGAGCTGTAGTAAACTGTACATGAAAAATGCAAGGGAAAAATATGCTTTGAAGATAATGTGTCATTCACACAGAATAAAATTTGTTATCTGCTGAGCATGCTAAATGCAAGAACACAGCAGACATGAACATCAAAATGTTTGCAAAAACCAAAGGGCAGCTAGTTTTAAAAACAAAAAAATTAACAGAACATTTTCACTGAGATCAAGAGTTGGGGAAAGTTTTACTTTGGGAAACATAGCCTATTTTTCTAGTAATATTTTTTATAAGTAGCATGCATCTCATTGAAGGGAGCCAGCCTGGAATTGCAGATTTTAAAATGGAGGTGCAAAACACAGAATTAATGCTGTGCATCTTGATTTTTCTGTTTGTCCTAGGAGAAGAGAAGTTATCTCTTGGTTATTACTGCAAAGGCAACTGGATATATTAATATATTGGAAGGATGGTGGGGCTGACACAGAAGGAGGATTAAATAAAGTGTAACAGGCTTCATGTACACTTGCAAATACAAATGTTTTTATAAAGGTGAATATTTTGAGTACAGTGTTCACTGAAGGATCATGGCTCAGGGAGCCACAGAGTCATTCAGAAATCCTTACATTGCCAACTAGTAATATTCCAGGAAGCTCCCCCCACACCTCACTCTCAAACATTCCCTTAAATGAACTTGATACTTCACACAAATCTTATTTTACACTGAGTGCCTCCTGAAATCCAGTTGTAACAGTGAGCTATTTGTAGAGCAGGATACTACATCGTGTATCATCGTGTAGCAGATTGGCTGACCACTTTATATCAGCAAAAAATGGAAGGACATTTCAGTTGCAATTTAAGATTTGTGCATGACACTTACTTTAAAAAGTCTCTGCAGACCTTTTAGACCATTTCTCATACGTTGAGATTTTCCATTAAAGTGCCTGGAAATTTGTAGTATGTCAAGAATGCCTTATCAGATTTGTAGCATGGGAAAGCAGAAGTAGCCATCATGCATGCAACATGATCTCTTGTAAATCTATCTCTGTAGATAACATCATCTAGAGACTTCAAAAATATTCAGTTAAAATTTAAACCAAACTTAAAATTTGGAAACTCACTGCAAGAGAAAATGCTGTAAAGTATTAGATGTGTGATTTTGTCAAAACATTCTCGAAAGCTCTAGTTCTCACTCTCTGTATCACTGTATCCATTATAATCTAAAATCAAAAGCAATTGAGCTGAAAGCTAGTTACAAAACAGAAACAAAATTATTTCACTCAATAACAGGATTATTTTGGTATTTGTAGATATTTTTCCTTGGTTTTCATCCTGAACAGCTTTTCAGTGCTGTGTGATTTCACTGAATCGGAAATGCTTTGCAAATATCAGGTTTTTTCCTACTCCTCTTCTGTGCTGTCTAACATCATTCAGCATATCTTTGACCACATGAAAAAGGAATTATCTTGTAGTCCATCATGTGGCCATGTTCAGACTTCCAGCAAGCTGAACAGAAAGCTCACTTAGCTCCTCTGGATTTCAGAAGGGCGCAGCTGTTCTCCGTGACCAACTGCTGATGGGCTGGTTGGGATGAGCTCTGCTGTTTATGGAGATGACAGTGGGAGCCCCGGGGATGGTCTCAGCACCAGTTTGAAGCATATCTTGTGTTGGTGGCTCAGCCTGTCTGAATAACAGGATGGCTGGAGCACCACACACAGGCTTGGAGGGGCTTTCGAAATTCTGCAGTGTGTTTTAAGTATTGCGTAAGAAAATGTGCTTGTGAACCTTAAATATGAACCTTACAAGTGCTTATGTGCTCGTCTCACTGTCATTAGCAGGTTTTATCCCTGCTGGATGGTTTCTCCTGCAGAAAATAGTAGCCTCTTTTGGGCTACATCCCGTACTCCCTTGCCAAATTTCCTCTCTCTCCTTGATCCCTCTCACTGGTGCCCTTTCAGTCTGCTTAAAATAGTGAGTGAGAATCATTTTTATAACTTCTCATCTCCTTTGCCAGGGTCACCAGACCATTCCAATTGTTTTTGTTAGCCTGGTCTCAGCCCAGCATGAAAGCAAGTTTCCAGAGAACATGAAGGAGCAGGAGACAAGTCTCCATGTTGAGATTGGCTGAGCACTGGAGTCTGTGTTCTTAGGTGTGTGTAGGGAGTGCATAAATCTCAACTTGAAAAGTTTTGCATATAAAGCATCTGGGGACACAGCCCTCCTTGCTCCACTTCCAGAAAAAAAGGGGAATCTGCTTTATATCTGTGGTCACCATTGGAGGAAGCTCTGGTAGCTCATCTGTGAGCACCAGCGGATGTGCCCTTGCTTTTAAAAAAGCCCTTGCTGGGTTTTGTAGACCCTGCAGGAAATGGTGCTGTTGACACTTAGTTTTTATCCCCTGCCATCAGTAACTTTGATATACTTTGCTTTGGTATGTGAAATCAGATGTAGCCATACTTTTAATTGCAGTGTAAATGCACCCTGTGGAATCACATTTATTGGCTGAGCAGAGGAAATAATTCATTTAGAACGTAAATGAGAAGAAATGAAGACTGAGGTAAATCAGAAGACTGAAGCAAGAGTTACAGAACAGGAAAAGGGTAAAAGTCTTGAGGATGAAAGTAGGTAAAAAAATGGTTGGAAAACAGATTTTATTGAAGGAAAGAAAAAGGAGGGGGGAGTAGAAAGAAAGTAAAATGGCAGATAAAAAATATTCCAGTAATATAAAAGGGTAGAGAAAGTGAAAGATATCTTGGGATCTAGAAGTAGCAGAAGGTAATTTAGAATGAGAAGCAGGCAGGAAATATCCCAGATGTGATGAATATTTTGCCAAAGTCAAAACAAATTTTAATTAAGCCTCTAATTTATTATAAAGGCGGGAAAGCTCTAAATTCTGTTTCAGGGAAGGATTTAGATTATACCTATGCTGTAAGCACACTGTAATAATGTTAATAATAGACCAATATTGTCATCTTGTCAGATACTGCCTTGGTCTGCAGCCGAAAAGCATGTTGTCTGGGCATGATAGGAGCTGTGGAGTCATAAGAGAGATAAACCCTGAATTTTGGGAAACCCTAAGGTTCAATATCTAAAATGCAAACCCTGAGCATTCGCCATATAAAATGAAGGGGCAGTATTCATATCTGTGTCCTGTACCATGGCTGTGGCATTTATAAGCTTATTCTGCGCTACACATAAATCTCAGCATGAGGAATCAAGTTTATTAGTTTACCGTGGTCAGATTGGACTGGTTTAAACAGCGCTGAGGAAGTTAATTATCCAGTGTCTCAGGTGGGTCTAGCAATGAGTAACTAGTCCTGGAGAGAGGGACTGGAGCTGTGGTGGGGGGATAGGTCCTGCCGGAGCATGCGGATGGATGGCTGGCTGGGAGGGACTGCCCTAATCTCTTTCCCAGGTTGTTCGAACCAGTTCAAGAGCAGTAAAACAAGGTTATGTAATTGACATGTGATGTAGCCTAAAATAGTGACTGCAAACATAGGCTGCTGTTGCTGGGCAGTTGTCAACTGCTTAAAAAAAAAACAAAAAACAAACAACAACCCAAAACAAAAAAAAAGCTCCCTTAACTGTGTAACAAATGGACATCTGAAATGAAAATGCAGTTCTCATTTCCATTTACTAGCAGGCTTTTTTTTTGTTATTGCAAGAAACAGGGGTGTTGTGAAAACTGAAATTTGAAAAGAGATTCATCTTACTTATCGTGCTGATCTATTTGAGAGTACCTGCCTGCTGCAGATGGTGAAATGAAAACCTCAGGTAAATGCAGCTTGTCCCTTGATAGCATGATACGACTTCTGTCAAACAGGAAATCCTTTTCTGAATGTGCAAAATCATTGTGGCAAGCCTTGGCAGTAATTTTATTTGTATACTGGCCATCAAAAGGTAGAAATAGTTCATTTTCAGTAATTGAAGGAGCTTATATGGATACAGAGACAAAATCTGCAAGGGTTATGGAGCTGGTTGAAAGGAACGCATCACATAGCTCAGTGAGCACGAATGAGAGGTTGGGATGGGCATATTTTGTGATTCCTTGCTGCAGGAGGCAAAGCCCTTCATTGGGGCTGTACCAGAAAGTAGAAAAACCTGGTGTTAAGGTCTGTTTGCTGACCAGATATTCCTGAGGTGAAAGACTTCCCTTAGAAAATCCTGATGATTTTCTGCAGCATGTTTGCTTTGTCTTTAGCAGGGAAAGTCTTAGCTCAGGTTGGAGGGGATGCACGGGCTGGGCTTGTGCAGTCTGATAGGCTGGTGGGTAAAGGGAAGGGACAGTGTTAAGAAATAAATGTTATTTATTCCATAAGGCTTTTATATGTATCACTGCTGCTACAGAGATGATCTTCCCAGTTGGGAAATGTTACAGAAACTAAGCACTTATTCCAGCCCAGAAGCTGCAAAAGGGATCCTAGCTCTTAAGTGCAGATCTGTGAGACAGGGCTGGAGGTGGCTCCCAGCTCCTCTCTCCTCAAACCCTGGAAGAAGGCTTGGCTTTCTGGCAGCCTGCAGGGAGAAGACAACTTTGCCTGCAATTTTCTGAGTCAAAGTATTAATTCTCATTGTGGAGGAAGAAGGAAAATTGGGACACTATATGCATTTTGATGTGCCTCAGTGAGACGCTATTTTAAAAGCAGAGTTTTTTCAAACTACTTCTGCTTCATTTGGTCCTCAGCTGCTGCTCCTGTTTTCTCACTTTGCTGTCCCTTTGCGAGGCTTCCTCAGTCCTGGGACCCAAGGCACTTCCCCGTTTCAGACATTGGACCCGAAGTGGATTTTGGACTTTTTCTTTGCCTTTCTCAGTGATGTTGCAGTGAGTTTGTGGATCTAGAAGAGGAATAGAGAGCTGCCTGCCCAGGTAAAAGCAGGAAAGGACACATGGAAGGCAGTGGTGCCCCAGGAGAGGAGCTGCTTGTTAGTGACACACAAGCGAGCGTGAGTCAACAACCTAATGCCATTGCTGAAAGCCAGCTCTGGCCCAGGATTGCATTAGCAGGGCTGCTGTGTGTGCAAGATGCAGGAAATAACCATTTTATTTGCCTTAGTGATGGTGAAACTCAGCAAGAAAAATGTGCCCTGTTTTAGGAAAGAGGCTGGAGGAGAATAGGAGGAATTGACAACAGATTTAGGAAACGTGACCTACAAGGAAAGATTGAGAGAACTGGATTTGTTTAGCCCAGCAAAGAGATGGGGAGCATAAATCTTTTGATAGGCAGGAGATTGTTGTAAGAAGGTGATGATCTGTTACTCTGTGTCTATGGGATAGTATGAGTATCTCTTCCAGTTGCAAAATATTCCCACTTGGGTGAAATGCAAAGGGAAAAATACGACTTCAGGAGTGGCTAATCACTAGCCTACACAGGGCTTGTAGGGAAGTTGCAGAATACCTTTCCTCAGAAGATTTTAATACAAATAGAAAGAAAACTAAAAACCTACCTGAACCGTTAAGCTATCGTGCTTGTTAAGTCTTATCATGCTTCCATGAGTGGGCTTGAATTAAACAGTCTTTGGATCCTCTTCCAGCACTACGCTTTTCTCCTTACAAAATTTAACTTTTGATCATAGTAGTTGCTATTTTAACAAGAGAGCAAAAATGTAGAATACTTGTTAATGACTTGCAGTTCCTGACTTAGACTTTTAAAAACTGAGGTGGGGGGGGGGAAGGAATTTTTAGAAGGAAGATAAAACATGTGAAATTTCTGTAATTTTCTAATTTTGCCCTAGACAGGAACAGAAATATCTACATCTTATTCCTTTTGTAGCCTTACCTGTAGGGAAGTATGGCAGCCCTTGGAGTGCAGCAGTGCTCTGCACGCATACATAAGTTCACCTTAGCAAGTCAATTTTGGGGACTGGTGGCTCAATGTAGTAGTGGAGTTTTAAAATGGGGGAAGGCACAATTTCTGCTATAGCCTCATTTTGGCAGTAATTTGTAGGCCAAATAAGAACAGCTTTTTCCCCTCCCCTCCTTTACTGCTGAATTTTGCTTATTCAGGAAATCTCAGTAAGAGGGAAGACTGAATTTCATGAATACTTCCTTTTTGTTTTCTTTTGCAAGCCTGAAAAAGCAGGGAATTATAGAGTTCTTGGAGGTGAGAGAATTGGCAACATTCAAATATTTTTGTGTGTACATTTGGTTGCGTCACTCTGTGGTGTGTAGTGGCACAATAACCTGGAAAATGCAAACTTCTGTATTCCTCTAGCTCTACTGCTAAGAGAAAAGATCTCACTTTCTTCTTACTATGTAACTGTGTGGTACCTGTGCATTATTTATTTTGAACAGGAAAATTTTCCTCACATCTTTTGCATCTTTGTATTTCAGATGGAACAGGAATTAGCTGGTGTAAGTGCACTTAATGATGGCATAAGTAAAAATTACTTTCATCTTAATGCATTTAGCACATGGGAGATGAGAATTCAATATCTGCTCTGCCACTTTCCAGCCCACTTGTGGGTGATTGAACGGGATAAAAAGAACAACTGGATTAAGCTAAACACAAACTGCACAAGGCAGATCGATACATCTCTTGAAAGAGTCGGAGATCTCGCACCACATAAACATCAGCCTCTCTTCAGGATGGCCTCCACCACCTCATTGAGGTCCTGAAGAGCCCTGGAGGTCTCGAGAGCACTGCATCAATTTCAGATATGTAGGGTTTTGGTTTGATTCTGAAGTTGAGGGGCCTTAGTGAGGCACAAATGGGACATAGTGATTTATTATGGGAGTCTGCTTTGCTAACTTACTTTACAAAATTGGTTTTATTTCAAATGTACCATATTTGATTGCATGGAAGACTGAAGCCATTTTTTTTTTCATTATAAATGTTAACTGAAAACCTGTTCATTATTATTTTATAGCTGTACTCTACATAGAGGGTTTGTTGGAATGTTGATCTGTTCTGTTTTTTTTAAGGGTTTTCAAGTTACTTCCATTAATGTAAGCTTTATGATGGCTGTGGTTTTTAAGGATTTTTTAGAAATTTAAAAAATTTACAAGATGATGTTTGCTGTTTGGAAAGACCTTTGCTGTGCTCACTAGAAATGGATTTTATTACTGTTCTTACTAGTTATAGATTTTGTACCATGCATTAGTACTCAGAGGTGCATATTTCCAAAATTGATGAACCTTTACTAAGTTATGTTTGCTGAAAGTATTTGATCTAGAGTAGATACGTCAGAAAGGAATAATTGCAGGCTATGTAGAGCATTTGAAAGGTGATTTATGGAATATTCTGCTGTTGTGGAATATTTCTTAGGAAGTCACATTGTGATTGCAGTGTTGGAATCAAACATTTCCACAACATTTAGAAATGCAACCCAGGTAATTATCGTGAAGTGCATAAATGGTAACCTGTTTATTAAACCCATTAGATTTTTAAAGCAGTAGTGAAAAATGTTGACTTAACAGGTATACATTTTTTTAGCACAAACTGCCTTCAGGGTAGTTCTGCAGTGGGGTTCATTTTGCAGTATTGGAGCTGACTTGTCTTATTAATAGCCTGCACCCGCCTTTGGAAGCCTAAAAATGGTATTGCAGTAGTCTGATGTACAAAGGACATTGTATGAGTACTGAGCAAGTGTACCTGCATTCCTGGCAGAAAATAACCATTTTTCCCTTCTCCCCACAAAAAAAAAGGATGGTATGGCAGTATTTGTAAGGACATATAAACCACCTTTATGCTGTATTTCATAATTTTAAATGCTTTTGTTTTCTCCTCTTAAGTTACTTTCATGCCTGTCTGCATGATGGTTTTTTAGGGGAGGTGCTCAAGTCAGTTCAGAGCAAAACAAAAAAAAAAAAAGAGGAATTAAGTTGACTCTTCTCTTTCCTGTCTGTTTTTGTGTAGATCACATCACAAAATAAACATTGTGTGATATCCAGGTTTTCATTTTGTGATTAGCTGAGAACTTTATCTTTTTCTTGTTTAGCAGGCCTACTTAAGGGCCAGCTGATAGATCGTGATGCTGTCACTATATTGTACAACTTGATTTTATGCCTGATGTAACTTACTCATGAATTATTTTGCTGATGTGTTGTTCTTTTCCACCTGTGTCATAGTGCTAGGTAAAGTCCCTTAATGAAACCCTTATTTGCCCATCTGCTTGTTCTTTAAACATCTAAAGCATTATTTAAATGATGATACCTTTGTGATACTACAGTAACACTTCACTCACTCAAATAAGATCAGTTTTCTTTGTGTGAGATGCTCAGTGAAGAGATTCAAGAAACATCCCAAGTTTCAGTTCACTCTCTAGATAACATTGTAAGGCTGAAAGGAAGGCAGGTGCCGAGGTAGAAAATGATTTAGCTGAAGTTTTAAGGCAAATTCCTGAAAGAGCCTAAAGCAGGAGCCAGGTCTCCTGTGTCCCATGAATATTCTCTTTATCTTTCCCTAGGAAGCATATGAGTATTGTGGAAAATAGCTTGGCAGACATATTTTGTGCCTCTTGTCCTACAGCAGCTCTGTCCCCTTATACGGAGCTGTGTGTTCATTCCATCTCCCTGCGTGTCGGCCTCTGCCCGTTCCAGTGCAGCTCTGCTCCTGAGTTCTTCCCGGGCTTCCCCTCCTCTCCCATGGCTGCTGCTTCCTTTGGTCGTTGGCACCAACTTTATTTGCACATCTCTTGGGTTTCTGCACATTTGTTCTGGCCACCCCAGATCCCTGTGTGCCACCTCTGGATCAAGGCAGCTAAAATAATCTTCTACTCTCGCTTCTGCTGTCACACCACACCAACCCCTCACGGCTTCCTTTATTCTTCCACATCAAATTCAAGCACCAGGCTTTGGAAAGGCCACGTGGTAGTGCCCTTGCCTGAGAAACTGCATCTGTTTGCTCCACCTCCTTTCCTGCCATGGAGCAAAATGCCTTTTGAGTCTCCAAGTTCTCAAATGCCAGTCTGTTTCCCTGGTTGCCGTCCATTTCCCTTCTGCATTAAAGACCTGCTGTCTCTTCAGGAGTGCTTCTGTGGGGCTTTACAGAAATGAAATAATACAGTTGTGACTTAAGCCTGGTTGAACTGGTTGAAGAGAGTGGAGTATATTGGGAAAGTTAACCTCTGCTGTGCATTTCTGCTTTGTATCCTGAACTTCTTGAGCATGAAAATGTACCCCAACTTAGATCTGTCAGACTGCTCTGCGATAGCACACCTAAGAAGGTCTGAAGAAGCTCAAACCAACTGTTTGTTTTCTACTAGAAGAAACATTGCAGTCCTGTTTAGGAAAAAATCGTAATGAGATCTCTCTTGAGAGTGACACCAAAACTCCTTCCCAAATTAAAAAGAAGAGATGCTCATAATAAAGGCCCATGACAACTCACAAGATCATTTGGAAAGGCTAAAGAATGGAATTTGAAATGGCTTCATTAATAAGAGTCTCAAAATACGTGCAGAACAGCAGAGAAGAACAAATTGGAATTATGTAAATACATCCTCTAATAATGCATTTTATTTTTGGTTCATTCAGGCCAGCACAATTATCTGTGTGCGGGAAGGAACGACTGTATAATTGATAAGATTCGGAGAAAGAACTGCCCAGCCTGTCGATTACAGAAATGTCTGCAAGCTGGAATGAATTTAGGAGGTAAGCAGAATATTAATAGCTTGGTCTCTTAATTTGATTAGGTGAAAACATTGGAAACGTGCAGCCTTTTTATAGTTCTCGCAGCTGCATAATCTCAAAAGTTTTAAGGTGGGATTATCCTGAAGAAGTGCTTAATAGCCAATAAACTCTATTGTCATTCTAAATCGGGATTTGGAGATACGTATTTTATGGCACAGAAAAAAGAAAAGTGGGTGTTTTATGATGACAGTAATTTTAGTAGAATACCATAAGCTAAAAGTGTTAAGGTTTCAAGTATTGCATGGGGTATTTTTTTGTGATGAGCGTTCTCTTGAATACTGAAAAACATGTTACACCATCATGAAAGCAAATTCTCACATAGTGAGACCTCTCAACTTCTTTGGTGCTTATTCAGCATTTTTATTGCTTAATTTCTGTGACTGTAAGGATGTGCAATAATTTTGATTATGTTACTGCATTGTTCATATACCAACAACAACAAAATTTTATTAATTCTCAAAAGCATACTGAAATCAGTATGATAACAAAATTTATAATAGTTTCTTTTCTGTTGTTTTAATTCTTCTCTGGTAATATCTACATGTTTCTGGCTGTGCTTCAGTGGGTGTCCTGTCTCAAGTCATCATCTGACCAAATGCTTTTACAAATGCCTTTTTCCCACCATTTCTGTGTTTATTATGTTGTCTGTGAACAGGGGTTTGGATGCTGCTGCAGGTGCTTCCCCTGCTGTACAGAGTTACCCTTCCCTTGAAGTGTTTTCACTGTACAGAAAACTACAACATGGTCACGTTAATTCCTCGCTATCCCAGAATTCACCTTTTGTCCTCCTGGGCCTATTCTCTTGGCAGCTGAGTTTAGTTCTACAGATTTAGCTGCTCATCTTTAATAGGTTATATGCAAAATCCTGGTTCCTGCCTGCTGCCTTTTTCTACCTCCCAGACTTCTTTTTCTGTCTTGTCTCCTGGCAGAAATACTCAAACAAGCCACACCTTACTTTTTCAGAGAGAGTAGCCCTGTTGGGCTCTCTTTCAACCCCTTTCCCAAATCAGGGATACTGCCTTTCACCCCAGGCCCCTTATTTCCTTTTCCCAAGAGAAAACAGGGCCAGATTGTGGCATGCTGGGGAGGTGACAGCTTTCCCTTGGTTTTGATCTGTGCTGTTCAACTTAACAAGGGAAACAGAATGCCTTTGTTTGATGAAACAGGAGCTCCATGGTCGCAGCTCCTTAATCCCAAAAAACTAGTGCTGAAAATTGTTGTAGAGCAGGAAGGTCAGCTCCCTGGAGTGCTGGGAATGTTGCTGCATCCTACTGGCAGCTGGTGTGGGGCATCCTCCTTGGACATGCCCTGTGCTGTGCTAGTGGAGCTCCAGCAAAACCCAGGGCTTGAGAACCTTAGGAAACAGCAGCATGGGACACTTCATCTGCAATGAGTTCATCCCTGTGATGTCCAGGAGGGTTTCAAAGAACGTGTTCACATGATGTTCTCTGCAGAAAAGCAAGGCAGGAGGGAAACTTTGCTAGAGGGAGTTGTTTTCTTTTTTCGCCTTTTTTTTTTTTTTTTTTTAATATTGGCTGGAATGCTGTAAATGAGGAATGCATTGAAAAATCTTCCCCTTTGTTGGAGCTTGTTAGACTGCTGGAAATCATAATTAGTGATCTGTGTTTATTGCAGATTTGGGCCCCTCATTGTAAGGAAGACATAGAGGTGGTGGAGCGAGTCCAGAGAAGGGTGGTGAAGCTGGTGAAAGGTCTGGAGCACAAGTATGATGAAGAATGGCTTAAGGAGCTGGGGTTGTTTAGCTACTTGGAAAAGGAGGCTCAGGGGAGGCCTTATCACTCTCTACAACTCCCCGAAAGGATGCTGTAGCAAGCTGGTGGTCAGTCAGCCTCTTCTCCCACAGGACAAGTTACAGGATGAAAGAAAATGTCCTTAGGTTGTGCCAGGGGAGGTTTAGACTGGATTTTAGGAGAAATGTCTTTGCTGAAAAGTTGGTCAGACACTGGAATGGGCTGGCCAGGGTGGAATCACCATCCCTGGAAGTGCTCAAGAAACATGCAGATGTGGCTCTTGAGAACAAGGCTTAGTGGTGCACTTGGCAGTGCTGGGTTAGCAGTTGGACTCTTTGTTCTTAGAGGCCTTTTCCAACTTTAATGATTCTGTGATTCTGTGACCTGGAAGGCCAAGTCTGCCTCTGGAGTGTACAGCTGGCATGCAGTTGAGCTTTGCAGTTTAGCTGTTTCAGTGATTTTCATCACAGAGAGAAACCTCAGGTGAAATTCCCACTCCTGATTTGATCTCTTTATGCCATGTAAAGAAACTAAAATGTCATAAAGGAGGTCTTTCCATCACTGCCATGAATGAGATGGACGGGGAACAGTTCTGGATTTCCATGCACTGCAGTGCCTTCTGCTTGGCTGAGGAGGGAAAGGGCAGGTTGGAGGGAGAGGGGAGGGCTGCCAGAGAGAGGTAAAGCATCTGCAGCCCAGAGGCAGCATTGCTGTGCAGAGAGCCCCAAGGGCTCCCAGATCATGCTGATGGACCTTCCAGCCTTTGAGCCAGCCCAGCTCTAGCAGGAATTGCTGGGATCCTGAAGAATTTTCTCTGCTTTAAGCCATGTTTCCAGTGGTGAGCTCTGCATTGGGCATCTACAGAGGAGCGACACAGCATCTCAGTTTTGGAAGCTTCTGTGTGCTGTTGCAGGGCATTTCTGATATGGTGGTGATCATCGCAAAAAGTAGAGGTAGAAATGGCAAGAAGAGATATTAATTCATATTTGAAAACTGTGATTTTTTTGTAAAATGCCAAGGTTTGGTACTAAATAACGTTTTTTTCATATTTAGCTTGAAGAGAATGAGTATGGTCTTATTATGAAGGTACATTGTGGATTGTAGTTTCATGTGGTCAGCCTGGTTTTGACAAGCATATACATTACTCCAGTAAAAATGGGCTTTTACCTGTTTCTAGCTTGGACTTACAGGCAAAATGGGCAGGTATTTTATTAGGCAGTGTGATCAGTAAGGAGCTGGAGAAAACTTAATTTTTAAATGCAATTTAATTTAAAGTCCTCTCTGCAGCATAGTACTCTCTGTAGCTGTGTCACACTGCACTGCGCTCTTGGTGCAGTAGGGCTGAGCTGAGCTCTCACCCTCCAAAGAAAAGCAAATGTAAACACAAATCCCAGACTGTATCAGAGGTGCTGATGTGCTTGGTGCATGGAAATAGAGCGAGATGATATGCAAAAGGTCTTTAGCATAGCTCAGGGCTGAAATGTCTGCAAGCTGCTGAAACCATGGGCATTTATTTTCCACTTGTACATAACTATGATGTTTTATCCCCTCATTTAAAGAAAAAAACAAAACACCAAACTTCCAGTTGGTCTAGAAGAAATGTTGTGTTAGGGAACAAGGTCCCGTCTCCCATGGGCTGGAAAAGAACTTGACTCTCCTTTGCCACCCTCCCCATATATAGATGGGAGTGAAGGACCCCAGGCTGCGCCCATCCAGCTCCTCCCACTTACTGAAATAGGGAGGCTGTGAAGCAAATTTTGTAATGTGGCAGTTTGAGATTGTCTTCCTGCTCTTTCTGAAGATACTAATCTCTGTAATGGAAAGCTGGAAATCAGAAATAGCGTTCCATGTTTCCAGCAGCTCATTTTTGAACAATCTCCGATTAATCTACTGATCTTTTTTCTTAGGATTTTTTTTTTTCTCTTTTGGTAATATTCTTCCTCAATATTTTTTAAATAGTAAAATAGTGCTTTTGTACTCTGTCAGTCTTTCAAGTTTGTTTTGATGGCATATCTTCTACTTCCTAGCATGCTAAATTTTTTTTCTAAATTAAAAAAAAAAAAAATATTATTTTGACTGGTGGCAGCATGCCATGATTAGGCACCTTGTAAGAAAATATGTGTAATTCAGTGATACAAAATACACCTTTTCATGAATGCTCAGCCAAAATAATTTGGCAGTTTTATTGTTTACCTCCTTGTTTTGTTTGTTGAAAACTTGGAGGCTTTTCCAAGCTCTTACATTCGTTAATAATCTTTAGAAAATTATTCATCAAGTCAGCAAATAATTTACCTAATTACGTTATTTTCTCGATTTTTTGTTTTGGTTTTATAAGAAGCATCTGCAACCTGTAATTTCTGCAAAGCTGAAGTTGCCAAGTATCACATTAAATCATCCTTCTCATTGCTAGAAGGTATGTGTGTGCTCTGCAGACAGCTATATCCCCTTTGGCAAGTAGGACTCCAAAACTTTTTTGGGAATCATATTTTGTTTGTTGTTTTGTTATCTTTTTTTTTTTAACTCCAGTGACATATGCTAGGCTTAATTGTTGGAAGAGATTCAGAGTGAGCAACTGCACTATGAAGGTATGCTGGCCCATTTTTGGTTTATGCTCTTTTCAAGATTCTGTAATTAATTTTCAGTTAATTACAGACCAGAATGACTTCACGGATTTGGGAAGTTTCTTCCGGCATACGCTGTGATTGGATTTGGCGAGGCTCTCACTTTCGCACGAGACGTTTTCGTTTGGCTCCCACCTCGTGCTGCTGTGCCTCAGTTGTGTCTGTCGCCGTGATGGCACTGGGGGGTGTCACAGTGAGACCCCCAGTCCCACACTGGTGCTTGGCATGGTGCCTTATGCCACCACCAGCTGCATCCCGTAAGGCAGCAGCCCCTGCGATGTGTCCTGCATTGCCACCAGGGTGGCACAGAGCCTCCTGGTGTCACTCCTGTGTGCTGAAGCCTGGACAATGGAATGTTTTATACGGTGTCACTTGAGGGGGCTGCCACCCCCTTTCCTTGGCAGGTTGGTCCTCACCCCTCTGATGTGACCTAGTGACCAGGCATCCCTCCCCGTTCTGGATGATCAGAGAAGGTCCCTCTTCTGCCATGGGATGTGCCATATGTGCAGAGGGGACAAAAAAGTGTGTAAAGATCAGTACCATGCAGGGCTGGAATCCTTCCCTGCCTCAGCTCCCCTATGAAACACTGCCAAGTCTTCCCGGCACTGGTCTCCCACAGCAGTGAGGAGCAGCTTGCTCAAGGACCCTTTGGATCTGGAAGGGACATAAGATAGATTTCACCTTGCAAATTACACAGTTCATCATTCTGTCTGCAGAGGCTGCCTGTGAAATCCGAGTCTTGGGTCCGCATACATTTACATATGTAAGACACTTTGTGCACAAGATGCTGGGTGTGATTTGTAGGCTTCACTGGCAGATACCCTTATTTTTTCATACAGTGAAATATTTTAATAATCTGAAAAATAGGTTAATTAAGATAACCAGTAATAAGATATAGTACTTCACCTTTATGCCCGGCTTTCTATTTTCTGTTTAATAACTCATACTAGTAGGGTTTTAAATTGCAGTATTATTTTCAGTTACTGGAGCTTATGTGGTTTATATTATCATTGCTCATATCTTCTTGAGAAAAAAAGGAAGAGAAAAAATCTGAAAACTTGGGGAAAATGTAAGTACAGCAAAAGTGTATGCTCTTAGTTCCAAAATTTTCTACTAACCAAGATTTCATAAATTTTAAAGGAAAATAAACCCCTTTGTGTAAGACATAAGCAATTTGAGGTATACATATGGTTAAATTTTATTTTTCATTTAAACTTTAACTGCAAAGTATTTTGAAATGACATTAACTTTAATGCATTTTTATTTGTGTTTATTCTGTAGCATTTTCTTCTGAGGGAATCTAGTCAATGACTTTTTGACTTGAACATTCAGCTGGGTTTTTGTTAGTTGTTTCAACAGACTTTTATAAACATCAGCAGGTTGGAAAAGACCTTTAAGTAATAAATAATAATATTTAAGTAATAAGTAAGAAATAATAATTAAGTAATTAACAAATAATAATTAAGTAATAGCTAGTTTGCCTGTTGCTTATAAACCTGCTGTTGAAGATGTTTGAGGAACCAATTTGTTCAGCAATTAACTTTTTCTGCTTTTGTGTCCATCTTACTCCATGTGTACTGCTCTTGCCCTGCTCTCGGTGTGACCCTCTAACTTTCCAACTTGAATCATCCTCATGAATTGAATGTTTAGATTGGATGTCAGGAAAAGTTTCTCCACCAAAAGGGCTGTCAAGCGTTGGAACAGACTGCCTAGGAAGGGGGTGGAATCACCATCCTTGGAAGGATGTTTTCCTTCAGAAAACATGTAGATCTGGTGCCTAGAGATATGGCTTAGTGGTGGACGTGGCAGTGTTGGATTAATGGTTGGACTCAATGATCTTAAAGGTCTTTTCCAACCTAAACGACCCCGTGATTCTTGAATATTGTAGATAACTATGAGAACTATGAGTCATATGCTACAACTATTAATAAATTATTTGTGAATGATGGTTAAAAAGGCAGAATTTTGAAAAGGACTGGTAATGCCAGAGTAATCTCTCAGGCATTGATTAAAAGCAATATTGAAAGTGCGTCCTTGTACTTGGAATTTTGCTGATGGTCTTATTCCATGTGTGAAGGCAGCTGGAGAAGATGCACTGCAGCGGTCCAAGAGCCCACAGCGCACGTGCAGCAAGCAGTCCCTGATCAAGCTCCTAATCAGGTTCATGCTTTGTTTTTTCACATTTTCCTGGTTCCAGCTCTCCTTTCTGCAAGTGCCCAGCTGCCAGCAACACCTCTCTTTCCTCCAGAAACAGCCTTTCAGGCTTTTGGCATGGGGCTGCTGAACTCCAGACTTCCCTGTTCTATCTGCTGGACTCTCCATTGTACCATTCCAGGTGCAGCACCCTTGGTTGCCAGCCTTGCAAAGGAGCTGCATCTCTCCTGGGATCCTGCTGGGAGTTTGTGTCCCAGCCTGCCTCGTGTCCTGCAGTGGTGCTGTGTGTGTAGGCCCTGGGGGTGTTGTCTCCTTTTGGCTGTACAGCACTCCCTGAGCAGGCTCAGAGGCTGCTCTTTCCCCAGAGGTTTGTGTTCCATACATGGTGTGTTGCTTTGGTTCAAAACACAAGATGGGTGATCACAGTTTTCTGAGGGGAAGATTTTCAGCATTTCTGAAAGTTGTTACGTGCAGCTCTTGGTGATGTTTTGTTTTTTCCTGAATCACCAAATTATCACTTCCACAGTGATATTATTATTACAGCTTCCTTCCACAGTGCTGTTAAGTCCATATCCTTTTTACTCTTCCTCACAGTAAAAGCGTAGTCTTTGGTGTGAAACCCTGCCTGTGTCTCCTGTTCCTCTTTTTCCAGAGCTGCTGGTTGTCACCAGAACCCTTTTGAAACCTACCCCTGTGGTCTGTGATGATGTGTTTCCATTACTCACTTCCCCATTACTGAGAGAAGCTGTAGGAGCAGGAGGAACTTGTCCTTTTGGCTTTCACTGAGCTGTTACTTCAGAGAGTTTTCACCTGAATAATAGGGCATGAAGATTTAACTTGCCATGCTTGCAACAACCTTGACCAAAGTAGGGTGGGCTCACAATGCTGAATTGTGGGGGTTTTTTTTCAATTTTATTTTCTGGTTTTTTCTGCCCATCCATTCCCAAGTGCAGGGCTTTCCGTTTTCAGTACCTGTGTTTTACTAAAGTAAGTGTGGGGTGTGGCAAGCACACCTGGCTCAAAAAGCAGCCCTTGGAGTTCGATGTTAGTAGAAAGAACATTTTTCAGCAGGTTATGTAGGGAATGTTGAGCACATTTAAGCCTTAGAAATACACAGCAGCAAGAAGCTGGTGTTTAACAAAGAGGGAAGCAAGGTGAAGGCACTGGATGGGGTGTTTCTGAGCCACCCAGTACACATCTTCCTGCACACTGGGGCTGTGATTTGTGTGCTTTTGTGGTTCTCTGCCATCAGCTTTCCCAGATCATACATATGAGTAATGTTAGAGATTTGCCATTACCCCAGAAAAATGGTTGATATTGCATATAGACTGTTTTCACTAATGTTAAGGGTGATTTATTGAAGCAGGAGATTAACAGGGTTATACTCTTTTTTCTTTTTTTAATGACTAATTATGAACTAGATGGTGAAAAATATGGCCAAGATGACCGCAGAAGATAAACAGCCAGCTTGTATTTCACAGGTAGTGTTGCTGTTCCCAGAAGTGGGGTAGATAATTTCTAGAAGACCAGCAGCATTCAGTGTATTCGGAGTAAGGTCATTTGAGAGAAAACTGAGTTGATAAAATCTGGGATTATGGAAGTCATACAGATGAGTAGACAAAGGATTTCAAAATTTTTGTTCCTTGGGGAAAGAAATCAAGTGGGAATGTGGTAATAACATATCCAGAAATACCACAGAGGGAAGGGCAGTACTTACTAAGCTTAGTTCTAGCAAGAACAAAAATGAAATGCTCTTTAGCATGGAGTGGAAGTCTGAGCACTCAAGGTACAGAATGAGAGGTGCTGTGGTGCAGTTTGGTTTTAAAGGATTCTGGAAAGCTTGTTGAGAACCTCTGTCTCCAATGTAAATACGAAGTTTTATACATGGTAAGTGTCTGTCAGGGTTTTATTGTGTTGTGATCAGATGAAGGGCACATCATGTAACAGACATGGAACACTGGGTATTAACCCAAATAAAAGCAAGAGAGAAGACTTGGATGAGGAATGCTTGCAGAAGGCTGGATGGGAATGGGTGTCTTGGGAGGGACATTGTTGCTTGGCATAAGGCAGAAACCAGTGACCATAGCCAAGAGTATTCAGTCTGGTACAGTCAAAATCTGTTCTCCAAAGTTTCCTTAATTTCCTTTTTCATCAAATTATTACCAGTGCTCGCAGTTCAAGCTCCTGGTGTTCCATTCCTACAGGTGTCTTGGAGTTGTAGGTGATCTCCACATTTGTTGTTGACATTTTACTGCTTGTCTTTATTTGATGTCAAATAGAATAATCAAAACCACTGATGCATTTAGTAGACAACTCCTAGCTCAAAAATTATTGAATTTGCCATACGCTTGAAGAATGAATAAATAATCAGTAAAAAATGAATTTTGGGAGCATCTGAAAAGGACTGATTAAGATTGGCTTTCATCAACATTATAATTTACTTTTGTAAGCTTTTTTTTTAAGACTTTGTTTATTGGATGATTTAAATATTTAGTAAATACATTTCTTTTGAAATTAATGAATAAGTGCAAGAGAGAGTTTTATATACCAAAAATGTTAGATGTGAGATTGTGTTATGTCATTTTGGGATTTAATATTAAATATATGTGGGGGAAAATTTTCGTACTTTAGCCATTTCTCATTAAAAAGCTTTATCAAAACCAGCTTGATTTGATTTTAACAGGAAACCACTAATTGGCATTTGGTGAAAGTTGTTCCCACACAGGGAGGAGTACCCCTATGAAACTGTTATTTTTCATTTAATTATCACTTTGAGGATTGCTGAGAAACAAGCAAATGTGTTAGACATTTTCCCTGACAACCTAAATATTCCTGTAAAATGCACTTTGGATCTCAGCTTTCTTTTGTCACTTTTGTCCGCTGTCTCTTCATGAATGCTTAGCCTGAAAACTCAACTTTAAAAAGGGATAAATTCCCTCTGTCTCTTACCCAAAAACTCCCCAATGCCTTTCCTTCTTAATTGCTGTGCTCATCACTGTCCCACATGCTAGACAGGTGGGTAACCTGAGCTTCACAATTGAGTCAGACCTCAAACTACGCAAGATTTGATCTGGGCTTTCACCTGAAGTTTTCTGAGACAACTGCTGTGTGCAAGCACTGGTGTGAGGTGCCACCTCCCTGCAGCTGTTTGCATTTCACTGCTCAGCATCTCGAGCCATAATTGTAATCAGAAGAAAATGTGGAGTTTTCATTAAAATATTACAAGATATCTCATTAAGTGGGCATGTAATTACTCAAAATAGTATTCTTCCTGAGTGGTTTCTTGTTATGCTGAAAGGACATCTGAAGTAAGGTCGTGTTGAGGGTCTAGTAGCAATTGTAAAGATTACATGTATAACAAAGTAGAGAGTAAATATGTAAATCTACAGATTTGGATCAGAACTCAAAAGCATCTTGAGCTGTAGTGTCAGAAACCAACATGATGGCATTTTTGGTACAGACTGGGATGTTGAGAAGTGCAAGTTGAGGCGTGAAGAAATGGGATACCTGAGAGCAGCTGCTGAGGGACTGCAGGGAAGAAAGGAGTGCAGTTGTGTGATGACTGTAAGTTAAAGTTAGAGTCAGCGAGGTGAAATTGTTGCAAAAACAGGCAAGTCTTATGTGATGCCAAGGAATCACTCTGTTTCTTGTCAGAGCTGGCAAGTGTGGGCCTGATGATTGTTGTCTGGTTTCAGCACTTCTGGGCAGGGTGGTGGGGATGGGGCAGCCTTGCAAAATTGTCCCATATGTTCCTGTGCCAGTTGGTGGGATTGCAGTACTTGTGGTACCTTTGTGAAGGACATGTCTCTCATCTCTTCTGGGACTTCTCCAGCATGAACATATCTACTGTGCCCCTTGATAACCTATTCTGTTTTTCCATATCAGATCTTTACATTTAGAAAGGTTCCTTTAAGATCTAAACTGAGTCCTCCTTCCTGAAATTTCATGTCGTGTGCCTGAAGAAAGGTGTATACAGATTAGAGGCTGTCTAAGGAAGAACGAGGATAAGAAGACGTGTAGGAAAACAAAAAAGAAACAAAGAGTCGTAGAAACTCATTTCATGTTAGTGTAGAAGAGAGAGACATGTTTAGGAGGTCACGATACCAGTCTTTCAATTCAAAAAGTGGTGTAAAAGAGGACAGGAATGATTAGTTGCTCTTTTTGGCCACTGGGGGAATGGTGAAGAGAAATCAACTTTACTGCAGAAAAAAATGATGCAACATTGGAGATGTTGGGAGAACACTGAGTGGTTAGATGTTGGAGGAAGATGTGGGATATTGTGGAATTCCCTTTATTGGAGATTAATAACATACTGAGTTGGGCAAAGTACAGTAGATCCTGCTTGAGGCGATAGGATAAACTACTTTAGATATATTGTTTCTGTGCTTTACAGGCCTGTGCTCGAGCAGCGTTGCACTGCATCATATATTAGAGTCTGCTCCAAACAAAGCAAAATGCAAACACTTCTGAGGTTGTTCTATAAGTAACCAAATTAATATTTACCTAGTTGCTGTCTGTTTTATTAGGCGTTTAAATCCAACTAGAATAAAGAACCAAAATACGTCTAGGTGAACATAATGAAAATTGTACACAATTACTATTAAAATGTACATCAGAAACTCTTTCTTCCATCTGTGCTGTACCTCCCTTTTTAGTATCCAAATGTAAACCAAGAATAAGAATTGCACTTATGGATGGTCCTGGCTCTTTGCAGGGTCTGACCAAAGGCAAATAAAATGTGACATTTCCATAGATCAGACTTCATGCACATTTACTCCTTGTCTTTAAGCTGTCCAATCCTGTCAGATTAAAGTGTTATTTATTAATTAGTAAGCAGTATGCCAAACTATGTCATTGTTTCAGTTATGCCTTCCATTTCATTCTACTGAATTCAATCATTGGATTTGAGCGTATTGTCCGATAAAACTTCCTTCTGCCAGTGCAGGATAAGAAATTAGGAAATTTTCATCGCTTTGTTAATTAGACTACTGATTCCTCAGGCTCAACAGCAAGTGATAGCATTTTCTATCACCTTCTCTCCTGGGTCACAGCTGTCAGAAACAGATTTTAAAATTTATTTTGCCATGTGAAGCCAGGACCTTTGTTTTCTTCCTCACCAGCTGCAGTCTTCCTTTCTTTGCATATTTAGACAGACTACTGGGTCTCTTCAGCATATCCCAAATGCCACTGCAGAAATCACCCTTGAAAGGCTTCTGCTTTGCAAGAGTCAAGTCCTCTTAGAAGTGTGTCTTACATGATAAAGTAATTTTGTGCTCTGCTTTTAAGTCCCTGTGCAAGTTGTTCCTGCTTCAGTAGATGCTTTTCATTTGCTTCCTCCCCTTGGTCTATCCAGTTAAAGCAGTGACTCATCTGCTTGCGCATGTGCCTGCCAGATTTGTATCTGATCCTTCCTCTCACACATGGCACAACAGGAGTTGGACTCGTGGATCCTTGTGGGCCCCTTCCAGCTCAGGATATTCTATGATTCTAACACTTGGGGTCACATTTAGAGGTTCTTCCTCTTGTGTAGCTACCTGAAAATCAGTGGTTTGCTTCCCAAAGTGGGTAATAGGTTTTATGGAAGCTTTAGGGTCCTATCTTGGTTGGTCCGTCTGTGTTTCTTGAAGGAAAGAAGTGTGCCTGAGTGCACTTTTTAGGGAAAATGGGATGATGCTGTAAGATCTGGTTTGCATTACTGCTTTCCACTTTATTCCATGCATTTCCAGGCATATGTGTGTGTGTGTATATATGAAGTCTGTATTATTGTCTAGAAATTTCTCAGCAAAATCTCATTCCCATTGTGCTAGACAACTAAGTGAAAAAACGTCTGTACCAAGATAGCTCAAAATTTTCATGTCAAGATACAACAGATTTGGGGGAAGGGAAAACACGATTTGTGGTAGCAGTAAAATAGCTAATGAGAACAGATGTCAGCTCATTGAAGTAAGTTAGGCAAAGTCACCAGGCAAACATGATGAAAAGATTCAGAGGAGAGGAAAGTGGCATTTTGATGGAGCATTTATCTGTACAAAGGTGGAGGCGCTGGGTGAGGGCTCAGAGAAGAGTCTACCCGAAGGCTGTCAGAGCTGCCTCGAGAGGAGAATTGCCACCTTTGGTAACTGTGGTGCAGCAAGGTCCTGGAGGTTGTTTTTGGAGAGCAGAGGCAGGGAGCAGTGGCAGGGTGTGCAGGGAAACCCTCAAGCATTTGGCATTGGGGGAAAGGGAGAAAGCTGGCAGCTTTGGAGGTTGGGAAGGGAGGTGGTGGTTGTAGCCCAGGTGCAGAGCTCGGGCACTGGAGTATGGACCTGAATGGAGGAGCCCAAGTGTTTGAAATGCAGGTGCTCACTGGCGTGGGTACAGAGCCAGCACGGTTAGAGGTGGTCACAGTGGGTTTGTTTTGCAGCATGTTGTCTACCCTCAGGCTGCCTAGATCACTAGTGGTACAGTACACACTTAGGAATGATCCCAAATTATACCTCGTTTGAAGTGCATATAGTGATCCTCCCCCCGCCTTTGTCCTTTACGTTTTGTGTATTTACTCCAATTGCTGCTTTCTCTTCTTCTTTAGATCTTTTTTAAACTTCCACCACTTTCTGTTTCCTCTGCTGTGTCCATTCTGGTTTCCCCTCTCCCTCCACTAATGTTCTCTGCTTTATACTAGAGGTAGCATAGGTTCTTATAATGTGCTTTTGATATCTCCTATGGATTGAAATATGCATACAATATAATAAAGATCTGTAGGGTCAGGATCAGTTTGGTCATTGCTCTGGCAGAGCTTTATATATGTGATTAAATAAAGATCTTAGACATGTAAATCGTGTCTTTAGGTATACAAACAATAAATGTTTTTCTGATGGACATCAAGGCAAGCTTTGAATATCATCTTTAAAAAAAAAAAAATATATTCCAGGGGATTGTCATTGCAAGTCTTGTAATTCACCCTACGTAGAACTATAGCTAATTTTCTAAACTTCAGATTTAGCGTACTTTTTTGCTTTCAGAGTACTGGAAGCAAGCATGAATCTGCAGAGCATTTTACATTGTTCATTTGCTAATTTGAACACTAGTACAATTCTATAAACAAGATACTACTCTATTAGAAATCTGCTGAATTAAATAATAATATTTATGGGGGTTCATCTACTGTTAAAAACATTTTGTTCTTTGACACTTCTGGATCCCATTTTTTAAGAGTAATACAATGAAAATTATTGATTTTGAGCCTATGAAAAATGGTGATTGGGTGCGTGGAGTCCATAACTTAATCTATTCTGTGCATATTCCCTGGGCACAAAGGGAGTATATTATATATATAAAATCTACATGTATTATCTCCCTCTAGACCCAACTTTTATAGCATGTGTAAGTTTACTATTTTAAAAAAGAGAGTATGGTAGTTGACCTATCTTACAGCTACCCTAAACCCTCAAACTTTACCATTAAGAATGAGGAATGGCATAGATTTGTAGCTGATGCTCGTGTTAATTCGTATTCCAAAACCAGTTTACAATAGGGCCAGATAAGTGTCCTGTTATTGGCCCTAGAGTAGCATTCTCTGTTGCAGATGACTAGAAACCTATTCAGCATTTTACAGATGGCACAAAAACTCTGGGATGGCAGGATCCCTGTTTCAGCTTGGGGCCAGGAGACTTCCGTGTGAAAGGTCGATTCTAAGGAACCACCTGACCAACTGACTTGTGGCTTCTTTGTTCCTCTGTTATACTGTGCTTTACTGTTATAGCTACAGAGAATGGCTGCTGGAAGCGCCTTTTGAAAATCCAAGTTTGTGACTTGTCAAATGCTTCACCTTATTTTTTTTTTTTTTTTTTTTTTTAATTGGAACATAAAGACCACCTAAAATACTCAACAAAAGTCATGGCAGATATTTGAGATTTTAACCTCGGGGTATATCTGTGGTGTCTTTCTCTATTGTTTGTTTTTCATCACCTATTACTGTGTCTAAGGTGATATAAAAATAGGAGAATTATAATATGATATTCTGGCTGCAGTCACACTGAACAGGAGGGACAGGAAGTCCTGCAGGCACTGCTGCACAGCCATGTGGACGAAACTCTTGTCCTAACACCAGACAGGCTTCAGACTTCAGCTTTGTCACTTGAAATGCTCCATGCTTCATCCATCCCCTGGTCTGAGCGGAGAGCCAGGGATTTTGTGAGCATTTCCAGGGAGTAATCCTGATGAGCATGGCTTTTACTCTCCCATTCAGAGGTGGCTTAGTCAGTTTGTAGTTGGTATTGGAGTGAGAGAGCTTTTAAAGAGCAGCTTGGAGTATGTACTGCTCAGAGTTTGTATTTAATCTTTACTTGTTGGTTTCTGTGGGAGTTACCAAACCAGTTGAGCTACAGCACTGGCATGAAGCCAAATGAAAAATACAGTTTTCTTCACTGTAAACATGACTGTCAAGCAGTAATGTTTTTCTCAGTTTCATTTTAAAAGCATTATAATGGAAGAAAATGAAACTAAAACACATTTTTATGCCAGTTTTATACATGGAAAAATCTCATTTTTTTTTCTTTTAATAAAAAACTCTTGGATAAGAGAGCATACAAATTTAAGTATGTGATCAATTATCTGTGTTGCAGGATACTTGATGGAGTTGGTAAACCAACACTTTTTTTTATTCTGATGTAGTTATGGTGCGAATGCATTTTTTTGCCTCTGCAAACATGAAAGATGTGTAGAGTTCTTTATTTTTAGTCCTGTTTCGGTAACAGAAAAAAAAAATAGTGCCTGATAAATTTAATGAATAATAGCAGCAGACACTAATCTCTATCCACTCCTTCAGGCTTATTTTTAAACTCTGTTTTCAGTGTCCAGTGGCTCTGTTAACTCCTCATCAGATATTCAGCTGAGCTTGCTCGTCGTTGCTTTGCTTTTGGGATTTATTTTGTTGAAAAATCTGTAAGTCCAGCTTTGCCTTTCTAAGATAAATGCAAACTATATTTGGTGTTCACAGTGATTTCACCAGGACGCCCTCATGTAGGTGCAGTTGCACCAAATGGGGAACAACTGCATTTTCACTTACTTTTGAGGATTGAACTTACCAGGGTTGTCTGCTTTGCCTGTAACTCCCTCTGTTTTATTTTGAAGAGTAAGGAAAATGCTTGTTTAACAAAATGATCAGCTGCTGCTTTGTAAAATGGATTTTTGGGTACTGGTGTTGAAAATGACATCTTGAAGAATGGGTGTCGTATCCATGTAACTTGATGTGCCGGACGATAAAAAAATTCTTCATTGTTTGAATGAGTTTTTTTAAGAATTTCATAATAGAAAAGTAAGAGATAGGACTTGAACAGACTTTTAGAAGGATCTTCTCACAATTCCTGTGTCTTGAAACAGAATAAGCTGCCGTGAAACCTTTGCTGACAGATACTTGTCTCGCCTCTTCCTTACAACTTCAAATGGACAGCTATTCCTATGTAACCTGTGCTAATGCTTTTGATAATTAGGAAGTTTTTAAGTAGATGTGGCTAGCTGAACAAAAGAACTTCAAACTTTGTTAGGAGCAGTACATTTGTATTTGCGTATTCAATCCTTTTATTTAAAAATTCAACTTGCCTCACTTGGTCTGTATGTCTGCAGGCATGGAGAAAATAAGGAATTCTCGAAAGCAGACATACGTCCTGTAGGTGAATCAATGACATTAATTTCCTTCACCTTATTTCCTCCAGCTCTCATAAGGAAAAGTGATAAAAGTTAAACAAAGATCTCTGAAGTTCTCTGTAGGTTACCTGAGGGTTGTTGGTGCTGAGATCCACCAGAAAGATCCTTCGTGGTGTGATGGAAATGTTTAGAAACTGATGCTGGGATTTTGGACTCCCTGTTTCATGCAGGACATGCTGCAGTGGCAGTGAATTTTACTCATCTTTTGAACACCATAGTGAAGGAGCATCTCTTTGGGCACCTTCAATATCTTGTGCATGAGTAGTAACATCACTGTTTTCTGTAGCAGTGCCTCATGTTTACCCTAATAAATAATTTTTTCCATTGAACCATCACCTCTGAGTTCAAGGTACTGTCCCGGCAAGGAAGTGTTGAAAACAACAGGCTGTTGTTGCACTTGGGTGTCCGTTGTCCTGGACCCTGGGTGTCTGTATCCTGCCTCGGTCATTCCCAGCCGCTGGCTCTGGGCAGGCAGCTGCAATGTCAAGGAAACAGTGAAACATTAATGGCTGCTGTCACCAGAAATGGTCTGAGGGCACCAGCAGCAGCTCTGCTGTTGAGGGGGGGTTTCTTAAAATGTTGGTTTGTAGAAGAGTAACGAGGCGGTTCTGTGGGTCTCTTTGAGGAGTGTTCTGCACTGCAAATAAGAGGAGCAGGAACAAGTTCATAGAGCAAGCTTTGAAAGCTTCCCAGGAGACAGTGACATGGCATGCTGAGCTGGAGTGGAAGTGAACATTTTGGAGAAGAGGAGGGATGAGGTGGAGGTTGTCCAGAAAGGATCCTGGAACTGCAGAAAAGGGGTTATATTTAAGGATAGATAGGGGAGGGGAATTGATGACGGGGAAAAAACTTGAGGTAAAATTGGGAAAGGATATGGACTAGGAAGGGACTATTTGCAATAGTATTCCAATTGGGAGTGGGATAGGCTTGTATTACTGATGACAGTAAAAGGAATGTTGTAGTAATCAAGAGACAGGAAGATAAAAGTTCAGACAAGGGTTTAAGCTGTGTCCAGATAGATGAGAAAGACTATATTTGAGAGAAGTTATTTTGAAAGAGCTGCAAACATTTAAATGTAGTTCATTATTCATTGACTTCAAAGATTTTGGTGGTGGTGGTGTTACGTTTCCCTATTGCAAAAAGGCTGGTGATGGGCTTTTGGTTTGGTTCTTTGTGTGTGTTTTTTTAACAGAATTGTCTTCATTTTTAATTCCAATTCTTTCCTCATGCTATGGTAAAGTTGGGAATGCAACTCATACGGAGTGGCTGGCCTCTCTTCAAGGAGTGGAAGCTTCATAGCATTGCTGGATTCTCAGAGTACTTAGTAAAGAAAACTAGGGTGGGTAGCATTAAAGAAAAAAAAAAAAGGAAATGAAAAGGGAAGGCAAATCATCAGAGACGTGTTGATAGCAGTGAGAAAGGTGTTATAGGAGGTACAGTCTTTTTTTTTTAAGTGAATAAATATTTAAGCATTAGTTCAGAATTACTCAAGAGAAGAGGGCAAAGCTGTTACGGATGTATCAAAGCAGCAAAAGCAAGGGGACTTGACTAGCTTGGGCTGTTCAAAATGGATTGACTACATTTCAAGTTGAGGCAAAAGCTTAGGAGGACTCTGGGTCTGCTGATATTGTGCAGATTTCTTTTGATGACCAAATGCGATGGAGAACATGAATTGCAGTCTTGTAGATGATAAGTGATTGCAGTTCTGAAATGTTTAGTTGGCACCAACCACAGTAACTAGGATGTTTTCTGCATGTCTGTATGGAGGCAGATACTGGACATTCCGTCATGTATAAAAACATCCAGTAAAGGAGTGAAAATGAGCCTAGAGGTGTCTTTTTGTCCTTTTTCCAGTGTGATGATGCTGCAGGCAGAGAGGTATTTAGGGTCCTGTGCCTGTTTTTGCTTAAGAACTTTTGAGATTATACTTCTGCTTCCATTTCCTATATAAAGCCCAGGGTTTTTCTGGCTTTCTGTACTGACTTGGTTCTCATGCTGTTCATCTTCACAGCCCGGAAGTCCAAAAAGTTGGGGAAATTGAAAGGGATGCACGAGGAGCAGCCCCAGCAGCGGCAGCAGCCACCCCCGCAGAGCCCCGAGGAAGGGACGACGTACATCGCGCCTGTGACCGAGCCCTCTGTCAACACTGCACTTGTCCCCCACATGTCTGCTATCTCACCAGCACTCACTCCCTCTCCTGTTAAGATCCTTGAAAGCATTGAACCGGAGATCGTGTACGCAGGATACGACAGCTCGAAGCCGGACACAGCGGAGTACCTGCTTTCCACCTTAAACCGCCTGGCCGGCAAGCAGATGATTCAGGTGGTAAAGTGGGCAAAGATACTTCCAGGTAGGACTGTGAGTCATCTGGTGAGATGTCACTTCACTGTTTCTTTTAGCTCAAAGAACTATTTGCTTGATAAATTCCATCTTGAATTAATGGACATTGTTGAAAAAGCCTGCAATTGGGGGGTGTGAGATGAACCTCCGAGAGAAGATTGTTGGGTTTTATTCTTATTTTATGTAATGTTTGTTTCATATGTCTGTGATTGATATTTAAAAAGCTTTAATTTTCAATAATAGCCTCTAAAGAAGAAAACATGTTTTGTCACTGGAATGAAAAATTACAGTTGTATTTTTTTCTGAAGTGGGAGTGTTGCTCTTGTTCGTGAATACTAGAGAAGTAGTGAGCAATGTGTTTGGTGATGGTTTGACCAGCCCTTGTAGTTCATGGGTATTTTCTGGTTTGATCTCTAGGATTCAGAAACTTGCCTCTCGAGGACCAAATTACTTTAATTCAGTATTCATGGATGTGTCTGTCATCGTTCGCCTTGAGTTGGAGGTCGTACAAACATACAAACAGCCAGTTCCTCTATTTTGCTCCAGACCTGATCTTCGATGAGTAAGTATTCCTTAATGGCCCTTTTCAGTGCAGGCTGGAAGGATTGCTGTCTATTTGGTTTTTCAGGCATACTTGCAGTCTAAGAAAATTTCAGCTAATCCTGGCTTAAAAAGCAGCTGAAGATTTAATTTTTTTCAGTGACTCACTTTTCAATTCCCAAAGCTTTGATTACTGCCGTCCACTTCTCCTTATGTATGGGGATGTGTTCTCAAACTAGGACCATCCCACTGGTTTGAAATGTGACTGATACACAACCAGGATTTATAGAAAAGAACATTTTTTGGTATCTACTGGAGCTTGGAAAAATATCCAACTTCTAGGAAATGTGAATGTTTAAATTACTGGGGTTTTTCAGAGCAGTCATATAATGGTGCTTTTGTTAACAATATACAGCTGTTCAAATGTGTTTTCTTGACAGTCTTAATTACCCTTCTTTGCAACCGTGAAAGAAGCCAAAATGTTTTTTCAGTAATGAAACATAACTTCTTTTATGATGCATTCAGACAAGAAGAAGGATCAACCATTCCGTCTGAGTATGTGTGTTCCTTCATATTTTATGTTTGTGTGTGTTTAGTGCTTGGCTTTTGATGACTATAATTTAATTTCTGTTCCATTCTCCTAGTGTTTATTACAAGACAGTAAAGTCAAAAATCTAAGTGAATGTGCAGGCAGTCAAAAGGGGCTTGCATCATTTGCTTGTCCCAGAAGACTGGGTTTTTTTTCTAGAGGTAAAAAGGAGACATAATCAATAGGATATGGGTACACTTGAGGAAAAAAAAGCAAAACAGGAAAAAAATTAACAAAAAAATAACTCATCACTTAATCTCCTGATACATTCTGAAATCTTTTTCTTGGAAAAGATGCTTTGTTGCTGTCCATCTTAATAGTCTGTCTTTGATTTAGGAATTCCTAAATAATTAATGAGATGGGTCCCAAAGCAGTGAGCAATATCAAAGAAGGATTGTTTGGTTTGGTTTTTTTTTTTTTAAGAGGGAGAACTGATGATTTACTGCATGTGGCTGAAAATGTAGTGTCAGCCATTTTCCTTGTTGAAAATACCTCCATTATGACTTGGACATTAGAGAATTGTCACAGGGGGAAAAAAGGTATCTGTAGCTAGAACTAAGTGAAAATGTGAACTTTGAAGAGTTTAGTTCTCCTTGGGGAATGTAGACTAAAAGTTCAAACACAAAAGCAGTTTTCCCTCATCTCAAGGAAGTCAGTCAGAGGGTCAGAATTTATTGGACAGAGAAATCAATCCTGCTTGCAAATAAAAGTGCGTGTATTGCTTGCTCTTATTATACTGCAGCTTGAAGCAACTTCGAGAATTTGAGATCAATTGTGAGTTTTATGCTGTAAGCCTTGAAGATAGGTGCCTGTAGAGTTATACTAAGGTTGAGGTAGGGATCCAGTTGGAAAAAGGAGTGCAAAATTAAAACATCCCAAAGCAGATATGTATGTGAGATAGTGCTCTATGCACTATCCTGTGTATTTGGTCTCCTGTGTATTTGGCAATATACTCATTGCAGAGAGAAGGCAGTTGTTTCTAAATAGAGAAAAAAAATTTGCCAGGAGATGTGAGAGGGGGACAGGGGTTTTTGAAGTTGCTAATCAGGACAAGAAAGTTCCTTGGAGGTAAAAGAGTAGGAGTTTGGTGTTCACTCTGGAACAGTAATGGACATACCTCTCAAACAGGAAGGGATTTCTCACTTTGCTCGTGTTTCATACTCAGTGTGCATCATGGCAGGCATTTGTTCCCAGTTTCTCACGTTGCCATTCAGAATGGTGGTTGAGACTGCATTTGCAGTCAGAGTTTAGGGCTCTCTGGCAAAGGGAAGTTGTTGAAAAACTGCAAAGAGCCAGTGGAGGTTGGCCAAAGTGGTCAGGGCTGATTGGGACAGCGAGGGACCTGATGGTACGGTGTGGATTAAATTGCAGCCTTCAGCTTCCTAATGAGTTGTAGAAAAGATGAAGTCTGGCTCTTCATGGAGGTGCTTAGTGGAAGAATGAGAGTTTGTGATCACAAGTTTGGGACAACACACTGCCTCCTAGGCAGCAGGAGAAGACATTTCCTAACGAGATGGTGAAACAGTCGAGCAGGTGCCCAGAGAGACCTTGGAGTCTCTGTCTCAGAAGATGTCCAAGCCTTCACTGGGCAAAGCCCCAAGCAGCCTGCTCCAGCTTTGAAATTAACTCTGCAGGGAACAGGGGGTTGGCCTTGAGACCTCCAGAGGTCCCTCCCAAGCTACAGTTTTGTGATTCTAAGTTAAGAGATGCAGTGCTTTTTCCAATTTTGAGGTAAGGCCAGAGCTGGATTACTAGACTTGTACAAGACGGTCAATACAGTTCAGTGTAGAAACCGTTCCCATAATGCAAAATACAATACGTATTCCTGTTTGTGAAGTGCTGTGAAGCTTTGCTCTGAAATCGCTGAAGGCTGGTCTTACCCTTACTTTCTGAGTACCATGGACTTGGAAATGTGCTGCGTAATTCTAAGCACTGGCCTTTGTTTCTGTGCCACATGGTTTATTAGGCCTCCCCAAGGCTTATTTGGTGAAACTTTCTGAGTGTTTTACTGCCCTTGGCATTTTAGGACATTTATTAATTGATGCAGAATGAAAGGGAGATGCTTTACAATGCCTTTCCTTCTGCTGGTTTGAGAGAGTTATATTTCTGTTATCACCTGGCCAAGACATTCTTGGCATTTCTTCATATTATGTCTGGAGAGGTCATTTCCCGTCTCTATGCAAGAAAAAAAAAGAAATGTCCCTGACCAGGCCCTTGGTGCCCCAGAAGGTTCAGTGTTTTCTTCAATGAACAGTTAAAAGGAGTGAAAGTAGAGGCTGACATTAGTGGAATTAGTCGGCTTTGTTTTACGTTAAATGAATTTTCCGCTTACTCTTAACTACTGTGAATAAAAGGAAGTCGTAATGTTTCTGGAGGGCCATGATATATGATCTTGTTTTCTTTCTTATTCTGAAGGCCTGTAAACAAGGCCAACAACAAATGAGGATCCCTGTTGTTAATAGCTGTTAAATGTAACTTTGATTGTGTACAGTGCAGAATGCCTCCCTACTCATATGTGGTTTGATTTCCTGTTAGGCTTGTGGAAGACTGGAAATATTTGTCTGCCTTCATTTAGTCATACTACATATCTAATTAAGTGTACTGTTTGTCTTTATGGTTCAGGCATATATTCCATCGATTTAATTGGGCTTAACTGAACACAAAGATTTTAACTGAATAATAAGAAAATGGCTGCTCAGCCTGTGACAGAAATGCCTCAAAAACAGCCTGAAAAGAGGCATAAAATAGACCAGTGTGTTTTATGTTGTGTTTGTGTAAATTATGGCATGGGCAGTTTTTTAATCCATTTCTTTTGTAATAAAGTAGTTGTGATCAAAACTAATATTCTGTAGATGCAGCTTTGGTTTTATCAGTAAAATCTTCAGAAGACCGTCCTATACATGACACCACATAATTCCTATTGAGGGTAAACACTCTTAAAGAATGACTGCTGCGTATGGGATAACACTCAAAAGGTGTTGTAGTTATGTTCTTTAGGCTGTGCAAACTCAAATTCAAGAAGTTGCAAAATTCCAAAATTGAGGTGGTCCGTGAAATCATAGTTTAAGCCCTTTGGGTACATGCTTTGAAGACTGTATCCGTAACAAAACCCTGAAGTTATGCTATCCCGTAATATTTTTCCCATGTGACTCCTTTGATCAGGTTGGATGAGATGTAAGGATTATATAGTGAGAGACTCTTGGAGGTTTTTCTTCATTTGTTGTCATTGAGGAAGCCTTACCTTGAATGGATCTAGGGATTTGGGAGAACAGAGATATTAGTGGGGAAGATTTTCTTAAGACATGGCAAAAGACTGTCCCTAATTCAAACCCTAAGCTCTGAGACTTTTCAGGTTCCGACTGCAAAAGTAACAGAAATCCTGCAAGAAAAAGAAAAAAGGCTACTGTTTATTTAACTCAAGGAAGGGAGAAAATTTCTCTTTAGGATTTAACCAAAGACTTTAGCTAAAATTTTCTAATCTAATTCAACCTGAGGCGGGCACATGCATGGATAATTTAAGTCCAGAGCATTAAATGAGTAAAAACATACACAACTGAAAGCAGGAAACCAAGCAGTGCTGGCTGGAATGGATGCAAGAACAAAGCAAGGGATGTACAAAACCCCGTGGTTTGTAACGCCAGCTTATTTTCAGGGATTCTGGCTGAAGCTGTGCAAAATGAACTCTTTACTACAGGGAGCAGCCTTAAAGAGGATTTTTAAGATGTGGTTCTGGAATGTAGGGAAGTCAGTTGCAATTTCCATTGGTCTTTCCCTTATTGGATGAATTAATCATAGAACTAGTGGCTAAAATGACTCTTCCCCTGGCTTTGCCCTTTTGAAGGAAAAGGCCTCAACATTTTTGAAAAGAGGTGGTGTGTGTGCCAGTTCATGTCTACAAGAAATCTGATGAGCCCAGCTTTTCTAAAGTAGGAGTTTGTCTTTGCAGTGCAGAAGTCAGATGCCTAAATTCCAGAGAAAGGCAAGGGATGCTCCTTCTTGCTCAGGTTTTAACGGGCTCAGGCAGTTGCTGTCCCGCCGGCTACTGGTGACAACATCCCAGGTATCTGCTTCCACCCATACATTAAGTCAGGACATTGGCTGGCAACCTTTCAGAGGCTCAGGAAGGAATAAAAAGCATTTACAAGTGCAGCACTGCCAACAGAAACCCAGCAAGAGCCAAGACACGGAATGGCAGGGATCCTCACTCACACAACGTGGGAAACCAGTGGGAGCGGTGGGACATGGGCTGCCTTTGGGGCCATGGCTTGTGCTCCCAGCACATCTCCTCCCAGCTGGAAGCCAGAAGCTGCATCCCTCAAGGCAAGCTGTACTGCTTATCCATTCCTTCCCCTAAGGAAGATGCATGGTGGCTTCTTATTTATCCATAAGGCAAAAACACAGCTGATGGTATTGATGGTGAATATTAAAAATCAAGCCCTGCTCCTCTATATATTGGTTTGTGCTGGCATAAAAACCCCAGAGGGATGGCCCAACCCTGGAATTCCCCCACAGGTCTTGATTTATTTTTTGCTTTTAGGTTTAACACAGTCTCTTTGTAGATTTCTGGATCCGCAGGGATTTCTGAAAAGACTCAAGATTTCAAAATCATTTCCTATTTTTAGCAAATCTACCCAAATTACCTTATTTACCATTCCAGCCTTACCTGGCTGTTAAATAGCAGTGATGTGGGATACTGAGAGAGTTCAGCGATGCTGAGACACACGGTGTGGAGACTCTTTAGTACGTTAAAGTACGGCATCAATATTTCAACATTATTTTGCAAATGCACTGCATGACTAATGTGCTGTGTGTTTTCTTGCTCCTTTGATTTTCCTCAGTTTGTCATCTGCGGCATAAAGAATAAATCATAGCTGCAGAAGTGTGCAGGTTCTGAATTTCCTGGCCATTGCACTTCATTCTGTTGTTGGTTTTTCACTCAGTCAAGGACTTGAGGGTTTGCCTAATGAAAACCAGCACTAGGCATTGCATAATATGAGGTACCCAAATTACTGAACTTGAAAAACTGAGTTTAAAACTGGGACCAGTTTTCACAAGCATTTGGATCAGTTAGGTCATTTTTCCATCTCTGAAATTATTGTATTAGATCATATGCAGTTCAGTCCTTACAGTAAAAAGGTTTCAGTAGAGACTTCATTTTACTGAATATTATGTACAAAACACTAAGAGCAGAATATACTGATGGAGGTATATAGATGCATATTTTAAAATTTTTTCAAAGTATGTACTATGTATGTAATGTGGTTTTAACCAACTAACAAAGTCTACTACAAATTAGCATAAACACATTCTTTAAAGTGCAAGATTTAGCTCCCAGTAAAATAAAAATGTAGTATTGCAAGCATCTCTCATGCTGTGCCTTTGGTAATTGCCCCAAGTGTGAAGTTCTAAAATTTAGAAGGAGACAGAGGTTAATATTGGCAATAGATGAACAATAGAGAATCCATTTTGCAAATGAGAAAGTTGAGGGAGAGCAAATGAGGTAAAGAGGGGCAAGAAAAACAGCTTCAGTACAAGGGGATTTCTAGAAAGTTTCTCTGCTGGTGTTGTCATGGGATGTGGATGGGCAGAGGATTTTGTCACATTGAGGAAAGCCATAAAATTAAATTAAAAATTAAGATGTAGCTCAGCTAAATAGCTAAGATTGTATTAAAAAATCTGCATTTAATAATCATGTATAGTTTATTAGTAAATAACATTTTCATTATGTTCCTAAATCCTCTCATATTATGCTTGTGGAAGCTGGGACCATTAGGATTTGGTGTTGCGTAGGGCAGTGCAAGGATGCAGCAGCCTCTCTGTGCCCTTTCAGTGCTGAAGCCTGTAAGTCTTCCTGGTATTCTGATTTCTATGGAAACAGCAGGAAGATAAACGTAATAAAATAAGATGAATAATTAAAAACACCTTTTTTTTAAATTTTTTTAACCTCATATACCTCAGGGCTTGGGGCAGCAATTAGTTAGATCATCTGTGAATGGTGATAAAGCCAATAAGTAACTTCTCCTATTGTTTAAATGATTACTTTTTCACTTTTACGTTTGGCAGGATGATGGCTGTTAACCCTTTTGTCTTCTCTTGCAATCTGTTAATCCTGTAGTTTCTAAATTTCGGTACATTTTTGTAATCTCAGTCATCTGGCAGTCTCCAAATCCCTCATTTCTAATTATTATTGCCACAATGAGAGTTGGTAGGAGTTGTCAGTGTTCGTTCTCTGCTGATAAATTGTCTGTGCGATTGCTGGTCTTGTTAAAAGGTCAGCAAGCACTCCTTGGTGATCCTCCCTGCATGGTTTTTGCTTACATGTATTATTTTGTGAGGAATACTGCATTCATGCAAAGTGTCAGTGCAGTGGGAAGTGAGGATGTTCATCAGTAAATTTTTTATATACCTTGTTACTACTATTTCCTTTATCATAAAGTGGGGCTCAGGTCCCATCCAGAGAAGTACATAAAGGGATGTTGTTACATACCCACCCCACAGCAGTGCAGACAGAAAATGACATTTTGAAAAACTGCTGTCATACCTGTACATAATAAATGTAACATGCTTCAGGCTAGATTTTCCAAGTCTTTATTTTGGGCTTTTTTTCTTTTTGAACAGGTCATTGGTTGGGCAAAGCAATAGATTTGGTTTCTTTACGTAAATTTCTAAAGGCTCTGCCTTTTAATACCTCTATCTCTAAATGATTCTTAAATTTCTAGAGTGTTTTGGTTCAAACTGGGAAGCTGTAAAGGAAAACAGGATATACAGTAGTTTTAAGGAGATCTGTAAGAATGGGGAAATGTCAGAAACTGTCCCTCTAGCACAGTTTGTCATCCTTTAAATCAGCCAAAGAAAGTTTAAGATCAGAACAAGGGGCTTTTTCATTTGCCCATTCTAGCAATGATTTAGGTACTTTCCGAATGTGATGCATTCGGACAGTTGTGCTTAATAACCTTTCTGTGTCTTTCTCTGTGAATTTGCCTACTATCTCTTTGAATACATTTGTTATCTTGATATTGAAAATGTTCTGTGACACTTGCTTCTGCAATTTAATTACGCATATTTGTTTGTTGGAGATGTTTCTAAAGCAGGTGGTTGATAATTTAATGGAGTGCCACTTCATTCCTGTGCTTGCAGTAATAGTGGATATAATCCTTCTCATCCCATGCATGCCATTTATCACTTAGATCTCCATTGAGTCTTGTTGTTTCTTCTGTGAGCTGAAGAATCAGTGAGTCAATTTGACCTCCCTTTGCATATCAGTTGTCTGCTATCTCTGGCCATCCTCAGCTCCTCCCTTCATGCTTTGTATTAATTTTGGTAGGAGACCACACTGATGCTGGGTTCAGAGCACAGTGGATGCAGCAGCAAAACTACAATTCCTGTCTTGTTCTTGACTCTTCTCTCTACATCTTTGCTTTTTTTTGACGAACACTGAGCAAGCATTTTCAAAAGGCAGAAGCCCAAGAAACCTGTCCCAAGTTGCACCTAGAACTCTTTATTGTGTGTTTGTTAATCCAGTTATTTGTGTGTATGATGGGAGATGATTATACTGTCTGCATTATCCAATTAGTGATTTTCACCTTCCATTTTGTTAGCCAGCCACACAGACTTGCAGGATTTTTCAGCAGTCTTTCACAGGCAGCTCTTGATTTCATCATCTGGAGTCATCAGCGAGCTCTGTCACCTCCAGAGGTCTGATTTTTCTCACTTGATGTATGAGCACAGTTCTCAGCCCAGGCCCCAGCGTGGAACTCTGTGAGCCTTCCCCAGTAACCTGCATTACTTGTGAGAGATGTCCATTTGCTATTACCCTTGGTCTCCTATTTTTAAGCTGCTAATAATCCATGAAGAGACGACCTCCTTACCCCTAAGCTCTCTTTAAGAGCTTTCAGGAGATCTTTTTAATAGCTTTAAAATCCAGCCCTGACGTGATTGCATCCTCCCATACCTCCTGATGCAAAGCAGTGTGCAGGTCCTAGACCAGTAATTACCCACGCTGGCATGCTAACAGAATTTATTAGAGCCCATACCCAAGTTGCATGCCCCAGTTTCCTTTGTGTGGAAACCAGGGCAGGGGAGAGGAGGAGGAGGAGAGGGTTGGTGTTTGCTTAGGTCTCACCCCATATGGCTGTGGGATGCAGCTAGACCTGGCATGTGCAAAGCATTTCCGTCATGCAGACGTTGCCTGCATCCACCAGCATGTCCTCGTGCTATCATCAGAGTGCCCTCACAGATTCGTGAGACGTGACCTCTCTCTGCCGAAGTTGTGCTGACTTTCTTCCCTTACAGCATGTTTATTTATCAATTCATGCTCCTCTTTCAATGGTTTTGCTCGATATAGAACTGGAGCTTACTAGCCTCTGGTCTCTTGAGTGCTCCCTTCCCACTCTCAGACCCATTTTAAGAAATCAGTCACGTTTGTTGCCTTCCATGACTTTTATAAGGGCAATTTAAGCAATAACCTGCACAGCACAGTTAGTAGTTCAGCAATTCTGTATTTAAGTTGCTTTAGAGCTTGTGGATGGATGCCATCTGGTCTTGGTGATTTATTACTATTCATTTTACTGTATTTTTTTTTTCTTTGTAAACCCTCTTCTACTCGCACTTGAATCTGAAACTATTTCTCACACTTGCTTACTGAAAAGGGAGAGTGGTGCAGAGCCTTACTGGGCTCCTCTACAAAGAGCACTGATGCAAAGATTTTATTTAACTTTTCTGATCTTTCTCAAACGCTTCATTTTCATCTTGCTCATCAGTTGGCCCAGTGGATGTTCTGGCAGGTTTCCAGCTTGTGATGTGTTCAAAAGGATTTGACTGTTAGTTTTTACGACTTTAATATAAGGACTTGCCCAATGACTTTACATTTAGCATAGACCATAATTATGCTCTCTTGGTATTGTCTCAGCATGACTTTGGGACATCCACAAGCATTTTGGGAGGGTTTCTTCTCACTTCTCTCAAGGTCTTAGAATAGAGGTTTCTTCCTTGCAAGTGCCTGAATGTGGTGCTGCTTTAATCTTCCTGCACATCGATGAGCTGTTTGCTGGCATCTCCAAATGCCTTTCACATGCACAGTGCTTTCTTCTGCTACTTCCCCTGTAGAATTAAATACGACCAAAAGAAAAATTAGGAAGTCGTTTTTCTAAACTGGCATGAGAGGAAGATGTGCCTCAGTTGACTTCCAGAAAATGCCAGGCTTTGCGTGAGAGCACAAGCAAAGTCTTAATTTTTGAGGCATTGTTGGCATAAAAGGAGAATTGCTGCTGCATGTGGAATATAGCAGTAATTTTGTTGATGAACCACTGCAAGTGACAATGAGCCCTGGCAGAATGGATGTATAAAACAATACCTAATGGGCACCTTTTCTGGCTCTCAGTACCTTTCTCTGATGAACTTTGAAATGGGGTATTTAGTGTCATGTGTACATTCTTATCACTTATTATTGAATGTGTTATTGCAAAAGCATTTTGGTAAAGGCATAATTATGTATTTTCTCATTTAAACTGTGATTTGTCTCTTTTGAAATGCTAATGCAAACCAAAAGAGTATTTGGTATCAGCATTCTGCTAAGTGCGTAATTAACTGTTAATACCAGCATATACTTGGGGTTTTCTGCTATTGATGTGCTTGGGATTTTAGGGTTGCATAACTGGGTGATTATTAAGTTGGATTTTATCACAAGTTCTCTGTTAGTGATTGAGAGCTGAAACTCTCCTTTGGCAAACATTATCCATGGGTTGTTGCCAATTCCTTTGTTGATAGGCATATAACAGGAGGACGCTTGGCTGGAACTTTTAAAGCAGCTCTAAATTTCTTCGTATCACTTATCTGGGATGGTATTCTCTAGGGTCACCGTGAAGATTTTCTTGTGAGAAAACTAATTTTGAGATTTGACTTCTGTAAGTTCAGTTTAAAATTGCCAAGTTGCATTTAAAAATTGCTAATTGCCTGGGTGGCTAGAGGCCACAAAATACCAGCTTAATGTCTGTAGATCTGTTTAATGTGTAATCATCATCCTTGTCTGATTATCAGTGTTCACCACTGGTGGTCCTGAGTCCGGTCACTGTTTTGTCCTGGGTTTGGCAGTGCCCAAATTTGCCATTGGTGCAAGGTAACAGGTATTTTTGGCCTTCTGGAAGGAGATGACTCTAAAGCTTTCCTTTAGGAGTTGAAGGCAAAGTGTTGAAGGGAGTAGGTTTTGTCTCTTTCTGCTGTGGCTTGCAGAGTAAGCAGAGATCAGAAAGTGCTGAATAAAAAGTAAGTACTGAATGAAAAGTCACGACTGAATTTTGCCTGAATCCTGTGTGTATTTTGGCTTGGATTTTGATCAGTGTGTTTAACTTAATGAGGCTGCTCCAGCACGGGTGACTTCAATGGCATTTTTAATGGCTTCAGTGACACACAGGTGTCTGGGTACAGTCCATTGAGCAGAGGGATGCACAGTGTTTCCTGCCCCTGTGCATGGAAGAATTGGTTCAGGTAGTGGCATTCTGTTACCACTGTTGGAGCTGTTGGAGTAGCATATTCCCTCAGAGACACTTAGTTGTTGTGACAATAATATGTTTCTTTTTTTCTTTCCCCAAGAACCTCAAAACTTTTTTCCAGTCAAGAAAGCCCTCCTAAGGCAGGTAAGATAATTCAGGCCCAAGGCTTTTCTGATTAGATGGTTTGAGCCACTGAGCAAGGGCTTCTGTAATCCCATGTCCTGGTCTTTTTCCCTCTTTATCCATAGCATCTCTGCCTTGCTCTCAAGGTGTCTGGTGATGTTTTTACTCCTCTCTCTGTCAAGTTCAAAGTGACTTCTTTTGGCATGAGGGGAAAGCATGCTGTGTTCTTGGAGGCTTCCAAACAGGTTTTGACTTTCAGGCCTTTGGCAGGTTTTCTTGTTGGGCTGCATTTGTTTGATTGGTTGTTTGGTTTGGTTTTGTTACAGTGTAAAGTGCTTTCTGCAGATCCCTGAAATCAATTTAATTGGTGGGCAACCTTCATATGGATGTAGGTTTTAGTCTAGCAAGGGAAAGGCTCTTGGTTATAAAACTGGAAATGGTTCTTAGAGTGGTAAGAAGTGTGAAATCAGAAGACACAAAAACTATCTTTGACATCAGAGTTTTGCTAAAAATCTTTCTTGGTCTTTTCCTACGTCTTTTCTGGACTGAAGAGGCCTAGGGACTAAGTCAGGTGTATTTTTGTTCCTCTGAGGTGCTGTGAAATGGGATGCCTTGGCCAATTTTTACTCGGGATTATCAGCAAGTCACTTAAGTCCTGATGAAACCTCAACACACCCACAACAGCTTTCCCTTTCTTCGTTTCCCTGTCTAATTTAGGAAGATGCCTTGTGCTGCAGCTTTGAATAGTACCCATGAGAAAGTAAATAAAACATGGTATCAGGTTTGGTTTGGGGCTGAGTTTTGCCTGTCACTGAATATTTCTTGCTGCGTGTGTTCCTCTTTTTGGTTACGGTCAGTTGAGTTGCAGTTTCCATCCTCAGCGAGGAGATTTACGATACTAGGCTTTGTGATGACTTCATAAAATGATGAGTTACTTATTCATAACAAGCTCTTTCTGTTCTGCATGCCTGTAGTTTCACAGGTTTTGATGTGGCTGCTTGGTTTCTGTGGAGATTACATAAGGGTATTTATTAAGAGATATATGACTGGTTTGGTATTTAGGATGCTTTGTCTTAAATGGTTTCCTGAAACCATCCCTGCTCTCCTGGGGTGACTGGTCAAATCCTACATATCTGTTGTAGCTGGGTGATGTGGGTCATCATTTCTGTCTGCTGCAGCTCATTTAGAGAAACCCAGCAGCAGGAGCAAAACCTCTCTTCCCACCAAGACAGTGGAGGTGCCAGGCTTTCCCAGCAGAAGTGGGAAAAGGAGGTGTCTCCTCCCAAAGCAAAGGAGTGGCAATTCATTTCCAATGAGGATATGATGGGCAAATCAGTGACCAATGGCCAAAGAGGCCATGCAGGAGCAGATGGAAGTTGGGCAGAGCAGTGGGAATGAGCTGGTGGCAGCAGTGGGAATGGCTGGATGCCCTGCCCATCCACAGGGCTGCGGGAAAGGTCAGACAGAATGTGAGCCGGGCATTACATTAAGCCTGTAAGGAGGCACTCGGGGAACTTAAGATGGATTAACTTAAGGTGTAAAGTTTAGAGCGTATTATTATGAAGGAGGATTAAGCTAAACGGAGCTAACAACACCACTTCTGAATGCGTATCCAAATAGCGGATTCAGAGCTTTGGCTCCACGCCTTTTATTCCTTACATGTACTTACCTTCTTGAATGTCCCCATAAAGATGCTTGCCCTTATATTCCAGATCTTCATATCCTCCGTTTGCCATGTTGAGAGGTTCAGATGCTGTGTCAGAGGAGGGGCTGGGTTTGGTTGGTTGGGATTTGCCTTTTTTTTATCCCTCCGGTTTTTTTTTAACATAAAAGTTTGTTTTAATTTTTCCTCGTGATGGTAGAGGCATTTGTGATGACTTGATGGCTTTTTCCCTAAGCTGATGTATTTGGTAAGGAAAAAAATAACTTTGTTCATGTTATGCTGACATGCCTTAATTTCTCAGTGCCTCTTCACTTTTATCATATTTCTATTGCTTTGTTTTGTTGTTGCTATCAAGGTATTGGATATCTGTGATGTCAGCATCTGATTTTTCAAAAGCTCTGTATCATCTTATTCTACACAACGTGGGCTGAAAACCAAATACAAAGTTGAATACTGTCAACTCCCATAAAATGCTTATCTTTCATTAAACAGAGTCACAAATTAGCTAACATAATTTTTAGTTAGTAATATTTTGTAAATAAGTAATAAATCATCTTAATTGATTTTCAGGTGGGAAACTGATTTGAAATGAGTTTGTTGTACATTAAACAAACCACCTAGTAACTTGTTCTGTGTATAATTTTATCTCACTACAAACAATGGCATCAGGTTTTCCTTAAGGGTAAGCTAGAGATCAATATTTGTAAGTAGATAAAAGAATGAATATTTAAAAGCCAGAAAGAAATAACTAACCAAAAAAACCCCTGACTATAACTGAAATTCTTCCATTTAGGCAATCATATATAAGCAAAACAAGTACAAGTACAAAGAAAAACAAAAGGCAGAAAACTTTGGACGTAACAAAAAGTGGAAAGCAACACAAAAATCAAGTTTTTGAGTCAGTATACTTTTATGTTAACTTGCACAGAGGGTGTTTTGCCACCAAAAAAAAAAAAAAGCCTAAGAAACCTGAGACAAAACATCATAATGTTTTATTTTATTTGCTGTGTGGCTTGTGGTATCTGATGAAAAATCTGTCACTTCTCTCTGTAGAGGTGAAACACAGGCAGGGATGGTGGCAGTGCCTTTATGTTCTGAGGCTGGAGAAACAAACCTTGGTGTCCTGCAAAAGTAATGATGGATGTCATAGACCATTCTTACTTCTAGTGCTGCTGTCTCTGGCCTTCTGAGATATACTTTAACATGTAGTTTTCTAAAATGCAAATGTCCTTTATTAATCATTTGCCTTTTCACTTCAGTGTGTATCCCTCAGAGCCTCCTGGGAGCGGTCCATGATGCATAATAAAAACAAATACATCTGGCATTACTCCTACTATTAAATTTAATTAAAAAAAAAAAGAAGCTGGAAGTTCTTAGTCTCAAGAAAAGAGGGTGGAGCAGGGGAAAAGTGCAGAGCCCATCTAACAATGGGGAGCCTGCTTTATTAGTATTAAGGAGGACAATGAAATTGCTTTGGCAGTAGTGAAATAAAACACCAGGAAGATTATGTCAGTCTTTGTTTGCACACAGTATGATTCTTCTCTTTCACCAGCCAATTTGTATATTTGAAAAAGCAGTTGCTTGGTTAAAATAATGAGCTGAACTTCATCCAATTCCCCCCAATTCCCCAATTATGCAAAAAAATGTTAGAAGAAATACAGACAATTGGTTTTAAACAACTAAAAAAAGAGAAGTAGTGGTCACTGAACAATTATAAGACCTTGTCTACATTCCTGCAAATACACGCAGACATTTATATCACAACTTCTGCTGATACAGGCAGTTCTTGGTGACTGTTTGCTGTAGCAGTTGTGGTTTGAGATGGAAACTTCAGAAGCTTAGCAAAACTCTTAACTAATTCTGCCTGAAACTTGAGCAGGATAGGTTAGCCTAGGATTACCTCAGAGAAGAGAGAGAAGGTCTGAAGTTAAAATTATGAAAGTATATTTAAAGAAAAAAAGCTATCTGGATACAAGTCATGTATCCTAATTATTTTACGATTTAACAGGCAGAAATCTGAGTTAATGATTGAGTTCCTTGTTTTATATACTCCTTTATTCTAGATTATTTTAGATTACTATTCTGGGAAAAATCCACATGCTTTTTGGATAGTTCAGTGTTTGAACTGGAGATGTCAACTGATGGGGGGAGTGTATCATTTAGAGCATGCATTCTGTGGGTGTAGGTTCCCCTGTTGCACCAGCTCTGACGCCTCCAGCAGGCACATTTCCATCAGCCAGGGCAGAGCTGAGCAAACAATGACAATTCAAATAGGTTTTAAAAAGTTTTTGCCACTTCATTAACGCCATCAGTGTATAGAATCAAATTACATCTGTAGCCATTCCTTTCCCGTGGTGTGCCAGCTAGCGAGGTGAACTCAGGCATCCATTGCAGGTTGTGTAGGAGCAGGGTGATGCCCAGGGCATCCCCCTGCAGGCTGTGCTCTCCCGTATTTACCCCGTGGATGTTGTTCCCCTGTCTCTGCAGGGAGCGGATGCGCCAGTCAGCGATGTTCGAGCTGTGCCAGGGCATGCACCAGATCAGCCTGCAGTTCGTCCGCCTGCAGCTCAGCTTCGAGGAGTACACCATAATGAAAGTGCTGCTGCTCTTAAGCACAGGTAGGTTGGGTCCGTGGTTATGTAGGAACGCTTGACAATACTCCAGTTCACAAAGAGATGCAGTGATTTTAACCAGCTTGACAGAGGAGCCAAACTGTTTCCAGCTGGGCCGCAGGAAAAGCCTTGGGGTTTATCTGTAGTTAGCATGGGAAGTGTCTTTGCAATTTGAGTGTGGTATGTGCATCGGAGGGACAGGAGTGGCCAGGCACAGGACTTTGGCCCCCCTTCCCATAGGGGAACCACACCAACAGACATGCCAGGAACATGCCAGCCACAGCTGTGGGGGATTGAGGAAAAATCCCTGCATGACATTCAAAGCCACCAGGGTTTGGCTGACTTAACATGACCTTCAGGATCAAAAGATGTGCATTGCCTGTACTGCAGAGCAGGTGACTTTGTAATGCCCAGTGACTTCAGAATGGAAAGCCCTTTTACAGGTTTCTGAAAGTTTAATAAATGTCAGGGTGTGCTTCATTTTTCTCTTGAGCATCATGCTCTGAGTTTTAAGAAACAAAATTACATCTTGGTGCTTGTTACAGCACTGTGTAGTAATTAGCAGATCTCTTGATCTTATCTTACTGAAAATATTGAAAACCTCCTGTCCCAGTGCAGTTTTACACAAACTGCATTACTTTTCCATCAGTAACAGCCTGCAAACCTGTAAACAGATGTTATTCTGGGGAATCCTGCTCCTTTTTGTGGGGAGCAACTTGGTGACATCATGACAAGCCAGCTCTGTGCTTAAAGCACCTGCCTTTGAGGGGGGATGTGAGGCTGCAGTTCCTGTCAGGGCTAGAGAGATTTGGATCCTCTAACAGAGCCCTCCTGGGGCTATGTGTCTTTTGGGCTCGACTGTCTCCCTCCCTCCTTCCAACTGAAGCAGTTCCAACTTGCTGGGATGGGGAGAGACACCACTCTTTGGGGAACCTTTTGTGTCCTGGCCTGCAGAGTCTGACCCCAGGTCCCACTCCACCAAGGGCTGGAGATGGTCAGCCAGTGAACCTGGAACAGTGGGGAGGGGACGTGCTCCAGACTTGCCCTGAGGGGTAAATGGGCTTTTTTTGAAGGTTGTCACTCCCGGTGTTTCCAGGAGCAACTTGACGTGGATGTGCTCAGGGAGGGTTTGGCTCCCAAAATGTTCTTGTGAGAGTGTCTGGATTGGAGATCTGCCTCTGCAGCATTTTAATCAGCCCTAAAGGGGAAGAATCTTTAGAAAAAGAACCTGAAGGCATTCTAAAACCACAGCAAAATGTCTTTAAGCCAGGTATTTATTATTCTACCCTCTCGAGAGTGTAAGCTAATGAGTTATTGCAAGAATCTGTTAGGTGAGATCAGTGTGGCCAATTAACTTCAAAGGGCTGGGTCCATTTGAAACACACACCATGGTCACTAGAAAACCTGCTAAAAATAGTTTGTTTTGAGAGAATCAGGATATTTACATTAGAGAGAGAAAAAGGAGACTGAAATGCAAATGAAGGTGGTGATAAAACCCAGAGAGTGTCAAGTGAAGGGCAGCAAACCTGGTTTTGAGTGATTGTACCTTGGTACAGTCTTATGACAGAAAACACCAGGTTTGTTTTCATTTAAATTCTTTTATTGAATCATGTGACCAGCAGAGTACAAGTTATTCTGAAACTTTCATGGCGACCACATCAAGGAAGTTTCACTCCATTTACATGTGGAAGAAACCACACATTACAACTCAGTTGTTTTCTTGCTTTCCACAGACCATAGATTTTGGGAGCTTGCCAACAGTATTGCTGCATTTAATAAGTAAAATCAGAAACACTGGGCAAACCTCCAGAATTTCATGTTTTGCTTGAGTTGTCTTTGTTTGTGGTCTTTCTTTCTTCCTTAATAATCTGGCTGGGGTGATAGTATAATAATTTTCAGACAGAACAGTAAAATACATCCTAGTAGACAAAGAAGGAGTGGCTCTAACAGTCTGTAAGCAGCATGCAGGAATACAGGCCTGTAAATATTAAAGGAACTGTAAAGCCTGTGCATTTTGTGTGAGGGCCACAGCATGCTCTGATGGCTTTACTTACCTTGATTGGTGCCTCTGTGTTCATTCACCTTGAACTGAATTTGTAGATTTGTTCCAGACAGTTTCTTTTATCTGTCAGCTGACTGAGAGAGTTTACATCTAGAATTTTAAAATTAAATGAAAATATGATATTTATATTATGATTGTGTAATATGAATATATAATATTTACCAAGCAGCAGGCAGGTTGGTGTGTCCCCTCCTAGGCTTTTTCTAAAGATTCTTCCTTGTGCCCCCTTTCAGCACTTGGGGGCCTCAAGTCCTTGCTGCTCCTGTGGTGGTACAGCTCCTCCTTGTTTCCCATTGCTAAATTGCTCTGGTAGATACTGATGCTTTTTCTTAAAGCTTCTACTCTGGAGCCATTTGGGGCAGTTGTTACATGCTTATGATGTGATTTGAATGGGGTAGAGGGCAGTTGAGAGGATTTAGAAGAGAAGGGAATGGATGAGCAAGACAGTTTCTGTCAAGATGTTAAGTCAGGATAGGCTAAATTGGAAGATCACCTTTTTTTTCTTTCTCTTTTTAGAATTCCCATTTAGCTTATGCTGACATAGTTTTCTGGCTTGCTTAGGAAATAAACTCACTCCTGTACAGACCAGTATTTTATTTTCCTTCTGTGGACTATGACTAAGAGACACAGAGGAAAAAAACATTTGATGGTTAATCAGTGTTCAACCAATTCAGATATTAAACATCAGAATATTTTGAGTAATGTTATTAATAACCTCTTTGGAGTTTTCATAGGGATCTGATTCTAATAAGCCATTCCTGTTTGGGGCAGAACCTGCAGGAGTGCAAGGGTATTTGCAGTCTGTAAAGAAACCAGGGTGTTTGCTTTTGTAATCAGCCTTGCTGATATCAGTCACAGTAAAAAGTGTAAGAAAACTCTACTTTTAGCCCATTAAAAAACGATAATTCCATGGTCATGATTCCATCTCCCTCTGGCAGATGGAAACTTCAACAGGACACTGAAAATGCTTGCAACTGTCTGTTGTGGTCAAGCACTGGGTCAGGATGCCTGTTTGGAAAACAGTCTTCTGTTCCATGCAGAATCATGGCTCTGTTTGTTCTGGATGCTATGCAGATGCTTGCTAACATTCAAAGAAATTTTAGATCTTACTTGATGGCATAAAAATGTGTCACTTGGTCTAGCATTTCTGCAGATAACAGCTGTGATTCTGTACCTTCTTCTCCTCTGCCAAGTGTGGGGAATCATTCAAGAATGATCAATCACTTCTTCAACTTCTAACAAAATACCCTTGATCCATCTGCCTGGTTTTTATGTGGTTGGATTGTATTGAAAGCAGTTTGGACATGAGGTTAGCATGTGTCATATTTCTGAGATGTTATCTTGTCCTCTGCCACAGCTTCTGCAATCACACATCTGGAGAGGATGCCTGAATCACTTGAGAATCTGTGTGATGTTGTTGATCCCTCACCAATGTCTGTAAAATTATGGACTTTGCTTAAAGGTTTAATTCCTTCATCCATTAACTGGTGTAACTGTTTAAGTGTGCACATCAGAAGAATAAGCAATGCAGTTAATACTAATTTAAGACTGTCTTTTCAATGACAGTTCCCAAGGATGGTCTCAAAAGCCAAGCTGCATTTGAAGAAATGAGGGCAAATTACATTAAAGAACTAAAGAAGATGGTAACTAAATGTCCAAGTAACTCTGGGCAAAGCTGGCAGAGATTCTACCAACTGACTAAACTTCTTGACTCCATGCATGATGTAAGTATAACTCCTCAGGGAGTGCAGAAAAGTTAAGCAAAAAATCTCGCCATTAAGGTAAACAAATAGTCTTTAATTGTGTTAACTGAGAGGGAGACAAAAAAATATTCTTTTTAAAGGGACATCTGAGAGAAGTTGTTAGATAAATTTAAGGACAAATAAAATAAGAAAGTAGAAGTCATTAAGGGGAAAGGTGCAGGGTCAGCGTGTTACACATCCAACATGCCCAATGTGCTAATAAACATGGAATTAGTTCGGTGATCTTTTACAGCTGGGTTTGTAATAATGATGACTTTAAAAGATGTATTGAGACCTTGGAGCCATCCTGGGTGTTTGAAGCTTTATTTGAGTTTTTCAAGTAGAAGATTCCATGTTGGGTTATTGCTGCCACCCTTCCTTATTCCAGCACGAGGTGTTTTACATGTGTCAGGTGTGAGATGTGATGAATGACACAGGAAACTAAAAGTTTGGTCTCAAAGTACCTGGGCTGTTGATGCCTCTGGCCAGAGTGACAGAGTGGTTGTGGTAGGCGTGGTAGATTCCAGAAGGGGTGTCCATAATGTTGAGCTGTTTAGCTGGGAGTGACCTGGTTCTAGCCAGTGTAATAGTAAGTACAAAGATTGACCTCTGCAGCAGCAGGGTGTATCTCTGTTAACTTTCTGTGAGGGAGCCTGCAGCCCCCACAGGGGAAGTGAGTGACCCAGCTGTTAAGGTCTCCTCAAGCTGAGGGTTTTCGTAGTGCCCCCTGAGCGTTCCCTGGGGGCCAGCCCGTTGCCTGGGCCAGCAAGGCTAGCACCCATCCTCTCTGAAGCTGTGCCACGGTGCAGCAAGTGATGGGAGACTCCTGGGGCCAGCCAGAGTGACCTTTAGTCGTGTTTGGGTACATGAGAGGAGGCTTCCCAGCATGCTCCTCACCCTCCCAGTAAAATCTGGCAAACTGCAGCAAAGGAGAAAACTGTCCTACTCCATCCTGGGTGGGCAGGGAAGGATCTTTGCTGCATGAAGAAGCTACAGCACTTGCTTTCAGAACCTGCATATAAATGCACATCTTTGTACTCGACTTAAATTTCATTTTGCAGAGACAGTACAGTACAGTGCACTTCAGGTCAAATTGGTGTAAGAGCCTGAGGTCTGTTTACAGAATGTACATATGGAATTATTTTTCAAATATTGTTCTGTTGTTCATTAAAACATTGCAGATCTTAGTGGGAGGCAGGGAGAGTATTATTAGTACTGCAGTAATAGCTCATTCTTCAGAGATCAGGTTTCACTTGCTCAGTGCCAGCAAAGGAAGTTTTAGTGGAAAGAAAAGGGATGGGTGATAAAATCATTTGCAAGAATTCACATCTGAACCTCGAGGCAGCATAACAAACCCCTGCATTTATGGAGTTTTCTAATCCTCTTCAGGATAGGCAGTATCTGTGATTTGTTGCTGAAATGGGAGTGTTTGTGTGGTTAAGGTGACTGGATGACAGGCTCGCGCTTACTGAGAGCACTCCCATGTCCTACAGACATTTTCCAAAACACAGCATTAACCATTGGGAGCTGAACTAACCAGAGGAAGCAAGCTGCTCTTGCATTTTATTTAATTTTTAATTAAGCTATTTTTGCATTACTTTTGTTTTAATAGAGCAGTTTCTTTCAAAGGACTTTTTAAAGAAAGTCCCATTGTCAGCAATCTCTGTTAGAAAGGCCAGTTGTCTCCACAACAGTGCTTCCTTTCAGAGAAGATACTGAAGACTTGTTCAACAAGGGCACTTGTTTATTTTTTCTCTTTAAAACTGTTTCTTTTTTGCGATTTGGTTTTTGAAACCCATCAGAATAAATATAGTGTGGTGATAATATTAATGAGAAGTGAGAATTAATATTCTCTCCCCACTGCCTGGTAGTGCAGAATTTCTCCATTCAGTTGATGTGAATGCAAATTTTCTGCTCGGTTCCTTAGTCTAGGAGGAACGCTTTTTCAGCTGTCACCTATGTATTTTTAACTTACTCCATTATAACTTTAGAGGATCAGAATATATTTGGTGCTGGGCAGTCCAGCTGGGGCTGAGGCCCCATGTTTACATGCTGCTGTAGTCTCGGCATTGGCATTTGCAGTGCAAGCCGGAAGGGGCTGGTGCAGAATTTGTGCTTGTTCAGCCCTCCTCCAGCTTGTCCATCTGAGCAGAAGCAGCATCTCACCACTCATGGAATTCATTTTACCTGAGTGTAGGGGCAAGCAATAAAAAACCCTGCTCCTTTGCACCTCCAGACTTGCTTTCACCAACCTCATTTTTAAGTCATTTGTCTGAGGAATATATGAAATACAGTGCATGGAAATATCAAATTACAGTATGCTTGGCTTATATGAGGAAGAAAAAAACCCAAACAAGATGGTTTTGCATTGCTTAGTATGCTAAATCATTCATCCACACAGCGAACATATGTGCAGGTAGAGAAGTGCCGAGCTGAGGCAAAGAAGAAATTTTCAAGAAGGCCAGGCAGGCACTTAAGTATTTGAAAACATCAGCAACTTTATTTAATGATCCATAAAGCCTCAAAGCACCTGAAAAATGAGAGATGGAAACCCATCCTGGGCAGACAAGATGAACAGGGTTTTGTGCATGTGCACACCTGTGCTCGGCCTCAGGAGCCTGCCTGCAGCCAGCCCTGTCGCCTGCATCACTGTGCTGTGCACTAAATGCTCTGTATTTGCTTGGGGCAGTGTGGAAGCCATGGGTGCTGAGGCAGCAGGATGTGGGTTGGTGGTGGACATGGCAGTGCTGGGTTAACAGTTGGACTCAATGATCTTAAAAGGTTTTTTCTAATGTTAATGATTCTATGATCCTGTATTTCCTTCTTGTAGGGATTGTGTAGCTCACGTGCATCATTTCCTGAAGAGCCACAGTGTAGCAAGGACAGCCCCCCTCTCTACCTAGAACCCAAAGGTTTTGGTCTTGTGCCCGTGAATGGCCATGGGCATTTTGGGGAGAGATGCACATGTAGCACTTGAATGGAGGTGAAGTGCCTGAGAAACGCCCTGAGGAACATTAGAAACAGATGTGCTGCACATGGTATCAAAAACTTCATTTGGATCCTCCTCAGCATCTCCTGGTGGCTTTGGCAGGAAGGGATGTATCTTGCATGGCAGGCCTCATTTCATATAGAGACTGTAGTGTATGGTTAGGCAGTTTGCAGAACAAAAGCTGAATTTGGTTTCAATCTGGCTGATACTAAACAGGCTTTGAGTGAAGAGGGCTTTTGTTTCGATGCCATGACATTAAACCCTAATGTGAACCTTCCCCTTGTCTTGGCAAAGCAGCGCCCTGTGCTGTCATTTGCTTGTTGACATATTCTGCCAAACAAAAATAAATTCTTTAAGGCTCATGCTGCTGAATAATTAATTTTTTATGGTTCCTGAAGGGAATACTTTATAGCTGAGGTGGATCTTTCCATAGGCTGAGAGCGCCAGGATTTCACTCTCTGAAAAAGCTGACAGTGGGATCCTCCTGGGGCAGGGTTGCAAGGGATGCTGCGCTGGATGCAAATGTGCGTCTGCAGGTTCCTAATCCTGCAGATTCAAAGCTGCAGATGAGCCCCTCAGCTGTCACAAACACCTTTGGGTACACTTACTTCTGCTACTGATCTGCCCAAGTTGTGTCCCACAAACGATGAGCAGTTTGGAGCCTCGTTTCAGTCCCAGTGCTTGAATTCTCAGGATGAGCATTTTCTCTGTTTATTCAGAGGATAGATCCAGCCTCTACTCCCAGAGCAGCAGTGATGTGGGAGTGTGCTAGGTGTGTGTTGCAGCAGCTAATATGCATCTGTCAAGTGAGAAATTGATTCCCAGCTCCCTAATGTAGACAGAAGCTGCTCTGAGAGTCATCTTGCTCAGTTTGTGATGGTTGGATCTCTTTTCCTTCACGTTAATAGGTATTTGTTGGGGAAGGGCAGAACCCCGCTACTGTTGGAAGAAGAGCAAAGGAGACTTGGCTCAAAATTTGTGCTGGCCAAGGGATGAGGATGCTTCATTGGGGTGTGATGCTGTGGGTGCATCCTCCAGGCGCAGAACATGAGTTCAGCTCAGGCTCTTCCATGGCACGTCCAGGTGTCAGGTGCTGTGGTTTGGGTGTGCACATGGTTATGAAGGAAACCTGAAGCAATGAGTGCAGTTCCTCAGTCAGATAAATGCACGTGTCCAGGCAGAACCTGGGTCCATGTTTGTTCTGTCAGATACTGTTAGTGCCTAATCCATATGGATTTTATCCACCTTTTACTCCTTACTAGCATGAGGCAAATACTCTGCATAGGTATAACCAGAGGCTCCATCCCTTGGTCTTCCCCCGGGTTCCCTGTGTTTGTGGAAGGTTTTACTCTTGGGTTAGAGTTCTGGATTTCCTAGGCAGCTAGGAATTGGCTACTGTGGGTAACCAAAGGACATATGGACCTCCAAGAATCAGCCTGTGAGCCCATCCCACGGCAAATAACTTTTTCCTGAGCCCTCAGAGTAATAATCAATTTACATAATGGAATTTTCATAGGACTGGGAGCAAAAACAAATACAGTGGTAATGGAATAATCAAGATCTGGTTAGCAGTGGTTTTCCTTAGCCTTACTGGTTGTTGGAGCAGGAGTTTTGTATCCACTGTGCGAAGTGGAAAAAGCAGGAAGTGATGGTAGTCCCAAATTCACCGAGGTCTCTTTGCTGGGTAGGAAAGAGCTGGGTGGGCAGAGACCCATTCCTGAAAGGGACAGAGAGAGGTTTTGGAGTGTCTTTTTTTTTAATGTAGGAGAACACTGAAGCTTCTGACAGTAATAGCTGTTGCTAATAATAGGAAGAAATTACTCAGCATTGTGTTGTTACCTACTGCTGTCTTAATTGCTGTCTCAGTAGGCTTAATCACAGAGATGCTCCTGACAGAGAAGTGACTGTGGGCTTTCATACCATACTCAGAGATTCTGAGAGAATTTGGAGAAAGCTAAGCACAGGAACGTGTACCCTTGCAAATCCAACAGTTCTTACCATTTCTGGAAATGCAAAGGCATGGTGAGATTTCCAAACTAAAATAAATTCTTTTTGCTGTAAAAATGGGGCAAGTGCTTGAAGGTCACTATAACTGTATTAACTTCAGGACTTCATTAAAGGATTCATTTGTTTTAATTATGAAGAACAGTATGGGTGAAAGAGTCCATTTTATGGAAACCCCACCCTAATAACAGAAAATTACATTTGATTAATACTCCTATTTCTCAGAGGTGCTCAATACAGCATACAAATGCAAAAATTGATTAGGTAAAAATCTCAATTGCTAAGACTGCTATAGCCTTCATAATGTTTGAAGTGCAGCACACTGCAGGGTAGTGATGAGAGAACTGGGAGTTGTTTTAGTTGTGGCCTTAACTGCACTGCCAAGCTCTAACCCTTCAGAAGTGTGCTTTAGTAGCTGAAATAATTGAGACTGTAGAAGTAAAGATGTTCCTAGTCACCATTGCACTGCTTGTGGAAACAGTGGTGCCTTCACTCTCACTGCTAAATTGGAGTTCTGTCAGACTGCTGGACTGGGGGAGCTCTCAGCTTTTCCAGTATAAACCACCAGCAGTAGAGGGTAGAAGTGGTCAGGTAGAGTGTAGTCAGGAGTTCTCAGAACACAGGGATTTTACAAGGCTTTAAAGAAGAACCAGGAGTATATTTGATCTGAGAAATTTGTAAGGCACATTCAGAGGTGCTGGATAGCTCGTGTTACCTTGCTTGTCACCTACGGTGCCTCAGTCACTGCAAAGACAGCTCACGTGTTCCAAGAGAAAACAAACTTTTTGACATCCTCACTGAAGAGGGAACTTCTTTTAAAGGAAAAGACCATCTAAATTATTTACCTGTTACAAATCAAACTATATCAGACAAATATTGTTTGGGATGCAGAGGCAAGGACTTAAATTTCAAAATTAGCATTTCCTGTGGGACCTGAGTTTTTCATCCTTTTAGTGCATCCTCATGCCAAGGCTGCTGGGCTGGCTGGGAGGTGATACCTTTGCAAATGGATGGGAACACATGTGCAGAAAAGAGCAGTGCTCATGGCTCAGCTCTTGGTCTCACAGCTTTATCTGTCTGACCTTAGCACAGTGTTTACATTTTAGTACTTCTGAGCTGACCTTCGGTTCTGCCACATTTGTTCCTCTTTATTTTAAATTAATGCTTTCCCAATCCCAAAAAGCCATGCAGCTTTGGAGGCTGGAGTTAAAAAGATCCTGACTGCAATCCTGGATTCCTGGTGACACATGGGGTCACATGTGTGACACAGGTGCTTCCCAGTCCTCTCATTTTCTTTACGTGGATGGTTATTGTCAAGTATGTTAAAGCTGATAGCTTAAGAAAAAGGAACAAAAGTTTTAGCAGACTAAATAGGTATAGAAAATACATGATCTTTAGGGCTTCAAACCCACGTATGACATGATAGGAAGGTTCTAGGGATTTTCTTTTAAACTGTTGTGCAAACTTAACCTTTCTCCTCTGTGGTAGGATTCATAGTGTGCTGTGCTGTGATCGTATCCGTGATCACATCCTGGTTTTCACCCACTGGACTGCTGACTTGTTTATTGAATGGATTATGCTTCCTTCATTAGTGTTATTTTTCATTTCCCCTTGTCTGCATATTCACCAGACATATATGTGTACTTGGTACTACTAAAAGGTTGCAAAGAAGTCAGAATTAGTAGTTTCTATCTAGGTTTCCTGTGACCTGTCTCATAGAATCCAGAGGCTCCACACAGGTGTGATGAGGCAGGAGGCAGGAATTCACTCAAGCTGCACAGAAGGCAGTGGGACAGAGGTGACCCCAACCCCCTTGCACATTCAGTGATGTGAAAGAAGTTTAGGAAAAGGAGCACATTCACAGGGTCATTGTCAAGGCTGTGCTGGGGTGCAAGGCTTACTTTGCTTAGGGCTGGTGTTTGATGCTGGAGACAGGGAGGAGGGAGCAACGATCACACCAAGACACAGTTTCCTTCACTTTGGTTTTGGGCTGTTTAGAGTATTTTTGGCACACAGTATATGCAGTAACAACCTCCTCCTAATGGGTAAACTAAACCTTTGAATATCAGCATTTTTGTTCCCTTGAAAACCAGATTATGTCTATGCTACTTACTTAGCATGCATCTGTTTAATTAATCAGTATTTTGCTTCATGACATGCCAGTGACCTAAGCCCCAGCAAACAGACTCACGTAGTGCTCAATAGCAGCAAGTCATGTGTTTGATGATCTCAGCACTTCTCTGGGATGTTCATAAACTGCTTACATGTTAGCAAGAACAGCTGTGAAAGTCCTCAAAATGAGCAATAAGGTATGGTGCTACAGGATGGAAATGTTGCTGCCCATATTTTTTTATGCATTTCCTTTTCTGCCTTCCAGAAGTCCACTTTTATTTGCTCTATCTTTAACAGGGACTTTATGGCAGAGTGCAATTCTACATGGTAAGAATTGAAATGACAAACTCGTGTTTGATTAACTACACAAGCAGAAGTGCTTCAAGTCCTTTGCAAGGGCACGAGGTGCCAAAATTAAGCTGTGTTTAACACTTGAATTTTTAAACAGCAGAGGCTCTTTCCTTCAATCATGCAGCGCAGTGATTTGGTGAACTGCATGGAAGTTCACACACTCACTGAAACCTGGATGTGCTTCATTCCTTCACATTTCTTAAAGATTGGGAAGGGCCCAACATACTGTAAGGCCTTAGGAGATGCATTTAGGTCACAGCCACCAAAAAACCTGTAGATGGTGTCACTGTAGAACCTGAAATGCCACTGTGTGACGCAGCAGGCGTGTTGTTGAGCTGCAAACATCAGCTGCTCTGGCAGTTGTAGGTCAGGGGCCCTGGAGAATGCACTGAAGTTAACCAAATAATTTGATTTAATGAATGTGTATCCAGCTGAAGTTGAGAGATACAATAGTTTATGGCTGCTCTTTTCCCTCTGGGCAGAAGGCTTTATTTTTGTAGAGCTGTAATTTTTGTGGTGGCCAGTTGCTATTAGTGAAAGGAAAAGTGCAACTGGGCTGAAAAATCAAATCTGTGGTCTCTTGGGTTTTCCTAGTTTGCTGATTTTTAATGAGTCAAGTAGCCCTTTGGCATTTGAGTTATTTTGTTTGCTTTATAACCCTTGTAAATGGACTGTCAGGTTAGAGTAAGATGTTATTTCTTGAAAATAATCAATTACCAGTTAACTGTTGTTTGCATGCAGAAATCTTGGTGGTTTTCCTAAGAAGTGTTTCTTTCTGTATTTCAGCTTGTTAGTGACTTATTGGAATTCTGCTTCTACACCTTCCGAGAGTCTCAGGCACTGAAAGTAGAGTTTCCAGCCATGCTGGTGGAAATCATCAGTGACCAGCTACCAAAGGTGGAATCTGGGAATGCCAAGCCCCTGTACTTTCACAGGAAGTGATAGAAAATGTCTTAAATGGAAGAACTTTGCCTTAAGTTTCCCTGTGTTATTCCACACCCATGAAGGACCCAAGAAACCATATTTTAAACATGCTCTTTACACTTGTTCAGCAGTCTCTGAATAGTTTAAAATCATATGAAGGGTTTGGGGGAATGGAAAGCAGTTGACTCGGATTTGGCAAGACCTAGATGTTTGGAAATTACCCCATAACCCTAAAACACTTAGAAAATGTTCCTGTTCCTCTGGATGAAAAGCCATATCTAGTCAATAACTCTTTGATTTTGATATTTTAACAGATGGAGTTTTAAATATGCCATGTAGTTTCTGGTATTGTTTGCTTGTTTTAAAAGGGTTCGAGAACTAATGAGAACTTTTTAAAGCTTACCCTTGGTTTGCACATAAAACGTAAAGTCAATATGGGGCATTAATATTCTTTTCTTGTAAAAAAACAAAAACAAAAACAAAAACAAAAAAAAAAAACAAACAAAAACTATATATATATACACACATATATACACACACACAAACCCTAACGTGTAAAGTAATAACAGAACATTTGGTGTGGAATACTGTTATCCCCACCTGTGGCATTTGTTATCCCATGTTATCCCATCATAGATGATATACACTGTGTTAAGTGTCCATTTACTATTTAATTCAAAAGGATAAGATGTGAAAAACAAATGCCCTGGTATCAATTTATAGTATCTATTGTGCTGGCTTTACAAATAATTTTTTGCAGTCTTTTGCTGTACTGTACATTGCTGTATGTATAAATTGTGAAGGACCTGAAATAAGGTGTAAGGAACTTTTGTAAATGAGACAAAAAAATCTTTAATGGTTAATAGGATGAACGGGAAAGTATTTTTGAAAGAACTCTATTTTGCTGGAGACTATTTAAGTACTATCTTTGTCTAAACAAACAAGGTAATTTTTTTGTAAAGTGAAATGTTCTGCATGCATAATGAACCGTTTACAGTGTATTTAAGAAAGGGAAAGCTGTGCCTTTTTTAGCATCATATCTAATTTACCATCCTACAGTATCTGTTGTAAATAACCACGCTTAACCTTTTCAGTTGTGTTTTAAGCCTTTCTATTTCTCTCTATTTTCCTCCCCTTTTGTCTCTCTTGCAAGCGTATGTGACTTAAGCACATCTTAGAACTCCTGCTTCATATATCCGTAGGAAACTACACTTGTTGTGTTTGCCACATTACCAAGGTTTCATTTAACAAGACAAATTATGGTCTCTCTCCAAAGCTTTTGCCATCTTAATGATCTAGTGAGTTCTTGCCCTCTGTTCCCTTTCTTCTCTCAGGGGAATGGGGGTGTGAGCAACATGTTGAATGGTTATCCTTTTTTTATTAAGGTTTCCCAGATTGTTTGGTTTTGTTTTGGGTTTTTTTTTCCTTTGAATACTGGATATCTGAAACATCTTAAAAGGTCAGATTATTATTTCAGCTGGGGGAGAGCGATTTCTGGTTATGCTGAGGGGAACATGCAGATCATTACAGTAAGTATATCAAAGAGATTTGTATTGGTGAGAGGGATGGTGAGGGATGATAAGGGCAGATAAGCTGAGTAGAATTTTTAGTGATAAACTAAAAGTGTCTGTAATTTTGTAAGCATTTTTGTAATAATTGGGATACATCCAAGAAGACAAACATTCACACTACAAGTTCAACTCAGTTGGTCTGATTTTGTCTCAAAAATGTTTTCTCTAGAGTAAGACTGCAAGGAAAAGAATTTTTGAGGTGATTTTCACTATTTCACAATTTATAAGCAACTACAAAATTTTGGAGTAGAATAGAGGACAGGTGAACTTTTCTGAGGCTCAACTGTTGCTACCATATGCTCATGTTTAAATAGAATAGTTTTTCAGAGTCCTAATCTGTAGTGTTCTCTCTGGGTGCCACTGGTATTTTTGAGCTATAGTGTGTCCCTTGGCCGGTCGGAATGTAGCATTTCTTGTCAATGGTGGTTGAATTAAGAATTCTACACCCTTTCTGAACCCAAATTTTGAGGTGCACTGTGGGTGCACTGAAGACAGTCAGCGCTACTTGTCTTTTTAAATGACACCTGCCTTATGCAATGGGTAATCTGTAAAGACTGTATTCAGAGAGGTTTTTTATATATAAATATATACATACATATATTATTTGCATTTTGGAAGTCTAATTCATAGGCAGATCTTTAAATACTGACCTGCACAGCAATATGAAAGCCAAACTTCCAACGTGAAATATACAGCATGCAGACTGGTTGTTTACAGTAAAGACACAGTCATACATCCATCTTTTAATTTACTTTTTTTTTAAAAGTCTAAAATAGAAGATTTCAATGGCAGGTTCTGGGTGAATACAGTCTGCAGCAGCTTTTTATATTAACAAAGTTACTGCCTCCTTTTCTGTCTCAGAGTAACTTTGCTTGACTAAAATAGCAAAGCCATATTCTACACTTCACTGTTAAATGCCTGTCCCAGTCCAAATTGTTGTCTGTTTGCTCCTATTTTTGTACCTTATTACTTTTAATCTTGGTTTGGTACAATTCATAATTCACAGAAACTTCATATAATTAAACACACTAAATTAGTTTTAAAAAGCAATTTATATCTTTATGCAAAAACGTATGTCTGTCTTTGCAAACAACTGTAAGCAGATTATAATAAATCCTTTACTTTAATCACCTGTTGTTTATGAAACCATTCATTGATTATTATTTTTTTGCTAGAGATCATTGAAGTAATAGATACAATTGGATATAGATGTTGTAAGAGGCAGTATTCTCTTATCAAGGACACTTAAGCAGAATAGCCATCACTTTTTTTATCTAAACCTGTGTACAGAAAATAAAAAAAAAGAAACCACAAAACCCAACCCTAGTTTTTAGCTACCAGGAAGTTTGTTATGTTCTTTTGAATTTGTTTAGAATGAAATAGGCATTTGTCTCCTGCAAAATACAAGACAAACTATAACAGCTTTTAGAAAGTGGGCTTTTGTTCATTGAGCTAAATTATTTTGTTGTAAGAAGGAACAGGGATATGCAGCAAGAGCATTGTATACACAGTTAAAATGTAAAATAGTGTAATGTACTGCAGTGGGTATTTCAGGAATACTACACACCGTGCGACAAGCACTTGCACGGAGTAAAATAGAAAAGACTAAAGTTTGCAATATCAAAATCTTATTTAAAAGATACTTTACAATCAATAATGCAAAAAGCTAATTCACAGGGTGGTGTTTTTCACGGACTTGTTTAAACATTTATGAAATTAAAAAATTCTACAGTTAATGCACTTTTAATTGTTTATTAAAGATTTGACTTTTTTTAGAGCAATGTTTTCAGCTGGAGGTCAATGACTTGATAAGATAGACAGCAGTTCTGAGGCCAGGAAGCTCAGAGGAATGTTTAAGAATTCTTGCAGTTTAAATAGATTCCTGGATGAAAAATAAAAGCAGCCAGCAGTATGGTGTAAACAGTAAAATCTATGCATAATGATGCATTTATAATTAGGGGTTTGCTTCTGTATGTTTAAAGCTTTTTAAATAAATAGAAAATATTGTTTGGTCTTTATGTTAATGTCTGCAAGTACCTATTTTTCTTTTTTTTTATACAAATTGTACAAATACACATGAATTAAACTGGTTTGATTGCAAGTATTTCTTGCATTTTAATCTGAGCTAGCTGCTGGTGCAGTGATATCCTTAGAGACAAGCCTTCTGCTCATCTAGGAACAATACTGAACCAGAGAGTGGGCTGGGTTGGAAGGGACCTTAAAGATCCAGTTCCAACTGCCAGCCATGGGCAGGGACACCATCCACTGGACCAGGTGCTCGAGCCCCAATGAACCTGGACATGAACATTTCAACATAAAGTAATTTAAAATCCATTATAACATTTTTCTTCAGACAGTTGTAGTGTTGATTCCAGCAAGCTCTGTCACTCTGGGTGTCTCCACACATGCGATGGCTTCGGCCAGGGAACAGCTCCTCAGGCTGTAAGACAAGGAATGTCCAACACTGAGGAAGGTGGTTCACTTCACCTGGGTCCCTGTGCTCAACAAATGATGTACTGACACTGTTCTGGGCACAACCTACATCCCACTGGAAGAAACAAACCTTCAGTAGCCAGACCAGTCTGGGCTCCAGTTTCTGTTAACCTCCTGCTGCTGTACCCATTGACCACAGTTAGCGAATCCCCCTTCCCTGAGAGAAATTCTATTTTATACACACAAGGTCTCCCCAGTGACCCTGCCTTCTCAGGGTCAGACCTTTTCCAGTTGTAATTATAGTAAGATAGCAGGAGTTTTATTTCCCCTTCTAACTATCTTGATTTGTTCTGAGCACTCTCTCAAAAATTCACCACCATGTTCTGCACAAAGTCCGGTCTGTGGTGTAAGACCACCATTTAATTGCATTTTGGTCTCTTAATAACAACTTACATCAACTTTTTTATTGCCAAAAAGTCCTTGCACCTGCTTTCTGCTTGCTGAATTGTCAGAAGGAAAGAATAGTAGGGGACCTGCAGTGTTAAGAAAAATTTCCCATATGTTTACAAGCAGATGCATCTGTCATATGCTGTTCTAGAAATAAGACGACGCTATCGCTACTTAAAAATGTAATGAAACTTGTAACCTGACCTCAGGCTGGGGCACTCAGGTAGCTGTAGAGACTGGGAGTTCATGTGGAGTACAATATTACTAAGAAAGGAGTGGAAAAAATACCCTTTCCTGTTACAGATTTTGCTTGGTAAAACATGCCCTGCCATAAGGTTTTTGAGGCATTCTTACTTTAATTGTAGATGTTGACAGGATGATGTTTATTTGGCACTTACCTGTGCCTACTGCAAGGACAGATGAGGGCAGATGGTTGGGCTCTGATATAGAAAACAATGTCCAAGGCACATTCAGCTTAAGAGGTGAAACTCCAGTGAAGACTTTGAGTGAAACCCAGTTTAGCACTGGTGTGTTTACAGCCTACACAGGCCCTCTGTCAGCAGCTTTTCTTCTTAAACTGTGTACCAGGTAAGAATTGTGAAATGGGTTAAGAGAACAAGGAACAGAGCATTGAGGAAGGCAAGTTTCTGCCCGAGTCTCTTCTGTGACACCATTACAGAGGCTTGGGTAGCAAAAGCTGCAAGCACTGTGGCAGGAACATGTATTTTCATTACAGGACAGATAAATCAGCTAATGAGATTTTTCTTTCACTCCTCATAAAAGCATCAGAAGGAAACCTGCCACAGAGATCAGCTGGGACAATGCTTAACAACCTTCAGCAGCCTGAAAACCCCAGGGCTTTTCACCCAGCAGAGTGAAAGTGCTCCTGGCCAAGGCACAGAGCTGCACTCTGGCCAGTGACTAACACAGGCTATAAATTACTGCTGAGCCCAGCTAGGCAGGAGTCTCAGCTTGGCCATTAATTATTCAGCAAACATTCGACCTTAATCCCCAGGCTGAGGGATTCAATCTCTGGCCCCACAGTGATGGCAAGGCCAATGCCATTTTGCATAAAAAGCACATTTGGGTTTTTTTTTCCCTAATTCACACTCTAATTTCAGCCCACGTCATGCATTCACTACCAGCAGCCTCAGTTTTTGAAAACCGACAAGTCTGTGCCCCTGCCCACAGTAACCAGCACAGAGCAAGGGAAGGAAACCCAGCCCAAGGATTAATTAAACTGTGCCCACAGCTGTGACAGGTGAGCAGTTCCATGCAAGGGGACAGATGCCACACCCATGGAGAATGACCACTCCTGCTGCCAGGCCAAGAGAAGGATCCTGCAACCAGCTTTCTCCAGAATGGACTCCCTGTCCTCCGTCCTGTCTCAACAGCACGTTACTGCACTCCTCCAAAATCTACCAAGCCATGGATAAGACAAACAAGTGGCGTGCCCTAAAGGCCACCTTCAGGAAAGCAAGCAATCTCAAAGGCCTGACTTCCTTTGTATGGTTTGGGTTTTTTTTTAATTTTAGCACCTTTTCATCTCCACTGCCAAGCAGTCAGTACTGAGGGCATCATTTACAGCTCTGCTCAGCAGCGAGGATGAAGAACGAGCTGTGCTGTGACTACTGGGCTGTGCAAGTCTGTACTTGGCACTGGTGTAACTGGGCTGATGTGGAAACCCATCTGGTGGGTAGCAGTTCCCACAACTGAATTCCTCAGTCAGTGTGGTTAGCCTGAAAGCCAGATCTGATCTGGCTCAGCTCATACCACTGCCTTCAGACAATGGCTGGGACATGAGAAAGTTTGGATTAGTGTTACCTCTGTTCAGTGTATCACTTCTCAGTAGAAAAGTTTTCTTCTTGTTTGGGTTCTGCATGGCTCCAGGAGTAACAGGAGTCTCAAAACATCTCACCTAAAGGTGAAACAGAGCCACAGGACTGGATGGAAGAGATACTATTATTCCTTCTCTGTAGATCTGCCTTCTTAAACAGCCTCAGTTAAAAGGGAAAAAGGCCCCACCACACAGAGCTAAAGCCGAGAAACGCATTGCGAATTTTGGAAGGCAGCAGCCATAACAAGATCAAACATGCACTGCGGGTTTAAAACAACAACAAAACAAATGGAAGCAACTTCCAAAGCTTGTAGGCTTCAAGTTATCAGAGCTTCACCATCTGACAAGCCAGCATACCTAGCTGCCACACCTGCAAGGCTAACACCAAAGATTTACATTCTCCCTCTTCTTTCAACATTTTCTACCAACTGGGAGCCATGAAAACGGAGTTTGGCACACAGATACCATCCTGCCTCCAGAATGAATCTTTAAGGCCATGGATGAGTTGATAGAGCTGTGGGCCCAGGCAACATGAGACCCAGCCAGAACAGGGCTTTGCCACATGAACAAATCTGAGCAAGGAAACCTGCAAGCTGCTGCTGCAAGTACTGGTGCAACTATTTCCTTAACACTGAATCAAGGAGCAAATTACAGAACTTGATCTCCTTCAGTCAGAAGTCATTTTCAGTGCTTGGGTCACTTAGCCAAGACAAGAACTGCCTAAAAGCTTTATGGAAGAGAGTCACTGCTTCAATACCAGGAGAATTCACCAAATGAAACTCCTCCAAGCAAGGGGGGTCAGCATTGGAGAGCTGTACTGGCTTGGCCCACCATTGCTCCATCTGGAAATGATTTGCGCATACTCCAGTGGTCTGTGCAGTCTGGGCAAAGGAACAAATTAATGGCATGGAGTTAAATCCTCAGGGGGAAAAAAAGCCATCCCAACCTCAAGGCAGTATTAACCATTAACTGGTTTACTATTCACATTTGTTAGAAAAACTTGCAAGCTAAGTAGAGCTGCAGTAAAAGACTCAAAATCCACAGAGTTCAATTTAACAAATAAGTGAGACTGTATTAGCATGTCATCCTGTCACACTTCCCTGCATCCTCCCCACTGCCTCCCAGACAGTCTCACTTGACAGAGAGAAAAATAGAAAGATTAGTGATAAACTGCATGCAACTTTTTCTAAGTTCTACAAATTTTGAGGCATCAATAAGACCTTGCAGTTGACAATTAGAGGGAAGGAATACAGGCAAGGTGAACGAGCAGCTAAGACAGCCATACAACAGATAAAATGCAGAACTCTCCAGGATGCAAAAGCATCCTAGCCAGAGATTCTCTTTTCCCTTTTGGCTTGAGCTTCCAGAGTTGCCTATTTTGAGTGAGGAAAGCTCCCCGTCCATTTTGGAGCCTGCTTGAGGCTGACTGCGTAGAGCTGCCAATAATCATTTCATGCCACAACTTCCAGAACCAGAGCAAAATACTCTGCAACACAGGAATGACAAGTCAAATAACAAATAACATTTTATTTCATTTACAGTGATATTTTTGAGTAGCAAAGGAACCATGACATATAGGAGCCTGTAATAAAAGTTCATGTGTCTTATCTTTATAAAATAAATGAAATCATACACGCAACATAAACGAATGTGCTCTTTGAAGACATTTGAAAAATGTCGTGTCTTGATAACTATTATTTTACTTACTGATGTCTGTTCTGCACTGGCTATTCCACTCTGAAATACAATTTAATTGTCAGCATGGTAGCTTTTTTTATCCATCATTCCAAACCTAAAATAATCATAGAATCATAGAATGGATTTGGTAAGGAGGGACATTAAAAATCATTTAGTTCCAAGCCCCTGCCATGGGCAGGGACACCTTCCACTAGACCAGGTTGCTCAGAGCCCAATCCAACCTGTCCTTGAACACTTCCAGGGATGGGGCAGCCACAGCTGCTCTGGGTAACCTGTGCCCATGCCTCACATTCTGTTAAGAATGCTGGTTATCAAAGCATAATCTCCAGGACACAGAGTTGAGTCACAGATCAGCCAAATACTTGACTTCAAAAGCTATTTATCTTGCAAACAAACATACTACTACTGCTCTTTACAATTGGAAAAAAAAAAAGCACCCTATTGAAAAATTAACCTATCCCTCCATTCCTCCTCCTTGTCCCCCCCACCCATTCCACCCCTCAAGGAATCTTTTTTTTTGTAATTCATATTTGGCAGCACTTAATATATTTATACAGATTAGGATCTTCAATCCATAGTCCAGCTCTTCATTGATTAAAAGCAGTCACAAAAGTAGAGACAAGTGACTAGAACAAAAATCCATGGATACCATGTACACCTTCTTGGCGTTCAATGCACAAAGCTATAAAAACTGAACGTAATTTTGTGGAATAAGTCCTCTCTTGCCATTTAATGTGCCTTCTAGCCATCCTGGCTCTCTGGAAAATTGCACTGCAAAAGAAAAGGAAAGAAAATTACTGCATCTTTTTATGTTTGAATTAGTACTTTGCAGCTTTAGCTCCATGACACCAGGCAAAGCATCCATAAAAAACATCCCATCATCTGCAATGACCAGTTTAAGAATCTGACTAAGAAAGATAAAGAGGATTATTAATGACTTAAATACTTCATAATATATTTCTGCAAAGTGTACATGGTGAAATAGCTTTTAGGTGCAGGAGACTTCATTAAGGAAATGGTTAACAGAGCTTAGGACAGATATATAAAATAGAAAAATCTGTGCCTTAGGGGAAAAGTCAGAATTAGTATCAAACAGTGGAAAACACTTTCAGTAGATGGGGCAAAACAAAAGCAGACACCTGTCTTGAGCAGAGGTGATGAATCTGGAAGCTCAGAGCCACAGCACCACAGCATAGGACCTTACTTGGCATGAAAAGTAAGCATGGGAAGGATTGTAGGGGAAATAGAAATGAGCCAGATGTCACTCCAAGTATCATCTCCTCAGAATAGAGCTGGTATTAGAAGTGACTAGTGGACAAAATCTGAATCATTCTTCTGATTAAATCCTCTCTCTGAAATTCAAATCCATAGTCCAATTCAAAAACACAAAGCAAAGGCTTGAACAGCTCCTTGTGCCATCCTAAGTGTTTACCACTGCTGATCACAAAGTTTATGCAAGAGTATCCATGAATCTAAAATAATAAATATTTCAGCTTGGACTCTCAATGCCCCAGAAATTACTCTGAGAGCAACAGAACTAATGAAATCTGACTTCCTGTATATGTATTTTGACCACATTTGACAGGAAGTTAAAAAAGAAGCATAAGCCTCCTTTCTTTGGAAAACAGACTAAAAAGTCCTCAAATTCCCCTCTGAGGTGTCTTTTAAGGATGTAATACAGGTACCTATTTACCTACGTAACTGTAAAATCCCACACTTTTTAGCAACCTACGACATTTTCTACCGTATTAATTTATCCTCGCAGTGCTTCTGAGACAGACAGTATTTAGGGAAGACATCAGACAAATGCTGAAACATGCTGCCAGCCATGTCAGTGCTTTATTTAAAACACATTAACACATTGGGAAATGTGATATTTGTAGCCTTCTACATATCAGGGAAATAACAGTTAAGAGAGAGCAGCATGTTAAGTCTCACTTCCAAAAGCATTTTAAGGCTCTAAATTTGAGCACTTAAAATCGTATTTTCCCTTGGTTTTTCCTTGTGTCCTATTATTGTCAGACAGCTGTGCTCAGAAACCACGCTTTAAACAACAGCTGTAACTCCAAGGAACCCAGAAAACAAAACTGCTTTCAAACGATAGTGATCATTTAGATTCTGCACAAAAGTCTGGGCTTATATTTGTAATAAATCTGTTCAACAGAAAGATTCCAAAGGAAAAACGTGCATAGAAAATTACCTTTTAGGATCTGTGCTCACACAGTAACTTACATTACCATTAGTAATTAGCAGGCCCTCCTCTCCCTTTGTCATTTCTATTCCACAATTACAGAGTACACATGCATTTAAAAACTGCATGGCTGACACCACCACAAACCTCCCTCCAGAAGCTGTAATTCTACATTTCCAGCAAACACACCAGCAGCCAGCCAAACCCCTCCCTGAGGTCTCCCATACCTACAGAGCATACCTGTATCACAGGAAACAAACTCCAAAAAAAAGGACAGATTAGGAAGAAAACCAACTAGAAAACCTGGAAGCAGGGAATTTCTACCTGTCCTCTGGTACTTAACCCTTATTTCCAGAAAGAGGGTAGATAGCACTGGCATGTGAGTGTCTATAAATCAAAGGCCTGCTCAAACTGAGGGGAGCCCTCATCTGAAGGAATCTCACTGGAATTAAAATTTACATAAAATTTACCCAGGGGAGGAAATGCTCAAACACCATTCAACACAACAGCAAACTTCCAAAGAAATATTTTGTAAGCAAGTTTGATAAGATAATGGTGAACTCTGCACCCAGCAGCTGGGTTTGAGTGGCAAACACCATTTTCACCCCAGAAGATGAGACATAGCTGGTACAACTGAGCTCTGGGCTTGGGAAATTAAATATTGCACATGTACATTACACAGCTCAGGGCACCACTTGTTGGCAGACAGTTCTTTTAGACTCTAGGAAGACTGAAGAAGGAATTATCACTCAATTACACCTAAGGCCACCATTTCTAGAGATTTGCATTTAAAGAAAAAAAAAAAAAAGACAGCAAAAAATAATTCCTAATGTTCAGCAGCTCTGGTGACTGTCACAGCAGGGAAGGCTTCTGTCCCCACTCCAATCACCTTGTGCAAGAAGGGCTAAGATACCTGTGTACATCACTGACTGCTTCTGTGGGCAAATGATAGTAATGAGGGTGCCATCCAAATGTAAAGCTGCTTTAAGCTCCAGTGATCCTGTTTTCCTTGCTAATCCATTTCTGAAGTACAGCATACAACAGCATGCATTCCTTTAAAATCAAAACCACTTAACCACACAAACCCCATTCCCCTATCGTGCACAGCTCTTCTTAAACCCATGACACAGCCTGTTTGTGAAAAAATAACCTGCTCAACAGAAGACTTCTGTAGTGTCCCCTTTCTGTCATTTCTTCTCCATCAACAACGATTACAGTTCTTAATGCTTTCTGAGGCCTGCCTCATTTAAAAATACCTTGCTGCAGAAACTACACACTTGGCCTTAAAACCTACGACTCATTACTAGAGCAATCATCCCATAGGACTAAGGCTCCTCTTGGCAAGGGACAGGAGGGGAAAATACTTGTAGTAAAAAAGATACAGAGCAGAGAACTAAACATTAATATTATCAGCAAGATTTAATGAGTGTACAGCAAGACCGCACAACAAGGCCAACCACCGAACCACCACTAAAAGCCATCACCTCTTAGGACAGCGGAAATAGCAGCTAAGTTGAGAGCTCAGAGTGGGACAGTGACTTTCTCAGTACCTGCTGCAAGACCATTTCAGCAGCCTCACTCATGGAGGACGAGTGCAGGGAAGGAGGATGTCTGAACATCTGGATGACAGCAAGTGCTGTGGAACAACCACCCCAACTAAAATGGGCCAACAAAATCTACAGACTTGCAACTTGCAGTGAGATCTTCTGATTTCTAATCAAGAAACACCATCAGGTCAACTTGGCATTTGCAGCATTAGTTCTTACTTTTCTGTATTCCCCATAGGAAATAGCTTTGATATTGCCAATGTTATTATTTTCTAACTGCAAATAAGGCTAGCAGCTCTTCCCAGAGACCCAGTGCTATAAGCAGACTTTGCTCTGCTCTGGCAACTCAAAAGTTTCACAGGTCTCAACCACAACGAGAGCAAGACTCACTTCCTCAGCAGTATTAGTTTACTGCATGGGTGCCACTAACTTCAGCAAGACTGAATCAGACACTGATTCACACTGATTTCCACATCTTCGTGGAAACTGGCTGTTTTGGGAGCAAATCAAACCTACGTGGTGCCTGGCACAAGAGAGCCTCCCTTTCTCATGGTCTGTCAATCAGAGTAAAAACCTCAAAAAGCAACATAAATGAGGATTACTGAGGGCAATGGAACCCTCGCTGCTAAAACCACTAGAGCACCAGAACTCACTTCCATAGAACTCGATGATGCTGGCCAATTTTTCATCAGGAAATTCAGTTAAAGCAATCAAACGTGCTTGCAAGCCCTCTGTGTTTAGAAATCCCTCTGGGTTTTTGCAACAATCCCTCTGGGCTGAGTTGATCACAGAAATACAGAAATACTTAGCATGCTTAGGGTTAGCCTGGAATTTGAAATTTCAAAACTTGCCGTTGCCCTTAATTATTCTGTGAGAAGCAGAATGATCTTGTGGACAGAACACAGGGCTAGGAGTCAGGGGGTCTTCTCCCCATGAATGTTTCCAAGTGCTCTGAAATCCACAGATGAAAGGTGCACCAAGAAGTGGCTCTATCCCCATTTTTACCTCAGCAAAAGAACCATTTGCACATACAGTGCAATACAGTATTTTGGGAGTACCACTTCTCTTGGATGTAAATCCTTGATTGGTGAGGACCATAAAGACAGTTCAGAAGCCACAGCATGAATTAGAGGGTAGAGAGTGCCTTGGAGGCAAAAAACCAGGGACATTAACTGAGGCTGGCACTTTGTTACTGTGGGAGAGAGAGATGGGGATGACAATGGCAGTGTGAATGAGGCTTTTTGTGTCCCTTTTATACTTGGTGGGGATGCTGGTTACCCCACTTCTCCTAGGGAACAAAACACTCTCTCAGTTTTCCTCATGTTTTCTCTCCCCTAAAATCGGATTTTAAAAATTGTAAAAAGCCTTGATAAGAGTTATCTTGACAAGTTTTCAGGAAGCCTTCCTGCTAGCAGTACTGCCAAGGAATTTTTATTGTGTAAACACCATTTAAACTATCTGAAACACTTCTCCAAAGTGAAATTCCCATTTACTGACTTTTAAGAAGTCTCTTTCAAGAACCAGAAATTTAGTAACACTTGGCTCCAAGACTGGCAAAATTTCAGTGCCAGGCAGTCTGATTATTCTTTCCCTGATTATTGGGAATATCTGCCTCAACAACAACAGACATACACAGCCAGCATATGTCTCTCTCAATCTCAGATCCTACTCCGCTTCTTCCCATATGTGCCCTTATCCAGCTGCAAACTCTTCAAGCTTTGCCTCCAACCACTTAAATTATATTGTTATGTGCTGTCAATAATATAGCCTGTAACAACTGGGAAATAAAAATATTGGCACAGCCTAAGGCAAATTGAATTGAAGATTTAAAAAAAAAAATCCAGTGGATATTGTTCAGATTACATTATTTATTTTCTTACACAATTCAATTAAATAGAAAACTTTGCCTTTTCTTTTTAACTTACCAGATGGTGCCTTAGCATTTATATTCTACGGCACTTTAATGGAAAACCTGTGGGTTTTGGGGAAGCACAGTGAAAACACCTGAATGTGAAAATGCTAAGGTGCTCTACAGATTCCTATCAGGTGATGCAAAGCTTAATTTAAAATATTAGCAAATCTAACCTTGGCAGACTGAGACAGATTTTTTTTCCCCCATTCAGAAACAGAAAATGGAGATGGGAACAAAGGTTAAACTCACCTTCTTGCACCAGTATTACATTTAGCAGCTCTGACAGGTGCAAGACTACTTCCCTAAATGCCATTATCCTGTCTGAGGCTGGAGCAGCCAGAATAATTCATCCAGAATAATGACAGGTGAGAGAGAACCATTGCAATCAACATCTATGGACCAAGAAAGACAAACCAAGAACAGGGAAGGAAACAGGAAAAAGGAAACAAAGCAGAAAAGCGAGGAAAGAAAAAGGGAAGAAAAGAGACAGGATTAGAAAGTGAGACAGGCCAGGTGGAGAAAGGAGAGATGGATAAAACCTTCACTAATGGAAACAGCACTTTTTAGTAGACATTAATTTAACAGTTACTTTAATGGTTGATACTAGCTGTATGTCAACTTGATTGATGCGTTGTCACTTTGATAGTTAAGGTTATTGGTAGAGCTGCAGAATTGATGTATTATTACTTTAATTCTTCATTTGGGGGCTTTATTAGGGCATATGGGAATTTAAATTGAGTAACTAAAGAACCTGAATTGATTCACTGGAATCTGATTTCAGCACAGACATGGGGGTGCCTGTTACAAAAAGAAAAGGCCCATGTTGAGGCACTTAAGAGGTTTCAAATGTGGAGATCGGTCTGCATTTGGCATGAAAAGAGCCATCCGTGACAAAACCTACTGGGAAACATTATGAAATGACCATTAGGTTTTTACATACACCCAGTTACTGCCTTATTACTTGCATGCTCTCCCCATTTTTTTCTGCCAATCCACAGCCTACCTGAGGGTGAGAGCCCTGCAGGACATGGACAAAGCTTGTGAAATAACCAGGATAGAGCGGAACAAATCAAAACAAATGTGTTTAAGGAAATGTGAGCTTTGCCATTGGAAATCTGCAATTAAGTTTTCCAACTGCAATCCATGCAACCTTTTTCCCAAGCTTCAAACATTACTTGTCTGAGGATATGGAAAAAGTTACAGTTGAAGCATTTCTCCACAGATGCCAGAGTCAAATTCCATACTTGTTCGGGGACAATCCAACTCTCCAGCTGACAAACTCAACTGAGGCTGCATTGCACCAAATCACGGGGACTTTGCCACCACTCCTTGAGTTCTCATTATGCAAGGAGAGAATCTTAACATTGCTCTCATGCAAAAACACGACACACAAGGAACTGCTTCTTGGAAGACTTTCTTGCCCCATGCCAACACAACCCTTGCTGTTCTGCATCAGAAATGCCTCTCCCAGACATCATAGCTTTTCCACCATGCACTAGATTTTCTTTCCTATACACAGTTTTATGTCTGCTGAAGATCCCTATCAGTCATGTTTTAAAAAACTTAAATTAAAATAGCTGGTGTTAAGGACTTTAAAAAGAGCAATCACTTCGCTAATTCATCTTTAAAAGATTTCCCACCTAACTTGATTCAGACATGATTTGCCTGCAAGGTAGCTCTAATAGGAAACATCAAGAATGATTTTGTACAGTGGGTGCTGGTAGGGAAGAACCTAGTGGGGACACCAGACCACTTTATGTTGAAAAAAAAGGCAGAACTGAAGTCTGGACCAAGCTTGCTGTTTACTTGTTTGGGAGGAGACAGAGGACAAGAATATCCTATTATACATACTATTAAAAAAAAAAAAAAAAAAAAAAGATTTTGCTGAGCTTCCCATTCTGCATCTTCAGAATTTGTATTACAGTAGTCATTGGCAAAAGGTTTGAAAACTAAAACCTTTCCTATCAGTTTGAAGTCCCTGTGCACTTGCTGAAGGGTAGATCCATGGAAGCTCACTGAGAACACAGTCTTGAGCACAGGAATCACCTTCTGGATGTTCATATGTAGTGCTACATTTGGATCCATAGAAATCATTAAACACAGTCCTTCATTCTGCACCTCAGTGAATATTCCTTTTTCTACAAGTACATGCACAGACTAATGCAAACCTTGATCTAAATCAGTAAAAACACATAAAAAATGTCTTTTTCCTCCATTGTTCACCTGATTTACCTGGCACTCTGTTTGCTTGAAAATCCTTAAACACATTTTTTTTTTTCTTTAAAAGAAAACCCATGTGTTATTTTACAACAAGAGTTCACATTTTAAAAAATTCAGTTTCACTGGCCAAGGTGTTCTCTTCTTTTACTGAATAACCTTTTTTTTGGTACTACAACACATTTAAATGACGCTCAAAAACTATACCAATTCAAAGAGTCTATTCACCCAAAATCAAAAGCATTGCCTCACAGTGCTAAGGATATGTTAAGTAGCTTCTTCATACCAGAAAATATCTCCATCACCAACTGTGTGCCATCAGCAATGTTGGCAGAATAGCAGTCAGGCTTGTATTTTTATCCAAAGCCATTTTAGCAGTTTTGTCTATTTGTTTTTCATTGCTTTATATTTACGCAAGCAGTACTTACCATCTTCAAATATTGCTCCTATCTGAAATGACAATTCAGAGCTGTGTTCTGCTTCACATGGATAAACTGCTCTTGCTTTTCGGTGGGCAACACTGAAAAATGAAATTATGAATTATAGCAACTTTTTACTATTATGAAGACACTCTCTCAACCATCCTCTCTCCATTCACATTTGGAGATGACTAAAACTTTAAGCACAATCTCACATGCATCATTACAGGCTTATAATTCATGCACACAGCCAAAGCTGAAGCTTCACAGCTTACTGTTGGCATTTCTGAATATCATACTCCCAACTTTCTGCACACTTATTTTTATGACAAACTCGACTTTCAACTACAGTTAAATTTTTTTCAAGCGCCAGTCAGCAATGAACTCAATAACAGGCAGAGCATATTATACTTCAAAAATTCAGCCGTAATAAGAAATAGGATTTTGTTATCAAGTGTTGGGAAGAATTTGTGAATATACCCTACTACTTGTACTAGTTTGAAAACAAACCAGTGGGAGGCACCAAGTCAGAATAACAATTTAATGGAAATTAAAGAAAAGGAAAAAAATGTAAAAGAAAACACTGGTTCAAACTGACAGAGTCAAGATACAACCTGAGTCCCTATTAGGCAGGGTGGTGGTAGCAGTCTGGTAGAATGGTGGCTGCAGTCCTCTGAAGCGGTGATCCTGTAGTAAAGGGGTCTGCTCTTCCTCAGAAAGTCCAGTGGTGGCTGTGTAGCTCCTGTCCTCTGGAAATCCAGTGGAAAGGGTTGTCTCTGGTGTTCAGAGTCCCAGATTATATCCACGATGGGATGCTTGGTTCCTCCCTCTGGGTGGAGCATCTCACAATGGGGTAATGAGTCATGAGGCCAAGTGTTGATTAGGCTCATTAACAGAAGATAGTCCGGAGGGAGTTATCTCTGAGTCAGGCGGCAGGACAATGATGGGCAATTAACAGAAAGATAGTCTGGGGGGAGGAGGCAAGGAAACACTGCCCCACCTGATTTCAACAGCTCACGAGGATGGTAATAGAAAACCCTGCAACCCAGGACATTATCCACCCCTTATTCTATTACCATCTACATTATCCCAAATCAATACCTTCTTAAGCTCTAAAACACACATACATACATACATACATACATACATATATATATATATATATATAATGAAACCCTACACACCGTTCTCACCTAAGATTAGGTCTCCTTGTGGTACACAATGGGTTTCCCCATCTTTCTGCATTACCCACCAAGTGCAACCAGGTCCTTCAGCAAAGACAATCCCACGGATGGGTTTGCCTTTGCCTGAGGTGGGATTAATCCAAATAGTCTTTCCTAAAATACCTCTCAGGTGTACCACAGGGACTCTATCTCCATCCACTGTGTGCAAGGGTTCAGACTCGGCGGGACCAGCTCAATTGATAGACCCTTGGGTATTGACCACCCAGGTGGCCTTTGCTAAGTTCACTTTCCAATTGTTGGAGGTCCCCCCACCAAGTGCCTTTAGGGTAGTTTTAAGTAGTCCATTGCAGCGTTCAACTTTCCCAGCAGCTGGTGCATTGATAAGGGATATGATATATCCATTCGATACCGTGTTCTCTGGCCCAGGTGTTGATGAGGCTGTTCTTAAAATGAGTCCCATTGTCTGACTCGATCCTATCAGGGGTGCCATGTCTCCACAGGACTTGCTTTTCCAGGCCCAAGATGGTGTTCCGGGCTGTAGCATGAGGCACAGGGTAGGTCTCCAGCCATCCAGTGGTTGCTTCAACCACGGTCAACACGTAGCGCTTGCCTTGGCGGGTTTGGGGAAGAGTGATGTAGTCAACTTGCCAGGCTTCCCCATACCTGTACTTTGACCATCGTCCACCATACCACAGAAGCTTCACCCGCTTGGCCTGTTTGATTGCAGCACAGGTCTCACAACTGTGGATGACCTGTGAGATGCTGTCCACGGTAAGGTCCACCCCTCGGTCACGGGCCCATCGGTATGTTGCATCCCTCCCCTGATGACCAGAGGAATCATGGGCCCAACGAGCTAGGAATAATTCTCCCTTGTGCTGCCAGTCCAGATCCACCTGTGATACTTTCACCTTGGCAGCTCGGTCCACCTGCTCGTTGTTGCGATGTTCTTCATTAGCCCGACTTTTGGGTACGTGCGCATCCATGTGTCGAACTTTCACGGTCAGCTTCTCTACTCGGGCAGCGATGTCCTGCCAAATCTCAGCGGCCCAGATGGGTTTCCCTTTGCGCTGCCAGTTGGCTTTTCTCCAGTGAACCAGCCATCCCCACAGAGCATTAGCTACCATCCATGAGTCGGTGTAGAGATAGAGTCTCGGCCACTCCTCTCGTTCAGCAATATCCAAAGCCAGCTGGACAGCTTTAAGCTCTGCAACCTGACTCGATCCACCTTGTCCCTCGGTAGCTTGTGCAACTCGTCGTGTGGGGCTCCATACTGCAGCTTTCCACTTCCGGTTAGTGCCTACAATTCGGCAGGAACCATCAGTGAAGAGGGCATAACGTCTTTCAGTCTCCAGTAGCTCATTATATGGTGGGGCTTCCTCAGCACGAGTCACTTGCTCTTCCTCTTCTTCAGAAGATAATCCAAAAGTCTCATCTTCAGGCCAGTTTGTTATAATTTCCAGAATCCCAGGGCTATTCGGGTTTCCAATACGGGCACGCTGTGTGATGAGAGCAATCCATTTGCTCCATGTGGTGTCGGTGGTGTGATGCGTGGAAGGAACCTTTCCCTTGAACATCCAACCCAGCACCGGTAGTCGGGGTGCCAGAAGCAACTGTGCTTCAGTGCCGATTACTTCTGAGGCAGCCTGGACTCCTTCATAAGCTGCCAGGATTTCCTTCTCTGTGGGAGTGTAGTTGGCTTCAGACCCTCTGTAGCTTCGGCTCCAGAATCCCAGTGGTCGGCCACGAGTCTCACCAGGCACCTTCTGCCAGAGGCTCCAGGACAGACCATTGTTCCCGGCTGCAGAGTAGAGCACGTTCTTCACCTCAGGTCCTGTCCTGACTGGGCCAAGGGCTACAGTGTGAGCAATTTCCTGTTTGATCTGGGCGAAGGCTTGCTGCTGTTCAGGGCCCCAGTGGAAATCATTCTTCTTGCGGGTAACCAGGTAGAGAGGGCTCACGATCTGGCTGTACTCGGGAATGTGCATTCTCCAGAAACCTATGGCGCCTAGGAAAGCTTGTGTTTCCTTCTTGTTGGTCAGTGGAGACATCGCAGTGATCTTATTGATGACCTCGGTGGGAATCTGACATCGTCCATCTTGCCACTTTACTCCCAGGAACTGGATCTCTTGGGCAGGTCCCTTGACTTTGCTCCTTTTGATGGCAAAGCCAGCTTCCAGGAGAATCTGGATGATTTTCTCTCCTTTCTCAAATACTTTCTTTGCTGTGTTTCCCCACACGATGATGTCATCGATGTATTGCAGATGTTCTGGAGCCTCACCCTTTTCCAATGCAGTCTGGATCAGTCCATGGCAAATGGTGGGACTGTGCTTCCACCCCTGGGGCAGTCGGTTCCAGGTGTATTGCACACCCTTCCAGGTGAAAGCAAATTGGGGCCTGCATTCTGCTGCCAAAGGAATGGAGAAGAAGGCATTGGCAATGTCAATAGTGGAGTACCACTTCGCTGCTTTGGACTCCAGCTCGTACTGAAGTTCCAACATGTCCAGCACAGCAGCGTTCAATGGTGGCGTGACCTCATTCAGGCCACGGTAGTCCACCGTCAGCCTCCATTCTCCACTGGACTTACGCACTGGCCATATAGGGCTGTTGAAAGGTGAATGGGCCTTGCTGACCACCCCTTGGCGATCCAGTTTACAAATCATCTCATGGACGGGAACCACAGAGTCTCTGTCGGTGCGGTATTGCCGGCGGTGCACTGTTGCTGTGGCGATTGGCACCTGTTGTTCTGCAACTCTTAGCAGTCCCACGGCAGAGGGGTCATCTGAGAGGCCAGGCAATGTACTCAGTTGTCTGATATCTTCTGTCTCCACAGCAGCTATCCCAAAAGCCCAACGATGTCCTTTTGGGTCCTTGAAATATCCATTTCTGAGATAGTCTATGCCGAGAATGCACGGGGCCTCCGGGCCAGTCACGATGGGGTGTTTCTGCCACTCATTCCCAGTTAAACTCACTTCAGCTTCCAGTACAGTCAGCTGCTGGGATCCTCCTGTCACCCCAGAAATAGAAATGGGTTCTGCTCCCACATACCTTGATGGCATCAGAGTACATTGAGCCCTTGTGTCAACCAAAGCCGTGTATCTTTGTGGGTCAGATGTGCCAGGCCATCGGACCCACACAGTCCAAAAGACCCAATTGTCCCTTTCCTCTACCTGGCTAGAGGCAGGGCCCCTCTATTCCTGGTCATGTTGCATGTTGCTCCCTTCCGGTGAATACATTCCTGAGGTCCCTTCAAGAGGATCGGTCATATTATCATTCCTACACCGTCTGGAGTTCTGCGTGCGAGAGACCGGAGCAGTGTTGACTCTAGATGCCGCTTCTTGTGGTAGTTGTCCCCCTTTTTAGTTCACGTACCCGAGCTGCTAAGGAGGAGGTGGGTTTTCCATCCCACTTACTCATGTCTTCTCCATGTTCCTGAAGGAAAAACCAGAGGTTACCTCGTGGGGTGTATCCTCTCTCCCTGGTTGGGGGATGCCAGCTCCTAATGGCAGAGACTCTTGTTGGTTCTGGCGAGATCTGGTAAATCTCTTCCTTAAGTTCCTTTTTCAATTTCTGATGGCCTTCTTCAATCAAGCTCCGGACTTGCTCAGCCGAAAGACTTGTTTCCACGGATGAGACATGGGTGCGAAACGGGGCTGTGACGGTGTCCTCGTAAATCCTCAGTTTGTTCACCAAGATGCGCACCCTGTCCTCGCCTTCCCTCCATTGCAGCGTTGCCAGGTAACGGGAGTATAGCTCTGGTCCAAGGCGTGCGAACCTCAACCACATCTGTGACGTGCACTGGACACCATCTGGGCTCTTAGGAAATCTCTCGTCTTCTGAGAAAATGATCTCCAGCACAGCCAATTCCCTCAGGCGCTGGATACCTTGTTCCATTGTGCTCCATTTTCCTTGGTGCACCTGGAGGTCTTCTTTACAAAGGTACCTGTCCCTTACACTTGTAAGCAGTCGCCGCCAGAGGCTGAGGGTTTCTTGGGTTCTCCCGATCCCCTGGTCAATGACCACATCCCAGGACAGAGATCCCAGCTGCCTGGCCTCACTTCCGTCCAGAATGGTGTCATTGGCTGCAGCGTCCCAGATGCGGAGCAGCCAGGTCAGGATAGACTCGTTCGTCTGGCGGGTGAATTCCCTCCACAGGTCTCACAGCTCACCCAGGGATAGCGACCGAGTGATGATCTCTGGCTCTGCCTCTTCTGCTGGGTGCGAAGGTCCTGCTGCATCCTCGTCAGTCACTATGCGGACTGATTTGCTTTTTGATTTCTTCTTCTGCATGGGGGCAACTGCAATCGGTTTAGGCTGTTCTGGTTCAGTGATGGTTTGCATGGGGACGCTGACAGTGCTTTTGGTTCCTTTCTCCTCTGAGTCAGTCTGCGTAGAAATGGATGCGGTTGCTTTGCTTTTGGCTCCTTTTTCCTCTGTGACAGTCTGCGTAGAAATGGATGCGGTTGCTTTGCTTTTGGCTCCTTTCAGTGTGACAGTCTGTGTAGACATGGTATTTGCTGCTCTGCTCCTTTTTACCTCCTCCTCAAGCAGACGTTGCACCACACCAAGTAGTGTTTTGTTTCTAAGCATGGTGTACACAATGCAGGCCATAGAGAAAAAAGAGAATAGAACTGACAAGAAGATTACACCATCCTTAACATCCAGAGGGAACTCAATTTTTTCAAAAACTGCTGTGCCTGGCCTGAAAGGCTGGAAGAAACCACTCCCTACTCCTCCCACCAGGGGCTAGGTGCAATTGTTGAAGAGATCCCAGACATAGCAGCCCAGACTAGGACAGCCAAACAAAACTGAGTATATATTCCGAGTGGTATTCATCACCTCGCAGGTTATAATGCTATAGACATAATAAACCAATAAAGCAATTCTCATACCATTCCCTGGTTTTAACAGGAGTAACACAACAGGCAGGTAGTTCTCCATGTGAGGAAAAATATAGAGAGCAAGATACAGTACCCATGTAGACAAGCTGAGCACCATGGTGAATAGGTTTCTGTTTATACAAAATTGTAATTCTGACTTTTTCTCAGAGCCAGCCCCACATTGGGCACCAAATTATGTACTTGTTTGAAAACAAACCAGAGTCAGAATAACAATTTAATGGAAATTAAAGAAAAGGAAAAAAATGTAAAAGAAAACACTGGTTCAAACTGACAGAGTCAAAATACAACCTGAGTCCCTATTAGGCAGGGTGGTGGTAGCAGTCTGGTAGAATGGTGGCTGCAGTCCTCTGAAGCAGTGATCCTGTAGTAAAGGGGTCTGCTCTTCCTCAGAAAGTCCAGTGGTGGCTGTGTAGCTCCTGTCCTCTGGAAATCCAGTGGAAAGGTTGTCTCTGGTGTTCAGAGTCCCAGACTATATCCACGACGGGATGCTTGGTTCCTCCCTCTGGGTGGAGCATCTCACAATGGGGTAATGAGTCATGAGGCCAAGTGTTGATTAGGCTCATTAACAGAAGATAGTCCGGAGGGAGTTATCTCTGAGTCAGGCGGCAGGACAATGATGGGCAATTAACAGAAAGATAGTCTGGGGCCAGGAGGCAAGGAAACACTGCCCCACCTGATTTCAACAGCTCATGGGGATGGTAATAGAATACACTGCAACCCAGGACATTACTTTAATTAGAAAACCAAATATTACAAAACTTGAAGGAAAAAGCTAAGATGATGAAGACCTTCACCGAAAAAACTCAAAATATTTCCAAACATGGAAAACAACATGGAAGGAAGAAGGACAAAGAATGAAAGAAAAGAATGAAACCACAGAGAAAGGTAAAGACAGAGGAAAGTCTTTCAGAGGCAAGAAGGCTAGGATGAGAAGCCTCAATTTGACAAAGGTGGCTATGGAAAAAGAAAGAATCTGTATTTTAAAAGACCCTAAGAGAAACACTGCAAGAGAGAGACATTACGAATTGTCCACCCAAAACAAAGCCCTCCTGTATTAACCAACCACTGACTCAACCTGTGTGCCTTCCACCAAGGGAGGTGCTCAAAGAAAAAATAAGATGCAGTAAACATGTATTTTATTCTGTCAGAATGGCTAGGGTTGCATTTCCTGGTTTGAGATAATCATTCACATGCCATGGAAGACTACTTTTATAAAGATACAGAAAAAGGAGGCAAATAAATAGCCAGCAAAAGTTGAAGTGCACACTGTACCTTTCCACTGCTCTGTCAGTGCCAGTGGCAGGGTTGGGGAAGAAGAAAGTGGGCAGTGCAGCATTTGTGGCAGCTGGGTTAGCAGATGGAGTGTTCATCCACGAGACCATCGATGGGCGGCTTTGAGCAGGGCTGAGAGGAAATATATTGAAGGCAGAATTAACAATGTGAACAGAATTTCCTATCGTACCACAGTATTTGAATCTTTATGACTGGACAACCTGTTAGATCTTCAAACCAAATCATATTGTCAAGCTGATTTTGTAGAAATGGCCATCGTATGATTCTGCACTCCTCCTTGGAAATCTTTCTCCTACATGCCCTACATCCTAAGCTAAGAAGAATTACCTGAGATGCATGACATAAGCAATAAAAAGGCAAAATTCCCTATTCCTTATCTAATAAAGATTGACAAAGTGAAACTGCATAGAGCAGGCTATTATTTGAGCTGCCACTCTGCCTTTACAAGTTTTGATGAATCTATTTAAAAATCTCCTCAGTGCATGTATGACTGGGAAGATTTCTAAAGAGGCTGCAGCTATTACAACATTGGGATCACGATGCTGGCTCTGGATTGAGATCTCCTTCACAGAGCTATGCAAACACTGCCTCAGTGGCTGCCCTCACCAACACACTGCTCAAATACACACGAAGTTAGTGGCTGAACACAAAGTTGACACAAGAGGAGAAGAAATAGCAGGCAAAATTTAAAACTTTTATTAGTAAACATACAAAGTTGTCCCCAACATAAAGGATGTTCCTAATTTCACACCTTAAAGAACTAAAGCATTCCAGCACTGGAAGGCTTTCTTTCACTGCATGGACAAAGCAACAAATAGTCCAAACACTGACTGTCAGCATGTCTTTGGAGCAAAAATCTGGACTTCCAGCAGTTTCTAAGCAGAAACAGAATTAAAATCATTCACACACAGCAATCATTGCTCAGAAGTACAGACTTCCCAATACAGCATTTATGACTTTGTCTTACTCCAAGATTAACCTCTTAGACAGCATAAATCTGCAAAGTACCACCAAAACTAAGAATCCAGTCAAGAAGGTTTTTGTGGGGGTCTAATAAAGATGGATTGACCACAAGCAAAAAGAGGGATCAACAATCAGCCCAGTTATAATTGAAAATTAATAAAAGAAAGCAGGAAAAGTAACTCAGATAGCTGATTTTAATCTTATTGTACACTGGAATATTTAATTTCTAGAAGAAATGATCCCAATTTGTTGCTTTGCATAACATGATTTACAATCAAATTCAACTTTTAGAAACTCGTTCTCACAGCCAAGATATCTCATAGTCATTCTAGCAATTACATAGTTAAGCAGACATTCATTTTGAGTATTAATTTTTAAATTTAGTACATTATAAAAGGGTGAATGTCACATTCCTTATTACAAGACAATGGCTTTTCCTTTGGAAATGTGGCAGACGACATTTGAATAAAAGCTGGAATTCACGGTTTATAAAACAGCATTCTTCAGTTAATTCCACTAGTGAAAATGAAACTTAAGTGTGCTGGAATCATAACCAGAAGGGTTTACCAAAACATGGTCTGCTTTTAAAAATTATCACATTTACCAAATAAGGGAAGGAATCATATGTATTAAACTGAATGATGAGGTGGATTATGCTGACTAGAAACATATTTCATGCTTAACTTTGGAAAGAGAATATCCAGTCATCTTTTCTGCATGGGAATCTTCCACTGCACCATTTTTTTCATCTTCCAATAATGACATACATTTAAGAATAACATCTACATAATTTTGGGGTTTTCTTTTACTTGAAGTTGTCCTCTTCCTCCCATTTTTACCTAATGATTGAAAATTTTCCTCCAATAAAACAAAAACCTTCAGCTAAAAGTGACTTCATTCAGAGACAAACCAAAAAAATAAACACCACCATTTGGATCATCTTCTCTAAATACTGAGGAAAAAACAGTTCTCAGTGGTACTGTAAAGTTTACAAAGTTTGCCAGAAAGTGAATTATTTCTTCATCATTCCCCACACATGATGTCTACATGCAGAATTAATTTTAACTCAGCAGGTGAACACAAAAGTTTTTCAAAAGTGAATTTAAAAAAAGTATCCTACTTTCATAAACTGAACTCTTCTACTTAAAACAGTCCTGAGGCTTAAAGAAAAAATATTTTCCTTGTGCTCCTATTTATTAAATTCAAATCAGTCTCATGGCAGGGGGGTTGGAATGGGATGATCTTTAAGGTCCCTTCCAACCTAAGCAATTCCATGATTCTGTGATTAAGACTGGTGTTAGGTTCATTTCTGAAACCTGTAAAACTACCGAAAATAGAAAAATAACACTCCAAGTATATTGCCACAGGAGTATTAAAATGTCTTTAATGCAAACTATTCATAATTCAAGAATATTCTACCAAGTGGTCTTCTCTAGTGCACACCCCAGAGGTGCAGTTTAATTTTCAACAAGTGATTATTAAACCTTGCATTTATTAAATATTTCATTGATAGATGCATCATATTAATCTCTGCAATTTACTCAATCAGCTCTAGAACAACACACACCACCTGCACCTCAGACACAGAATTAATGACTTCAAAGCAATGGTCAGAACAGAGAGGACACAAAAGGAGCCCTCTGACCCAGGAAAGCATTGGTCATTCATAAGAATACTCGGAATAAATACCAGATGGTTTCTTGCTGAGACTTGGAGAGGAAAGAAAGAGGGGGAAAAAATAAAAGAGAAAAGGTGTGCACATAAAGGAAAAGAAGATGAAATAAAATGTTCAGCTCCATGCCATGGCATGCTAATTTCTCAAGTTAAAGAGACTCAACAAGAAGTGTAATCTATCACCAAGTAAGACTACACTGTCCTTTACCAGACAGGATTATATAAAAGCATGTTAAAATTGGCAGGTTTTCTACAAATTCTGAGCCACTCCAACAGTTCTAGTGGAAAAACACTCCAGAAGTACAGGTATGTGGAGTGCTGGGCTGCTCCCTCCCCCACTTTTTTGATGAATTCCCTTAATACTTTTCAGCTGTAGGGAAAGCACTGCAGCAGAATTTGCCTGTCACTTTAGGCTGCTGGTTAACCAGCAAGAGATCATGCTCTACCCATCCAGCAGGAGACAAAAAAAAACAACACATTTTTTCAATAGCAATAACTTCATCATGTTAAGAAGAAAGAAAAAAAAAATTTGATAGCTTTAACTATTAAGCCCATTCTAGAATTTATGGATTTGGTTGTGAGGGGTTCTTTTTATTTATTGTACTTGGTTACCTCAGGAACCACTTAATTCTTGTTATTGAAACAGAAGGCTTTACTCAATAAAAAAAATAATTTCCAATGTTGCGGCGTGTAAGCAACAAAAGGTTAGATTTTATTGTTTGTTCCTTGGAAAGGTTCTTGTCGTAGCAAGGCTACCTTGCTATAAAGCTTTGCACACCTTGTTTATCAAAATGATGATATATTAGAAAGTATTGCTTGTGTTATCACATAGCATCTCAACTTTAGGAAGGTATGTTGAAGAAATCCTTTCTCCTAAGGCTAAAATGAAGGCAATGCATTTCCTGTGGGTAGGAAAAAAACCCAAAAAGGCTGACATAACCATCTCTCTTTGAGGAAAAAATGCTATTGTCTAGCATAGTGAACGATGGGAAAAGGGGGGCGGGGGGAACGGCTTTACTGAAAATAAGCTAGAGATTTTGTACTGATATTCAGAAAGAAACTTCTGAAAAAAAGATTTTATTGGATGTTTATCTGGCTGGTTCCTAAGGTAACACAGCTAAAGAGCAGCCTCTTATCTTGAGAGCAAGGAAGAGAGTCTGTGAAAAGAATCTACACTGCAACTCTTGAGAAAAAAAAAGGTTGTTTCATAGACAAGTTTGGCAGCGCCATGGCTGTCGCATCGCAGTGTCTGGCTGACAAACTCAATGAAAGCGTTCTTGAAAGGTTTCATTACAAAATGACAGTGTGTATCAAAGGGTGTCGGCTATTTCTGATTCTATATGCAATCCAACAGTGACCTCCAACACGTCTTCCTGCACGCTAAAAACCCCTGTGACTTGGGGAGTGGGAAGCACAAAAATACATGGCCAAAATTCTAGAAATTGTAGCTACAGCAAAGCTGGAGACAAACAGAAGGCCAAAATTTCCCCATCTGTGTTCCCCCTGAAAAGAAACTCCATCCTCAAAATTTAAAGTATGTGACATGCACACAGCATTCCTCAACCCTCATTTATACAGAGCACATCAGTCAGCACTGAAATAGAGCTTTTGTTAACTCGGATTGCGAAGTCTCAGTGAAGCAGCTAACACATTAGTGAAATGATCTTTCACGCCAGTCTGGTAAATCCAAAGCTAATGTCTACAGCAGCTGTCCCAAGTTAAAGCATTTCTAAATGATAATTCAGACAAAGCAAAAGTGAAGTATGCACATCTATAAGGATAGAGCTCACTGCTGTTCCTTTCAGAAAAAAAACCCCAAACAATGAGAGGGCTGTGTTCCCTGGAAGCATGCAAATAAAATAACAGAAAAAAAAAAAGTAAGAAGAAAATTTTAAAAAGGGAAACTTTAGCTCATCCCAGTGGTTGCATCCACACCTCTCCCTGCCCTGGGCACACACACCATTTACCCTGTTCTCACAGAGCAGTGCTGCTGTCAAGCTCACTGGCAGCCAAGGAGATGGCAAGGTCTGTTTTGTACGAGCCACATGACTAAGTTATATTATGCCTGTCTCAAAGAAGCTGCAAAATGAGGGCTCTTGCTCTGCTTGCATAACGAAAGGGTACAAAAAGAAGTGCCTGCTCCGCTAAACCCGCTCTCAAAGTGCTGAGTCACTGGAGAGGTGGCAGCTGAAACAAAAACTAACTGCAGAATAAGCACAATGACCCAACAGCTGCTAGAGCACCTTCTTTGAATAAAATAGGATGATGACATTAGATATTATACAAAGTTTTCAAGACAGTGAAACCGAAGTCACTCATCATTTATGTAAAACTGCAAATTCCCACCACTGCCAGAAAGTACAAAAAAGAAAGTATTACCATTTTAAGGAGACTAGACATGCAGTCTACTGATGTAGATATAACAAGGCTGATGGGAATTCATTCAGCAGTCAAACAAAATTAATAACTATCTCCAAGGCTTCTGTTATGTGCAAAACACCACTATCTCTGCCCACCCTTGCCATCTGATGGCTCTTTTAACATCACTTTGTTCACCAGCAATTTGAACAGCTTGAGATTTCATGAAGAATGAGTAACTTCTTCCCAGCTTGGTCACAAAGACCCTGGATGCTGCACAGCACAGATCTTGTCACCATTTTGGAAGTCTTTATGGATATCAAAAACCCCAAAACTAGGCCCACAGTGTAGCACTTATATACCACTGAGCTGGGTAACAGAATATTTTACTGTCAGGAGACCCAATTAAGCAATATCCATAAAAATAGAAAAAAATACTGAATTTGTTCATCTTCCATTAGTCCCTTGCATGTTCCTAAAAATCCATTTACACTGGTGCTTCCATTTCTCCTCTGGGCTTTGAGCACCTTTGGTATTTGGACTGTCAGGACTGTACCTTGCGTGCTCCTATAGAAGCATCCAAGGTGGGATTTCAGTTTGGAAACTATGAATCTTACTATTCTTAGCACAGAAATGTAATTGCTTTAACGAGCCCGGCACCCACCCACCAATGAAAATGTTCGAGGGACAGGAATGCTTTCCATCCCCTCCAATTGCAAAATCCCAAAGGCTTAGAGAGGGAAAGAAGAACAGACAAGATAAACAGACAGACAGCATAATCTCAAGGAAGGCTACTCCATATCCTGCATCGTAACTTCATCCAGAACAACCATTAAAAGTCACCACGTTCCAGCTCCCTGGGAAACCCAAACACCCTGCAGTCTCAAATCCCAAAAATGAACTCTCCAGCTGAGGAACAAGACATTAGTTTTCATAATTTGAATGAAGAAGTGATTGCTCAGTAAGTGTAGGGGACTTCCAACAAAAAAGGTAAGACTGACCCAATTCTGAAAACCCAGCACTGTGAGGGGTAAGTCTGTAAGGTCTGTAGATAAGCCCTGGCACAGGACATTGTACTGTAAGCACAAAGCAATCTCGTGACGAGGGCCCAGTTACAGCAACAAATCTTTCCTTATCAGAAAGAGGTCCTCAAAAAGATTAATTACAACACACAGCGAGCCGAGAGAATACCAAGTGTTCAGCTTTTTAGGTTCATTCTGAGGTCAAGTGAAAACAGACATAAGGCAGCCCACAGTATTTTAGGACATGACTTGTAATCCACCTTTTGACAAATCAGTCATTGCAATAAGGGAAATCTGCACTAATCCATCAGTGGTGAGCTGCCATCACAGCCAGAACTCTGGGAAAGGCTGAATAGGACAGGCCTCACATCAATAAATGATTCCGTAAGTGAATTCTATAATCAAACCACAACAGCTGCAAAAGAAAGTTTCCCTCACCCTTTTTAATTTAATTACATCACATCTGATACTGCAACTTTGGCAATACCACCTCCTTCATTATAAGAAGACTTTAAATTACACTTTGTCTTTACTTGCTCAGGTATACTTATTAGCCACCAAAGTATATATACCCAGTTTAGCTATCACTTATCTTTTGCATGTGAAAGCCACAGTGCAATAGGGTGAAAGTCAAACTTTGTGCCACTAACTTTCAACTGCAGGTAAAAGGGAAGACTGACTATTGCTGCACAGTTCAAATGCCGTTTAAGAGCTACCCATAACCCCTTCTAATCCATGTTTGTAAACCCAAGACCACCACTATTATCAAAACAGTTTGGGGACTAGCTTAGAAAGGCTATCCAGCCTCTTAGTATCTGAAATCCTGAACTCTTAGGAAACTACACATTTTGAACTATTAAAAATTTGAGTTTCATACACCACAGGAATAAAAATCTGAGTGATTAAGCTGCATATTTTCCAGTGCCAATCAGGAAGGCACTGAAAGTAATGTCAGGACCACATCCTCCAGCAAAAAGCTATGAAGCCTCTTGAAGAAGAGATGTGGCAGACCTGTTTACTTTTTGGGCAAATGCAATAGAAAAACCAGAAACTCTGTAGGACAGAGTCTGTATGGACACTTAAATCAGAGAGGAAAAAAGGAAGAATGCAAATCTGTGGTTAGCATTAAACTGAGACTACTGTTGCTGCTCTACCTTAAGGGGAAAAAATGTCCATACTAGTGGAGAGCAATCCTTTACCTAGCTCAAAACTCTAATTATGAGTTTATGTTTGAGATCACCTTGTGCAAAGCATCCTTGGAGAGAAGGTATTTTCAAAGAGTACATGCTTATGACACAGTGCTCCATCGAGTAGAAGTGGTAATTTGCCCATCCTAGGCTATTTGGAGTTTGAATCCTGTGTCTACAAAAACCACTCTAACTTTGTGATTGACAGGGGGGAAAAAAAAAAAAAAGCTATGTTCTACCATAGAGTGTATGTAAAAATAAAACATATTTATTTTTAGTATTTGGCTCTAGATGGAAGTGCGAAGATAAAAATAACTTCAGGAAAAAGGTTAAAAAAAGTTTAGGGTGCATGATAGTCTTAAAGCAGCAAACTCAGGTCTCCACTGAGAACCACCCCTGCCAAGCATCACCCAAGTCTCTACTCACCCCTACAGCAGCACATGACAACACAGGACATATGTCTGATCCACACAGATCTTTCAGAGAAAATCTAGCATCAGGCAGACACACACTCACAGACATGAAAACCAACAGCTTAACGGGGCTTCAAAATGGCACATATGTGAAACATCACCTTCGAGTTACACCGTATGCACAGCACATCTTTACATACTGACATGACAATTGAGCAGTCGGGGCTTTGTGAGATATTTCAGATTGGTGGCAAAGCTCTTGCTCTCTCAGCTTCTTTCACCACTCTGGCCATGAAGCCCCTCCTAGAGCCCATCAGGAGGTGAGGGTGTATTTGCCTCCATTTGGTGCTCACCTCACCACGCTGGAAGCTGGAGCTCCTTTTGTTTTGGAAGGTGGGACAAGGAAATCACAAAAATCTCTGCCAGGAAACATCACGGTGACAACAGCTATCATTCTGGAAAAATCAAGCTTCTTTTTTGAAAACAAATTCCACAAAAAGTATTCTTGTTACCCATCATGTACTCTTGCTTAAAGCAAACTACTGGTATAAACCAGCTCTTGGAATATCTGGACACACCTTGACCCACAATGCAACATCCCCCCCCGGGAAACACTGCAAGCAACTCTTCTGCCACAAAGAAGTCACCATCACCTTGTTGACTGCATAACTCCAGAGTGATCGATCTCCTACAAGTAACACCCATGTGTTACAAACATCAGCAGAAACTTGAGAAACCGGATCCTCTGGTATAATTCCATCTCCCCTAGACTCAGTATGGCATTTGTTGTAGCTCAGTGAACACCTGCAATACCATTTGAGAGACGATACTGAGGGTTTAAGAATTGATTTCGTCCCAGTTTGGCTCAAAATACAAAACATTTTGAAATCCTGCACAAACAGAAAGGATTGTTCTTCACCCAGTTCTAAGGATTGGTCCAGTTTATGAGCATAGTCTATAACCAACAGCCAGTGCTACATTTCCTGGAGCTGTGAGAGCTACCAGAGGTACATTCTGCCATTACTACACTGGGGCCGCTCTGCATTTTGGTTTGGGTTTTATTTGTTAAGGCAGGGTCCCCTGAGTCATCCAAACTAGGAGGGGAAAAGAAGCCAACTTAGGGTGAGAAAGTAGAGGAAAGAATGTAGCATACACAGACTACTCTGTCACTGTCCAGGCTTGTTACAGATGTAGCTCTTAAGCAAACTTCACAGACAGGCAAGTGGAAGAAAGAAATTACTTTGACAAATAATCTAAATGCACATACCATGCACCTTTATTTTCTTCCCTTCCAAAGGGAACTCTAAGTACTGTTTCCAGTGGAGCAGAAAACCTCAAGCCACCAAGTCAGGTTTCCAAAACAGCAGTGCAATACAATTTTTGATGAAAATTAACAAATGCAAATAAAGATGCAATATTCCTTCAAACACCTGAAGTTCCCAAACTCTCTGGATAAAACCCAACACTCCTTTTATTCTCTGAAGTGGCATTATCAATGTTCTGCTAACCCTGTGTTCCTTAATTAGCTTTCACTGATTTTATCCCAGCTACAACATCTTTTCCACACATGCACCTCTCTTTGGTAAGTACAACTTACTGCTAATTCTACCCACTTCTAGAGGATAGTACAAGAGAATAAGGGAAGAGTAACTTTAGACCTCTACTGAAGAAACAGCATTTACAGAAAATACTATAAATCTGGAATTCTTTCAATACATATGAGAGAAAAAAATTATTCTAGTTAATAAACTCTCAAGTCAGCAGTTAATTATTATCAATTATTCTATGACTATCTATATATTTTCATGTGTTACATACACCTGCACATATATTTTACACTTGTTTAATCACCAGAGCAGGCTACTCAGAATGCCATTATGGAAAATACTTGTAACAGATCTTTTCTCCAGACCTGCTCCTTCCACTCTTCTTGGCACTAAAGGCTGGAAAACTTTGTCTTGATAGCTGTTAAAGTCTGAATGAACAGCAAACCAGAGAATTCAATTCAAGTTCAAATCTGATTTAAAAACAAGTTATGGTCAGCTTTTTGTGTATCAAACCTGAATACGTACTAGAGAGATAGGACTAACATTTCAATGTCAATTTCTGCTAAATTTAAGTCATGCTCAAAAACTGAACATTTACAGCATCTGCTGAAAGTGACAGACTGCACTTCCATTGGAAACCAGGCATCGAATTTGTTAGGAAGAGATTAAAAATGATAATGTTCTTAGACAATAGCATCTGAGCACACACTCATTGCAGTGTGTTTATCCAAACCCAAAATTGGGCCCCAAATCTTAATAATATGGCATCTAAGTGCAGCTTAACGCTTTCTTGAAATACAGCTAGGGTAATACATCATATAGAGAATAACTTATATCTTCACTGCTTAAATTAAAAAAAAATTAAAACCATTTAAAATTTTATACAGGTTACCAAAAAATCAACTAGGTTTCAATAGAACAAGAACATTTCTTTCCTGCAAGCATTCAAGCGGACTCTAAGCTCCACCACAACATACAAACACATGTTTTTGTAGCAGAAGAAAACAAACACAATTATATGCAATTTGTAAAAATCACTCCTCACCAATCTGAAAAGGGAAATGTGTTTCACAATCATACTAGTGGAAGCATCCTCACTTCATATTCAGTTACTTACAGATGTGCTGTCCAGCCCGCAAGATCTCCGCTGTCCATGATAAGGGGATTTCCATCCAAGAGCCCAGGGGGGCTGCTGGAGAAGGCAGGTGTTGGAGACTGGGAAGAAAGAGAATCCATGCTCCCAGTTGGAGTCTCTTCTCTGGGAGAGCTGTGACTGTCAGCTAGAAAAGAGAGCATGAGTCAGAAGGATACTCAAGGAATCATCTCATAAAGCAAAAGAATCTGCCTTGGAGATAATGTCCTGAAATATGTAAGAGAAGAAACCTTACTGTCCCATCTCCACAAGGTATTTTGGAGGACAAGCAGTCTCCCAGTATTTCCCCAAAAGGTATCACTGCACAGTTTCCCCCACTGTTCTCTCCAGGCTTTCTTCACATACAACATATTCCCAATCCCCTCTTTTCAGTATGTGTTTTATGTGAATGAAATGCTAAATTTTGGGGAGATATTTTTAGACAAAGGCATCACTGCATATAAGAAAATAGTATAGGATATGCACACTTGCAATGTCTTCCTGAAAACACAGTCTCTAAAGATAATTTAACACACATTTGAGGAAATGATTGCTCTCAAATACAATAAGCACAGTCTTCCCAAACATGAAACAATGACATTTAGAAAGGTCAGAATAAGCAAGAGATCTCTAACAAACACACAATACCCAAGAATGTTACTTTTATTACTCTTTTTTAATGGTTTTACTTTCAAGAGACCTCATTGTATTCTGAGCTACTATTTGTTCCCATAGGCTACTCTTAGGATATCACTCGAGAGGCAATGTATTCAGATGTGATTGATTAGGAAAACATTAAAGGAATACCATTCCTATCCCAAGGACAGTAAGATAAAGTTACCAGTGTGTCAGAGCAGTCACTGCAAACCGTGCTGACACATCAAGACAAACAGCACGTTCTTCACTGAAAAGCTAACCTTCACCCACATAGCTTTTCCCTTTCAATCTTTACTTTTTTAAACATCTGCTGTACATTTCATAAATTCTAAAGGAGGTGCGTGAAATGAGGATGTTTGCAAACATTGAAGTATCCAGCACAGCTAAGCCAGCAGTCTCAAATGGGGCCTGTAGCTGCTTTCAATATATTAATATTTAACAGTAATAAAGATCAATTCCAGCCACCCTTTACAAGGCTCCCAGCATCCTTTCCTCTGTCTGCCCTACTCCCAGTAGCACTCATGAACATAACCCACAGGCCTGCCAAATAACACCACCAGAAAAGTCTAGAGTGGATTAGATACCACTGCCCCCCTAGTCTTTGTTAGAGAGTTCTGCTCTTTTGGAACCAAAAGTTTTTTGGTAAAAAAATTAACAACAAAGTCCTAACACAGCATAAAAATAATATAATCAAAAGCTGTTAAAATATTATGCTTGCTTGACAAGCTGTATCTCCTATATACAGTAATATACAAGATGAAGTCCTGTACATGTACAACCTTACTTTCTAAGTCTAAATGAATTAACATCTGCTCAGGGAACAACTGAGCTTACTTCTACTCCATCAAGCTAAGCAGTACTGTTGCAATGATTTCTTTCATTTATTATTTTTTTCCTAATTAACTAAAAGTGCAACACCACAACAAAAAAATGTGGACAATGAAAAGCCCCCCTCGCTGGATAAAATCCTTCTCACAACCCTGTTACAGCCTCAGCCAGCTCAATTCCTTCTGCTACAAAAGCTTGAAGTTAGCAAAGCCCTAAGCTGCTTCCCCAGCCCTCTCGTCCTCCCCCCCTCCCAGCAGCTCTCAGAGAACAACCTCCCTAGAGAGTAAAATGACATACAATGAAAAACAGTGAAATGATAAAAGTGATCATCTGGAAATTTCTCCCCAAGCAGCTGCTAATTTAAGGATCTAAATTAGCCCGTAGTACCAAAGTGTGATATGCTTTGAGGGGGAAAACATTAACCTAGGAAAGTGAGTCACTTGCACTGTGGCCCAATCCTGCTCACCTGGCACCTCCCCACTGCACCAAGGCCACGGTGCTGCTGCCTGACATTTACATAACATGAGAATCACAGGAGTGTCAGGTAAAAACTAAATAATTACATCTCATTTGCAGATGTATGTGTCACAGTGATAAACATCTGGGAGATCAGACAGTGGTATTGCAACCTTACTTCATAAATTCCTTAGAACTAGACTTAAGTCCTTTTAATCCATCACAATTTCTTTTCAAAGCAGTACTATTAGCACAACCTAGATTATCAAACTACATACACTGTATCAGAAGGCCATATTTACCTCAACCATTCACTTAGCATTACTAAAACACAGTAAAAATGGATATTAATCTAGTTTTTTAATAGTACAAATATGACCAATTCACAGCACCTCCCCATAGAAAGCAGAGGATATTCTGTTGAATTGTTTCTCAGAACACATAGAAGAAGTAAAAAAACCCCATAAAACAAAAAAATCAAAGCCACTAAACACTTCAGTCACGCACAGCAGAGCCAACATTGGAGACTGTAGTATACAGGCAATTATGCTTGACATTATCATAAATTAAACTGTGTGTTAAATCTTTCCTGGAGTTTTTACTTCTTCCTTCCTGAGCCAGTGTTTTCTCACAGTCTGTACTGCATGGCACTTGCAAAACTAAGATTGGGTTTTTTAACACTAAAAAAAAATTTAGATATTTGAACAGGAAAACGCATGCTAAATTCTATGGGACTACATAAAAACCCTCTAAAAACATGTTCAAAGACACTTTACATTTCTGATGTCTTCAATTATCTCCTTTTGTTAAGTAAAACAATATTTTTATTCAGGAAGAGGCAATTCTGTGTAACTGCAAACACAGATGACTAAGACCACCTAGCACATTTTCATGACTAAAAACAATATATGCTCCAAACCTAAGTCTTCAAAATATAAGGTCATTGCTATGATTTCAAGAGCACAAAGATCTCACCCTCTATGTCAGTGCCAAAAGTTCTGCTAACTTCAGAAATTATAGTAATTCCTGTACATGGCAGAGGCCATAGAACTGTGCCTCATTATCTCTTTATTCAGCTTCATAAACTGCTTTTGATTAATGCCCATCTCACATTGGGGTCAAACTACATCGTCCAAATAGTCATTGTCTGAAAACATCAGTAGATGATAAAGGGAATGAAGAATCAATTGGTTACTAATTAACATACTTGCCAATCAATGCATGTACCTTCATTTTGTTAGGCCTTACTTTCAGGCATGACCCATGTAATATGCACTACTAATTATTATATTACCTCTCCTATAAGGTTTCTGTGCTGTGTGACAGTATTTCAATGATCTCCTTTTGAAGTTTAACACTGAATCTCTTACTTCTGCAGCTGTGGAATCACGCATCTATTTGATAAAGCTGTTACAATTTCCCAGTGTTCTCTCTGAAAAGGCTACATCAGATGTGATTCTATGGGGTTTTGTTGTGGTTCCATCAGGACGACACTAAGCATTAATTCCACTGTTTACTCCTACTCATCAATCCCGTTGGCACATCCAGGGCTGGCACTTGTTTTTGCCATGGCTTTAAATTAATATTATGATGAGCTGATTGCCCTCTGTGACCAACAGACTTAGCAGAGTCATTGTTTCTAAGGATGTGCTCCATTCTGTAACTTTGGGCTACATTTTCCCTCTAAAATCTGTACACTTGTTTCTCAATACAACCAGGTTTATTTTGTTTGAATGGCTGCAGCTTAGCACACAACCACAACTCCTACCGCCTGTCATTATTTGCAATTCTGCTTTGTCCCATGTGCAAATATATCGTCAAAGATTTGTATTTACCTTTCTAAATACTGCTACTCCATTAGCATCCCTCCAGTTGCTTCAAACTTCTTCAGCAAGCTACAAGATGTTTTAAAAATTAACATTGCCAAGCTATACAACCCCATGACTAGAGACCTTTTTTCAGACAAGTTAGGTGACTTTGCATTATTCAAAATATTCACCTAGCAACAGGCCTACCTGTGAGCATTTCTGGTTGAACACACATTGATTATCGTAACTAAGTTCTTTTTGATACTTCTTCAAAACTCGTAACACACATTTACTTCTAGCTATTTCCTCTTTTCCCAACCCCCTGCCCTCTTCCTATATTTTGCTCTGTAGAACCAGTAAAGATGCTAAGCTGCTGGAAAGCTGCCTTTTAAGTTTTGACATGGTTTATTTCTTAAAGTGTGTGTTAAGGACATTGCTGGAACTGAATCAGCTTTATGGGTTTCCTTTTACCTCGGAAGTCAGGGGCTCCTAATATTGATAGTCTAGTATTTTTTACTGTTTCTCTCCTCTCACTCCTCTTTATCTCCAGCACTGTTCTCCAGTGAGCAGCATTGTCAGGTCTCCAACTTCTATGAAAACACTGACTGACACATTGGACTGAAAGGTCCTTTCTAAGAGGAACTCCAGAAACTTCCTATTTTTCTTTCCTACTCCTTGAATTCTGATGAGCTCTTACCTTATAAAACATGCAAGATGTGATTTCCTTTAAAGCTCATATATATTATTCCTTGAGCATACAGTTTGGTGTTCTTGGTGCCTTCACCTTCTCCTTCTAAAAATGTCAATCCCCCTCCTTTTTCTATCCTATTATACTCATTTTTGGGTGCCAAAGAGTGCCTGAACAGATGAAGGACATGAGGGTTCTCGGTACAAAAGCAGTAAGTCTCTATGACATCTCACAAATTTCTGTCAACATTCCAGCCATCAACTCTTCACCTTTCCTTCGTCACATTTGTGGGAAGACTCTGAGCTCAGCTTGGCCATCTTTCTGGAGCTGCCATCAAGCTGCTTCTACAATTCATGTCCCCATCCTACGCAAATAGGTGTAAGATCCAATTTTACTCTCAAGAGAGTCAAAAACTTGTTTCACATTCTCACCACCTTTTGCATACTATTTTAATTTTTTGACTGCTTGGATCCTTTTAAACTGTCATGTAAATTATCTTCTTGTTTCACTGATCTAATCACAACACTCATCCAAGCCTTTGAGCTTTCACTGTACCTCTGCAACAGACACCCTCTGCTTTGCCTTTATGGCTGTTCATCGTTCAGACCAGCCCCATCTAGAAAATAATAAATACCTCAGGCTGAATCTAACAGTTTACTGATGTATCTAGCTGGTACTACTTACCCTTCAGTTTCTAACCCAAATATCCTTCCTGCCTTCCCTGCCTTGTGTCACCCTTTTTCATAATGACAGATACCCACAAAGTACCTGCACAGACTAAGACCTACCTCACCCAGCTGTTCTCTAGCAAATACATAAATCCTCAATTCCTTTTGCCTTTTATCTGGAGGAGTCTCAGATAGTAAAGGCTCTCAGACCCTCCTTACCAGCAATCTGAACTCAGCTTCTACCTAACTGAGCATGACATGTCTCCCCACTGCCTTTTTTTCTCCTTTTTCCATCTGGCTAGTCTAAGAATATTTTTTATTGGCATCCAAAGTTGGAAAAAAAAACCCTGAAATACTTCAGCAGTGTCAATAATCAGATCCTTACTTTACTCTGAGAATTCTAAATAAGAAAAAAGCATTTGTATTGAGAACCATGAAAAGCAGAGAGTTAACACTATCAATTGCTTGCTTAAGTGAGAGAGTTTTCTTCCAACTTCAGCTTAAGTAAACTGATGAATTACATGCTTTAATGTTAAAAGCAAGACTAATCTATAATGTCAACAGTACAACCAATGCCTATAGTTTAAGGGTAACCAAAGAATGAAAGCAGTTTATGGAAGAGAATTTTTCTGGAGTAAATGAGGAATATGTGATTGTTTGTGTTGAGATACACAGATTAGATCAAACAGAACTGTCATATATGTTTTAAATGGTCATTGCATAGGCAAATCATGGTAAAATAAGAGGATAAAAATCCATCTTATTGACTTCAACACAAACAGGCTGAGTCATAGACAAGGGATGATGGGGAGAATTACTGTGGAGAGTACGCTGAAGATGTTGCCAAATCCCTGTTGCCACCTTCAAGTCTGACATTTTGTGCATCACAAGGTGGGGAAGCAGCAGCTGCACTGCTGTGCAGCCACCCATCCTCCCCCATCAGCATCACAGCTGCATCCCGCTCTGAGACAACAAACATGTGCTCCCCATAAATAGCTAACTTCTCACCATAATACAGAAGTTCAACCAAGTAGATAGTAGCTTTGGGGGTATGTACTATGCTTTCATTTTAACAGGAACCCCATAGATCAGGGATAGAAAAGAAATATTGGTATCATAAATATCCTTGATCAAGCAAGTGCTTAGTTCCAAGTGTTAGATCTTCAGCATCTACAGAAAACAGATATGAAATCATAACCAAAGTTGCCTCACACAGTTAATAAATCTTTAAATGATGCCATGAAACAACATACCAACTATTCTGGAAAGGATTCAGTCGTTCCTGGAAAGCTAGAAGTAACTCCATTGGAGAAATTTTTCTGTGATAGAGTGATCAGAGGACTCTGCAGTCAAGAAAAGCCTTTTTTTTTAGATGCAGGGCTGCACCGTTTATTCACTATTTAAAGTACCACTCATCCTGTGGTAAATCACACCAAACACCAGGTGAACTCAGACATTCTTCTTCTACTTCAATTTTCTTTTTAAAGTTTTCTGAATTAATGAAGCCAAGTCATCTGTTTCTGAGTAAATTAAGAAATTGTGTACTTTTATTTGTCATGCCACTAAAACTGGTCAATTGTTTATTACTCACCTCCAGATCACAGAAAGTGTGCTTTTTAAACATGTTTCCAAATCAAGGTGAAACCTTGACTGAAAGCTAATAGTGACCTATTATTTGGTTAAAAAAGCAATCATAGTGAATGCTAAAACTAAACAAGTTATTTCACTGCTCCTGAATAATGGGTATTTTGGAGGTCAGATTCTTGTAAATGCTCAGAAAAATAGATTTGTATTACCACATTCCATTATCCAAAAGTACCCATTAATATCCCCAGCATGTAGCAAATCCTGTACACCGCAGCACTGCCCTGGTATGGAGTTAGTTCTTACATAAATTTAGACATCATAGACTCATCCAGCCTAAAGCCAGCAAAGCAAATGGACAGCAGACAACCCACACCCCATCAGTTTCATGCTGTCACACACAACACATGCAGCACAAATCAGATCCCTGCGCCAGCTACTTTTTTCTCTCAGACAAAATAATTAACACAATTATTCAAGCTTACTAGAGTTTTTCCCTAGATAAAGACCAACTTTAATATATTTTTCAAATGCGTGCATGTAGCAGCATGTGTACTTTAGGCACAGAGTAGCTTTCCTGTAGAAAGGCTGTTTTTCCCAACTCCATAGTGGTTCCGATACGTCAGAAAAAGGAGGAAGCCTTGCTAGACAGAATTTGCCTCAAGACTGGATGATGCAACTCAAGAACTGTAGCTGAAAAGGCCACAAGATGTTTGAGTTGGGGCTAGGAAAGGGAAAGAAATGTGCTCATCTGCAAATTACTTAGGGGCAAATGGAATTTGGGGACCATCATCTTGTCCTGGTCTCCTCCTTTTTGATATTTTTTTGTCCATTTTTAAAATGCAAAGTTCAATTTTAAACAAGCATCTTTCTACAGATACACTTACCCCGTATCATTAAATATCCCCCTTACTGCAGGTCATCTCTCAAAATTCAGGAGAAATACTGCTTGGATTATTTTACATCAATAAAATCCCAAAGACACGTAGCCTTTTGCTGAGCAAGCTAAAATGGGTAAAGAATCCCAATTTATTCCTCAAGCTGTGGAAAAACAGTTCAAGACAGAGTCACAGATACAACGTCGGGATGTTAATTATATCACGTAATTAAATTTTGAAGCGCAACAGAAATCAGATACAAGCCTGCAGATGGGTTCCTCTTTTGATTTGTGTACACCATGATAACAAGAGCAGCATCTAAACTCAAAAATTACTCATTTTTACCAGAGCTGGCTTGGCAGGAAACCACACATGATCTCCAGCCTTACCAGGCTGGCCAGATGCCAACCAATTTCATGGCTGCAAAATGCAACAATGAAAAGCCACTGCCTGAGAACTTTGACAAATAGTAAGATAAATAGACTGTCCCACTGCTTTCATAGTTTTTTGGTAGCACTGAGGTTGGGTTTCCACCAGGCCAGGCAACATTAACCTATGATCCAGCCCTTTATTAAAACATACAATGGAAGACCTCTGGTCTCATCCATGAGAATGAGAACTGTGAAAAACCAGAGCAGATCAAAAAGGGGTACAACCACCAGGCCTGAAAATTCCCTAAGTCAGAAGCACTTGTTAAATACCAGCAAAACCTCCAAGTACATGAAAATATTCTTCCATGTTTCCTTTTCTGTTTTGCTGGCAATTCAGGCACCAATCAGCTGGAAGATGTGTCTGTAAGGGTTCTTCCACCCCCAAGAGGTAAGCTGTTCACAACCTCTTTCCCTGAGCTATCAGAGATAACATCATGCTGTTGTCTCCTTTTCTCTTGCTATTTAACTTGCTTTGCTTGCAATTACTTCCTCTGACTTCTTAAGTTTTTCACCAATAATTCCACAACTTGGCCAATGACAAGGACTAACAGCTACCACACTGTGTATGTGATGGGTCTCTCGCAAGAAAGCCACTCTGAAATATTTTCACTATGCTGCTGACACTTGGCTGTGCCTCCTTCTTCATTTTGTTCACCTCTCTCCTTTAGTCCTAACAGTGACTCCAGTAGAGGAACGGATCAAGAGGGATACCTATTGCTTATTAAAAAAGCTACTGAAAACAAGATAAGCATCCCTTAGGGGAAGGTTTGTCAGTTGTTTCAATTGAACATCGAGGTGACAGGTTTGTTGATCTCCCCTAAGAACACCTTCAATCTCCCTGTTGGTTCAGCAAGTCACAAGAACAGCTGGGAAGGGAAGAAGCAACAGTAATGTAATTCACCTTGCTCTAAGTGCAACTTTCAAGCAAAGAAAACAGAAAATTAGAGAGAAAAAGAAGAGCAAATAGGACAAAAGCTTCCAGAAGCTAAGGGGCAAACAAGAATATATGTTTTTGTGACCGAATGAAAAACACTGATGGAGTGGGAGCAAAACAAGAAGAGGAACATTTTCTAACTTGCATATCAGCCTTATAGAAAGTCCACCAGCTCTCCCCTGCAAGATCTTCTCTGCTATCCTTGTCAGCAGTGAAGAGAAGCAAGAGCATCCCATGTGAGGAAACCCCTAATTCAGTGAAATGCACATTCTCATCCATAGGAAGGTGACTGAAGAGCTGAACAGCTACAAGTCTTTGTTCTACTTACGCTCTTGTGTGCCGGGTGAGAGAATTTACTTTTAGTAACAGAGGTTGGCCAGGGCACAGCTGGCATGGAGCAAAGATACGTCAGTGACTTCCATGCCTGGGATTAATGGCTTTCAGCATGCCAAATTGGCCTTCTTACAGCATTATGTGCCCCTGCATGTCTGTGTGCAGAAGGTAGAGAATTAAAGAGATGAAGGATTATTACAAGAGATCAGAGATTTTTAATAATGTCTGGCCTCAAGGAAAGACTGACCCATTCTCCTGAATTCCCCATTCCTTCTTTAAACTCAGATTCTAGTTTTAAGTCTACTGAAGTTCCCTACCCCTGCCCCCTGACTCCTGTTGTATGCATGTGTGTGAACACGTGGATGTGTTTACTTTGAACATTTCTACAGCCTCTAGATTTCTTACACTGAAAGCAGACAAGCACTGGCAATGATACTAAGGCAATTCTCACACCAACCATGAAGATCTGATACACCTCATTCAAAAAGATGTAAAAGTTAGGAGATGTTTACTACATCATGACACAAATTGGAGTTTTGGTAACAGTGCAGCAAGCAGACCGTCAAGTAGATTACTCACAGGGATAAAATGGCCAGACAATGTGTATTGTGTATGCGAGGTACGGACCAAAATTATTCCATATCTCCAAAAAAAATAAGTAGCTTCTATGGACCTAAAGCTTTCCAAGCAGAAGTCAACTCTCTGATAGGAAAGCAGGACCTGCAATTACATGAGAAAAAGCTTTACCTTCACTGGCAGTAGCTCAAAAAGACTTTTAACTTTGTAGCACACATCCTACTTGGAGCCATCAGGTGGAAAAAGCTGTGATGGATCACACAGAACTGCAGGAACTACTCTTGCAGCAAGATGAAATACAAACTGTCTGAAATTCCACACAGCAAACAGCAGTCATCCTGATCTTCCCCTCATGACTAACATTGGTGCACTTATTTTGTGACAGCATAGCTGTGTTCTGCTCAGCTGTTAACAATAGCTTTGTAAGCAAGTGTTGCAGGGCCTTATGGCTTTTTGATATGCCTGTGTAGCTGCTTTTCTTTCCATTTCCCCTACTATGTGCCAGGTTACAGAAACACTTCCAAGCAGCAGATTCAGAAATAGAAAGAGTTCAAGGCCAGGTTTCACACCTGCAACCTTACAGTTCTGGGCTGCTCCAGCCCTGAAGACCAGTCTCATTATAAATCCAAGGCTTCCTCTAACATCCAGGTTTTATGTTCAGTAATTCCAGATGAAGTTTATGATTTTTTTACTTCTGTGTTTGGGGCAGGAAGTGACGGAAGGGAGCAGAGGGAAGGAATATTGCTATGTAGCCTTACACATATCACATTTTACTCTCATAAAGTAATTTAATTGAATGCCACAGTAATTCATGCAAAGTAATTTATCACCCAAATTAAGATGCTGTCTCCCTCCAATCTCCACAAAAAATCATAACCAGCTACTCCTATTCAACACTAACATACCATTCATAACTATGGCTCCCCTAAATACTTCAAAGGGCAATATAAATTAGCACAGTTTTGAAGGGTTAAGTAGCAGTTCTAATTTTTATTTCTTTTAGATTTCTGCTGAAGAATCTGTTTTCTAAATCACTATAAATAAAGTATTTAGTTTATAGCAGCAGGAGCAAGCTATCACAAACAACCCATATGAGTTCCAAAGTGGGGGGAATAGGATACAAATGCCCTACAAAAAGAACAATGCAGCCCCCCTTTGACACGAATGTGCTATGTCCATATACGTACCAAGGAGAAATTTTGGCACCTAGAGGGTATTCAAATAGAATAAGGCATCATCAGGCCCTGTGGTTTAAGATGTATATTCTGTTTTGTTAAGAAAGCAAGTTGTTCTGTAGTTGGACAAAGTGCTACGCATGACCCATTTCTTGACTCCAGGTATGATTTATGAAATTTGTGCTGATTATCTGCTCATCCTGGATGGACTGCATTACACTGCCTACCTTACAGGGGACTTTTCTTGTCACATTGCTTTAATAGCCCTGCAGAACAGTTTAATAATCTCAAAGTCACTGGGAAAAAAAAAATGAATGCAACAAACAAACAAGAGAAGCCCCAAACCTGTTGATTTTTCTATAAGACAAGAAAGGTCTAAAATCTAAATAAAATTGTAAGGGAACAAAAATTTAAATCTTCATTGCCCTCTAGAAAAAATGTAAACAGAGATCTCTTCTGATATATACTGACTGTCCAAATGGAAAATAAAGACCCAATGACGTTTTTAGAAGAACAGGATAAACAACTCCTTACTCTAGCTAACAGTCTTTCCCTCTCTGCACTGAGAGACAGAGAGATGATGAAAAGTCATTCGTACATAGATGAGACTGTAAACCACAGGAGCTCCTGCACTGCTATTCACTCTGAAATTCATTCAGATAGTGAGGGGGAAAGATACAGCAATTTCCACAGATTTAAATAAAACAAAACAAAAACCAACCAAACAAAAATCCCTACCACCAAAAACAAATCCCAAATCTTCATTTTAGAAGACTAGAAAACTCTGGAAATGGTCCTAATGTAAATCTCAGACAAATCTGCATTTTGCTGAAACAAGAACTTTTGAGTCTAGGCCACATATGAAAGTAGTTCAGAGTTCCCCATTAGGTCCAGTTCTTATCGAGACACTAGGATGTCAAAAAACTTCAGAGTGAAAATTTAGTAACTGGCTTACCACAGAGGAAAGAAGAAAAGTTGAAAGAAAGAAGTTGAAAGAAAAACAGACAGTATCATCTGTGACTTAACTTGGTCTTTCAGGAAACAAAGACCCTCATGATAGTAAATATAATCTTTGAATTGTTTGCAAATAGCTTTAATCATCTAATTGCCACGGATAAGGAAGGAAAATCTATGCACTATCAGAATTCAGTACAACTAATTACAAGAAGGCAAAATAAAGATTTTTATCAAACGTAGTGTGTGTTCTTCAGCTATTATAGCTACCAATATTCATATATCTTACAGCCCTTTCTGGGTGGTTGCTGCATACATTTTGTGTGCAGCCAAGAAGCTTCTTGACTGCAAACGTGCTTTTAAAAAGAAACCTGGCCTGAACCCTGCATTTCCAATTCAAGCAGTTGATTCTGAAGCCTGTTAACTCCCTGGAGCAGCTGATAGCTAAAGACTTGTTTCCGCTTTTCTAACAATTTCCTGGTTTGCATAACAATCCTAAAAGAAACACACTCAAGAAGTTTTCCAGCACAGAGAGATTTTGTCTCCAACATAGTTCTAGTTTCAAGGCATAGAGAATATTTATAGATAATCACAATAACTTTAGAGATATATTTGTCTACAAATATATTTACATATAAATATGTATCAGCTGCTTGTTTAAAACAAGATTATGATAATTTTGCCATATCCAGGAAATACAAAACACTGGCTTGTGCCTGGTGCTTAACTCATGCCATTGTGAATAAGGGGGGGCGGAGGGGAGGGAAGGGGTTTAATGTTTAATTTCCTGTTAAAAACACACACAGGATAAAATCTTCCAAAGAGCAGTTATAAAACATGCATTTGTTAGCCAAGAAACTAGGTAAATATGGAATGGAGCCCAGGTTCACTTTTATTCCTTCACCCCCTCTCCAAAGAAGAAAGCAACTGAAGGCCAGGGCGCGTATTTGGAGGCACTGAGCTCTACTGAGGGACTAGATAATTCATGAGCCTGCTCATCGACACACCGTGCAGCCACTGGGGCAGTGGCTCAGAGCGTGCAGTGACGCAGCTGGGCTCTAGGTACTGCAGCGCTGCATGTGCACGGCACACGTGCCCGAGAGCCATTGTCCCAACTACTGACCGCTGTCCTCACACAGCTGCCCGGCTGAACACAAGGAAAACAGCCATTAGCACGTGGTCAGCAGCTACCAGCAGCCTGAGGATCCTGCTACCTTTGGTAGTGGCTTCACAGGCCACAGAGGGTATTTTTTTTAGCAGTTACAAGGGGAAATGTTATTGTCAGATACCACCAAAATTTCACCTGCAGCAGTTCAGCCGTCATCATGGTTTTAATAAGTATGGTGATGTATTAGGCTCTTCTGCAGTTCACCCCACTACAGCTCCCAGACAAGTACCAGAGTCCTGTATGACATATAACTATTACAGCCTTTAACAATCGCAGCTCTTTGCCAAGATGCCCAAATTAGACAAGAATATGGACAGCATTTAGGCAAAATTGAATCTTTGTAACAGTTTTCAACAGTAACACTGTATTTTTGGCTCTTGGAATAAAAACAACCCACCAAGTGCTTTCTGTCTACTGTGTTTGGGTCAAAGTCAGCTCCTCAGTGCACACCTTGCTCCATGGAATTGGAGAAGTTGTGGTACTTCTTGCGTCCTGCTAGGATTCATATTCAAAATTAGACATAAACAGCTCTGTGAGTGGTTTCAATTTTGTTTTGTTTTTCAAATGAGGATAAATTTATTATTGTAGATGTAGCTCAAGAGACTTCTTAGCTTTTGGCAGCATACTATTCAAATTAACACAGTTAAGCTTTTTAAGCAGATACACCTTAAACATCTTCTAGTCAAGGCATTTAGTTTCACATGTGATGCAAGAAAAGAAAGGCACAGATTATGTATCTCTCTGGTGAATCAAACCCGATGGCAGGAATGCTGAGTTTCTTGCTGACTCTTTGCAAAACTGGCTTTGAGACTATAAACAGTCCTGAATTTATTTTTAAAACCCGCACTTAACATCTGTGGTAGGTATTTGTGTTCTTGCCTCATTAAATCAACCACTGTTAACCACCAATTTAGTGACAGTTCACCAGTGAATCTCTTACTACTGCAGGAGTTCAAAACCTTCCTGTTTATTTTCACTTGCTGTAACTGGACTTTGTGCCCTGATCCCATGGCTCTTCACGTGAAAAGAGAATTGACTAAAAACATTAGGAGAGACAAAAGGAATAGGGTGGAGAAAAACTGTAACACAAAATGAGCCCTGACTTGCCTCCTCAGTACTGTACGTACCCCCAAGCCATGAAATCTCAGGAAAATGATTATGTTTCTGGCCAACAGTCAGAATATATAAGATGTTATACACCCTTTGCCTCACTGTATGTTGCTACTGCAGACTCCATGCAAAAGCAAGACTTTTTTTTTTTTTCTCTCCATTGCTTTTCAGCAGTAAGGCAAGTTGACAAGTATTTACTGCTAGTTACAGCAAGGTATTAAAGATTCAAGTGAAGTAGTGGTATTCGCCAGTGCAGTGGTGACCTGAGCCTTTAATCCAGATGAATTTAACTGTAAAGTGCATTAGCTCTTCTCATAAAAGATTTGCTTTAATTTTAGTTCTCTCTCCATTTATCTTATGGCTGTGTAATCTTCAGTAGAGGTCAAACAGATTTCCCCAAAGAAATAGGAGCTGCTTCTTTTTTAGAGGAGAAAAGCATATTTAAGACAGTCCGTCCTACTTTTAAACGTAAGTCACAGGACAGTACTCCCTGCTGTCCTTTCTCTGTAGCTCTCCTTGCTTCTTTGCATGTTCCAAAGCAATTAAACCAGCGTGCATGTGCATCCACACACGTATACAAATGAAACATGAAATGAAAACATCTCCTGGAGATAGGATACACAGCCCATCTGATTCAAGGACTGAAATTATTACTAACATCTTACCATCTTCCAACTCCAGGCAGAGATTGTAAACAGCCAGAGGCCTCTTAATACGCTGTCCTTGTCTTCTTGACTGCCTTGGTGGGGCATTTGGAGGAGATACTGACATAGAGATTGGCTCAGGGAAAGTAGCATCAGGCAGGGTTTTGAAAATCTGCAATCAAGAACACAAAGGGTGTTAATTATTTATCATGAAGAGCAACCTGTGCAATGCAACTGTAAACCATTATCAAACAACATTTGTTTTGGATTACATTCAAAGCAGACAGGAGCCAAAAAATCTATTCCTTCAAGTTTGGGAGTATGCCGTGGGTTTTTAATGAGTGCTTTTAAAATAAATAAATAAATAGATAAATACAATACAGAAATAACCAAGAGTTCTGTCTACACATTAACCAAGCTGCCAACCAGTTAATTCAAACACAAAACATTCACAGCCACACTTACCAGCTAGGATAGAGGGGAGGGAGAAAAAGAAGAATACTAACTTTAGGAACCAGTAACCAAAATGCTTTATAGCCTTAGCTAGAACCTGTAATTCTTCCAGAGTACCCATTTTAATTTTCAAAGCTTGTGATATCATTACATCAGCCATTTTAATTAAAGAAACACCACACTCTTGTAGAGAGCAAGGGGGAAATTTTGGGGGCAGGGGTTTTTAGTGAGAAATACCACAGTAACAAACCACGTGAGAATTTATTCTGTGAACTATTGCATATTGAGACAATTTTATATTAAGTACTGACATTCAAAAAGATGCATATAAAAAGGATTGCATTTCCTGTCATCATTTTATCTTTTGAGTCATGGCCATCAGCATCTCACCACTCCACACAGAACACCACGACATTTCTCTCTGAATTAACCAACAACATAGATTTGCTGTACCTGATAGCACTTTAACTGTCTCACAAAGGGGGCAGTCTAACAGTGCTGATTTACTTCTAGAAAATTATCAGTGTGCTGATGTGCAATTTAACAGCTGCCTTTTACAAGTGATCGTGGCATGAACAAATTGGCTTCATAAATATTTCAGCAAAGACAAAGCAGCAGATAAACACAAACAGAAGCTATGCTGTACAGACAGGACTTACACCTCACAGCAATGCAACACAGTGATATAACAAGATATAATGAAAGAGTGTATGATGTTCTTGTACTCCACAACTTTATAATCTTTACTATAAGGGTATGTGGCAAAGAGGAGAGATGGAATCAATATTTGAAGGGGAAGCTTTTTATGAAATAGAAATTCATGCAGAAACTATAAAGGGACAACACAGATAACACATTTTTGGATAATAACAGCACATGTCAGGTACAGTACAATGCTAAAAGCCAGAGAGGTGAGAAATAATGCCATAAGCATCCTGTAGTAAGGCACTCAAAACATCATGTTAAAAGTACTAGAAACCCTAAATGCCACCATATCCTGGCCTGCCAACCCTGAATATTAACGTGCAGGAAGAAGATGACCCAAGATCCCACGTATACACTGACTTACAGCCACTTAATCATCACTTTTGTACTGGCAGGTAGAAGACTGTTGGTACAAAATAATCAAGAAATGGCATATTCCACAAAAGCAGCAGAAAAATGATCATATTCCCAAAACTGGGCAGCACTGGGCCAGAAGACCGCTGGTATGCACAGGAAAGCTCCAGTGGAAACATTACCTTGAATGCTGCTGTGGAGGAGGTAAAATGTAATTTGAAGTTCCCCATCCCAGTGTTAGGAAAACTCCTTCACATGCCTACGAACAAGGGACTATGAGAGAGCGCCAAAACAGCAACGCTCTAAAAGCAAAATGTTTGCAAAGAAGAGAGGAAACTGTCCAACCTGGTTCGCCCCAGTACAGACACAGCAGCACTCTCAGGCAATGACAAAGCTCTAGTTGTGCTCAGAGTTCTAAAGCCATTTCTTCAAACATGATGCAATATGTAATAATGAAATCTAAAGTGCACCTCCATGGCACTTGGCTAACAGTACCACACTGCCCCCTTATGTGTAAATACAAGGCTAGATTGAGCAGGTTTAGGCACTAATATTGGCTCCTGAAAAATCCGAAGGTACCAAAATCTGAAATGCCATGTTTTCCATGGACTAAGTGTTGCATTTGGGCTCTCTGGCAAACAACTCTCTGCCAAGAGGTTTCAGCATGTTGTTTACTATGTCACACTCCACAGCTGTGTTTATTTGTACAGCCTTATCCACGGATCTCTGCTGAAATTAGTGATGGTGAGAAGAACAAGTATTCCCCAGGAGTACTTCATAAGAGATGAGCTTTCTTGTACACTTCTAGGTGACCTGCACAGGTTGCAGTGAAGATCTTCAGTGTTTTTTTACTTTTCTCTCACAAATATTGCAATATACTCTTCCAAAACTATTAGCATGAGGAACCAAGAGTGACAAAGGCAAAAGACAAAAGTAGTTTTTGCTCTTTCAAGCAGTTCATAGTTGTGTTCATCCCTACTTTGTTTTTTTTTTTGGTCTTGTTAGTAGGAAAATAAAATCCAGTCCAGCCCTAACTAGATTTTTTTCCAGCAGCAGCAACCTCTTTCTGTTACAGGCCAAAGCCTCAGCTAATACTACAGTTTTGCAAAGGTGAGCATGTGAAAAGCAAGCAGAACAACAACCTCTGCATTCAGAAGTGCACATACAGCATTCAGCTTCTCTTTCTTGCTTTATTTTCACTTAAAGAGACAAATGCTTTTCATCATGCCTTGGATATTTGTCTGCTGCACTGACAGAAGCACTGTTAGGTCTGTCTGAGAATGAGGGGATGGACACCTGCTTTATTTCAGCTGTGGGGAGAAAAGTTGGGTTTGGTTCTATTTAAATTTGCTTCTAACCTCATTAACTATTTAAACATTGCTAAAGTATAAATGTTCCACGGCTAATAAGAGATGCCAGCTGTGAGTGACCTGTTGTCAGAAGCCCACTGTGTACACACACAAGACTGAATTCAACATCACACACACAATATGAGCACCTGAAGTGGCCCCAGCATTGCTGTGTGCTGGCTGATTTGCACAAAAGCATGAGGAGCAAGTTTAGGAGTACCACCCTGCACTACAAGCAGTTGCTATCAGGTACATGGCAAGGCAACCACACATATCCAACTGGAGGGAAACTCTCCCATGGAAGAACAGATTGGAATGTGCTATTTAAGAGATGATTGTTTTGCTCCTTGAAGGAACCACACTCCCTTAAAGTCAGATCTACCACTATCACTCATCTGGACTGCAGAAGTCACCACAGCTTAGACTAATTCCTGTAATAAAGACAAGAGTGAAGTACACTCATTGAATTACGTCATTCTAGAAGTGATAAAAATATATTAAGCCAACCTCGAAGTTTAAAGATTTCACAGTCACATCCAGTGTTAACACAGTTTCTGAGACTGTGGCCAAACTGCATGAGATTTATAGACTACAGGTTCTCTACAATTTAATTCTCAAAAGCACTGACATCCTGCTATTGATCTACCTGGGAGTAAACTCTGAAGCTAAGGGCAACAATTTACACTTGGGAGATGACTAATACATTTAGCACTCAAAATTTTAATCAAGCAACAAATCCCACTGTTAGCCCATCCCAGTTAGTCCACTACTATAAATGGTTCTTTAGGTCTGATCTTATATGAAAGCAGAATTTCAAAGTGCACACTGAATGAACCAGTGGATAAATCTCCAAACCTGCAGTGTAAAAGTTACAACAAAAAAGATGAAACTCTGGTGGAGAGATTTAAAACTCTGGTAAGTCTGACCTATTTCTTTCTATGTAGGAGTATAAAATGGATGCTTTACAAGGCTAAACAAACCACAAACCATCTTGGGCATACAGCACTAATAACAGCTCTGTCTAGAGCAGTGAGCCCAAGATCATCCCTACATATAACCATTCCAATTCCAAAATCTGTGTCCCACAAAGTCTGTGGCAGCATTTCTTGAGAGTAATGAGCCAAATTCAACATATTATTGTACTGTATTCTACCAGCACATCCACATGGCAGCAGCCCAAGGAATTTTGCCAGATTCCCCTTAATCTGCAACAACAGTGTTGGACTCTAGATCCTGAGCTCTTACTAGCGCCACTTTTAGATATTCAAAAAGCCCATGGCTGGGAGGATTTAACTTGGCCTATTCCACGAGTTTATGACTAGATGTATAGTTGTACATGGAAATGTAGATTAGATTCTGCTGCTACAAGAGAATACTGATCTGTTCGTTCTGGTCTCAAGCAGAACTAATTAATGAATTTCAGTGTGTTTGCCAGGAATCACTTTAGGAAGAGACCCAGACATCAGGTCATCTCTGTCTGCTTTGTTTCACTGGGGTAATTAAAATTTCCTCTAAAAATCAGTGGGAGGCAAACAGCAAGGACAGAGAGGGATGAAAAAGAGGGGAGAAAAAACTGGAGGCTTGGTAACAGAGCTAATGAGGATAAACTTATAAAAAATCAGCTGAAAGCAGTGCCATGATTTTGTTGCAAGACAAAACCTCTATCACTCCCATAACGCCAACCATTCAGAACATGCATCTATCTCATTGGAATATACAAACACAAACCAGAGCACCAGAAGTCATTGTGTAATACAAAGGAGGCTAGAACATGCAAGGTCATTCCAAATTCTTTGGAATTCCGCTAGTGGGATAGGTGCCACTACTACATTCACATGTTGTAGAGGGCACTATTTCTCCAGATAAGAACAGCATAACAAGTTTTTATTTGGGCAATTTCCCTTCAATACCAACTTGATTTGCCATTGTTAAATAAAAGATACAAACACAGACACTTCAACTAATGTTCATTGAATAATATAAAACACCATCCAGCAGTCGCACGTGTACTGCTCTCCCCTTACACATTTTATCCCTATGGTACTCCTTGCATTTCCATGACAACTGGCTATAATATATGCTGAACAAAGAATATTTTATCCATTAGCAATTAATGGGATAGTGCAAGAGGAGCTTATCACCATGGTCTTTCCTTGACTTAGCTTCTTTTCAATGTAATACAAGCCCAATTAAGGTTAAACCCAGCAATCTGCACAAAACCAAAAATCATATATTTATATTAGAGACAAAAACACTAAAAAACAGTCAACTGTCTTTGTGGTTCACAATGTGCTCTTACTCAGATAAATTTTCAAGATTTTTTTCCTCTTACGATAATGACGACTGTGGTCGTACCCTCCTTTTTGCCATTTTCTGAAACCAAGGCAACAACGTCTTTGACGTCAATTTACAATTTTACTGTATATATAAGCATTTCAAGAATTGCAAGGTGAAAATAAGCATCCTAAAACACTACTGCAGTAGTTCAGCCACTAATTATAACCACTAACCACTAATTGTAATCCATGTTTTAACAGTAAAAAACCACATTCAATAACATGAACAGTACTAGGGTTTTTATTCCCTATTTGAAGGGATTACAGAAGCTAATTGGAGTTTTTAAAAGTTTAATCATAATAGAAATTACAAAATATCAGCTTCTAGAGAGCTAGGACAAAACTGACTTCTGCACCAATTCTAACAATTTTATAAGACTTCCAGAGTACTGAAAGCTTTTAAAAAAGGATGCTTTGTTATTGTAGTGTCTTATTGGTTCACATTTTTACTTTACTATGGACAATGTTAGATCAACCTGTTTCATTCCCAGTTTTGGTCAAAATGATCTATTTCTTTTTCTGGTTCACAAACACAATTCAATAAATTAAAACTACATGCACTAGGAATTCTTGATATCTAAACAGAATCTGCTTTCAGTGTGCAAAATGTGATCAAAGTTCTAAAATTCAAAACTCTAAAATTCATATTCAGCATTTTTAAAACGTTTACAAAATTCTTCAAGAAAAATAATCAACAACTTCATCAGAATTCTTAAATAACTTACCTCCTCAAGGTTACCATTGTGTCCACTCCAATACAGGAGTGCCTGCCTCAAATTAGTTATCCTGACTTTTGCACTTCAACATTTATACACTGTAAGATATGATTTGCTGTGCACTGCTTTCTATAGATTGCACAAGATGCAGATTTTCTGAGGCTTTGGATTTTGAGGCTTGAATTCCACTACAAACCACAAAACACCTTTATACATTATTCACAATCATTATTTTGGGGGGTGGGGAGGACAGAATTAGATCCAGAGCTGAAAACTACCTGTGGCTCAGTCTCTAGAGGGCCACCAACAAGAAAGCATCAATAATGCTCTTGATGCTGCCTGGCACACACTGTTGAATTACAGTGCAACAGTGGATGCAACCTGGAAAGTAACCAGGTATAAGTCTAAACAAGAAACAGGAAACATCCTTGGCTGTGAGCCAAACCACAAAGCTCGCTAAACAAATAAATTAAAATTGAATCCATCCAAGACAGCCTTTTCTTCATTGCAAAGTTATTATTTGCTGAGACCATCTGCCTGGCAGCCGGACCACCCCTAACTAAATGAAACTTTGCTTATAGGGATTTGTGGACATTGAGGGTCTCAATCTCCTTCTGACTGGAGTATCTGCTATCTGCTCCTCTTATACAAGAACAACTACAGATCTGGACAATCTGCAAACTACAAGAGTGATAAAAGAACCCAGAGAAGTTTCAGACAAACCTGATGTATCAGTAGACTCTAATAGCCACTCATTTGCCCTGATTGCCTTGAACTGTGTAGTTCAAGGTTTGAGATGTAATGAAGAAACTAAAAACCCTGCAAAACACATTACAGTCTGGAGGACAGCTGCAAAGGAGGAAAAAAAAAAGAAAACCATACCAAGGTTAAAAACGTGTGTCCTTTGATCGCTTGAGAATTATGAGTTTGTTGAGTCAGCCCTTCTAAAAGTAGCGCTCCTGATACAAAGACTGCAGCTTCCACCGTATCACATCACGCTCCACCTTTTAACAATTCATGAGAAGAGGAACGTTCCTGATGGCAGCCCATTCACTGCTATCAACCAATCCATTTTAGCCATCGAGGGAAATGAGAGAGTTAACCACACACCAGGCTGGGAATACCTCCATGTTTGTCCACTGCACCAAGCAGGAACAGCAGGTTCACCTTCTCTTCCGTGCTCACCTACTTTCACACCAAGGAGAGTATTCTGAAAACGTTATCTTTCCCTATTACACATAACAGCAATGTGTATCCTGTTTAGTTACAGGAGCTACTTAAAAGCAGAGAAATGCCTTAAAATTAAAAGATCCAATAGTCAATCTAATTACCTTGATTTCTAAAACATGACATACTCCTCAAAGGAAAATAATGCAGAAGGAGAATGTTTGCATGCATTTTCTCTTACAAAGAATGTGAGAAGTCCTAAGAAGATGAAAGATGGCACTTGGATACCTAAGTTAAGACCCAGAAAAAACAACACCTATGACCAAACACAGGACAGAAGACACTGATTTCCCCTTCATTTGTAATAAATACGTATATATAAACATTTATACACATGTGCATACACACACAAAAGCACCATATATACATCTCTTTTACTACAGATTTCACGAACAGGTTATATATTATTATAATTATATACTGAGTATAAAAACCTACATTTGAACCCTACCACACTGTCATCAGTGTGATGAGCAAAGCATCAGAATGAAATGACAAGATCTTCAAGATCTTTGCAAATGACACGGTTCCAACTGTAGTCAACCATGCAGCCTCACCAGTGTTTTATTTTTCACATATTTCCTTGCTGCCATTACAAGGACTTATACCATCACTGCTTTTTCAAGTGTTTTCTGCTCATTGTTTTTGTTAAAATGTATTTTTTACATTACATTATGACTATAGGCTCTTTGGAGGCAAAGAACACACTGTTCTATTGTATGTCTAAATTAACTATTGATGCTTTATTAGTGCAAGTAGCATGCACGTGGAAATATTGGAAATAAAATTATTATCAGATGACTGCCACATATTTTTAATATAAAAATCTGTTTAATGGTTTGAAATACACTAACCCTTCTGGTAAGGCAAAAGAATTCTAAAGAGTACATGCAAAAAACGTTCTTATATCACACAGTTTCTGCGTAAGAATTTTCTTTTTAAATGCTTAAGAAGTGCAACAACTTTTCCCCTCTCCATGCCCCCCACAATATTTTATTGAATATTTTCTTTTACTAACAGAATTTTATTCAAGAACATCCATGTTAGCAGTCTCCATAAGGACTTCTCCCTTCCTTCCTCCTCCATATATGCAAGCACAGCACCCTGACCATCAAGACTGAAGGAAATATTAGTCAACTGAATTCCACACCCTTTCTTTCACTTACTTAGGAACATTGCTTGTGGGCAGCAGAAGATGAGATCTCTATCACTTTGAAATTTTGTATGAACTTGAGGGAAGTTTTCCCAAATTAACTGTAAATAAGGTAGGCAAATCAAGAAGTGAGAAGTCAATGTACTAATTCTATGTGCCACGTATTTGCAGTACAGCATGTGAGCAGGCCTCTTCCATCCCTGAGATCAGGACTTTTGTTTTGATTTTCTTTATTAATATGATTTCTCACAGTGCATGTTTTGTTTCTTTCAGAGCAGTCTAGCAGCATACCAATCCAGGTATTGATCCAGACTGCTTCTAATATCATCAACTGCAGTCACAAACGTGAGTAGAGATTTGATATTCAGTCTTCTTACTATGCATAAGCCACATTTAGAAAACTGGAGTCTTTTAAACAAACAAACAACAATTTGCAGTCAATTTAACACACCACGTGTGTGTGTGTCACACAGAAGGTCTTTATGCTATCCACAGGGCAGAGAAAAGACTTAAAGAGTTTGCTCACACTACACTGGAACGAAAGAGCTGCTCTGACTCCCACCAGAATTTCTTTGTTGCGTCTGTTGCCCTTTCTGCTTGAGACTCAGCCAATGCTTAAGGCATGTAATTGGAATTAAGATAAGGAACAGTTTCAATGACACTTCTGATTAGTTACATGCTTCAAGTTGTTAAGCACATGATGAATACCCTCCTGAATACCCTCGCGTGTTTTTACCACAAACTCTGCGCTAATGGAGATATTTTAATGTCATTTTTTTCCCCCTCCAAGTCCAATGTTTGTTGACGTGAGAAACATTCAGCTTGTGGAGGTTTCAAATTGCTGCACCATAGCAAGCCACCATAATTACACTGAGTTGCTTCTTAGTCCTCCTTTGCAGCCAAAGGCAAAGCAACAGGAGAGCTGAAACAAGCCCTCTTTAGTATTTCTCATGTGTCCCTTTAGTGGGCCTTCAAAAGATCTGCTCTGTTGCCAAAAAATACTCTTAAGTTTACGTGACGGTGTGGCATTCAACCTTAAAGCATTTACCTGCAACAGAAGTGCTGGATTGCCAAGGGGAGACTCTGCTGCTTCATGCTCTAAAACAAATAACTGACTTTACCAACTTCCATTCCTTCTGTCTCACGAAAATTGCATGTATTATGCACTGTAATACGTTTTAAGACAAGATTTTTCAAGGATTACTACGTGAGGTTGATGTTGGCTTAAGAGCTCAGTAGTATTACATTCTTCTCTTCCCTTTTTAGTTTAAAAAAAGAAATGAAGGTGCCCAAAGTACAAAAAAAAATTCATTAAAAGAATTCCCCTTAAAACTGTTTTGAACAAAACCAGTTTTTGGCTAAGCCAAAGACATTTTGTCTAAAATATGTAAAATCTTTCCCCTTTATAAAAAGATTGATAGAGGAAAGGTATCTGCCCTATTTATAGGAGCTACTGAGCTTTTCAGCATAAATGTCTTTGAGATAATTTTGCCCATAGGTTATTTGAATTCTAAAAAAAGGTATCTTTTACGAAGCCTATTCCCTTTCATCAGATTCTGGCCTCTCAGTCTTCAGAAGGAACTTCTGTCTAGCCCCTCGCTTTTTTCCTTCTGATTTTCTTTCACTGTAATTTTCATCTTCTGTTTTTATAATCTTGCTATTTGTACTCACTATTCTTTCCTCCCCCATACGCTGGTTTAAATATTCCAGTCCCACTGAGATTTTTATTCCAACCTCCTCCCTCATCTTCTTTCATTTCTTAGACTTTTTTTATCCTGGTGCCTTTTTTTTCCTTCTTAAAATAATGTTCAGGGAATTGAGAAACCAAAATGGCTCACATTACCACTGAGGCATCTCTAAATGGCAAATAAATAAGCCCTTTGAATAGTGACATTCATTCCAACAAGATGCCAAAACATTATAACAAACAGCAAGATGAACATGTGCACGCCCTTCACGCTGCCATGGCGTGGACCACCCTTCTTCCTCACTGCAAGTCTGAGAAAAGACCAGAAGAGCTGAAATGTCCAAGATTTCCAACTTGTTAAGCCCAGGGGAAGAAAAATTAATTGAAACCCTTGAAACTCATTTGGAGGAGGCAGAGAAGAGCAATCAAAACCTTTTTTTTGGGGCCAAGTTGACTAAGGCTTTCATCAGAAGATTACCTAAAGGCCAAGATTGTTCCAAGCACTGTACAAGCACAGCTGCAGTCAGCTCCTGAAAGCTCATTACCTCATAGCAAAATAAACATAATGATGAGACAAACATGAATTTCTTGATGCTTCTTTAGTGAAGGGAAAGATACAGGACAAAATCTGGCTATCCTTTCCCTCTCTGACTGTCCTTCCCCTACAGCCACAGGACAGAAGCAAGACAATTTACAGGTCTAATTATCCTCTGCCTTTTTGGCCTTGCTTCCACAGTAGGTGATTCTGAGGGTCCTGAGTAAAGTATCTCAGCTTGGGTCTAATTTTTGGTTTTTTCTTTCAAAGCAGAGATCTGCTTGTGCAGCTCACCTTCTGAATGGGCACTGTGAGAAATACTGTGCCTGGCAGAGACTTGTCTAGAACTGATGAAAGCCAAACAATTCCTTCCTGATGCTCTTCTATCCCTTTTCTACTTTTAATCATCATGCAATAAATGCCATTTAAGCAACAAATCAGGCTGCACGGTCTAGTTTCAGTGCTCCAATCTCAGCATTTTGCAAAACATCCTCCTCAACACGCTGTAACTGGTTCACAGACATGGTTCGGATGTACATATGCAGCCTGCAAACAAGGTGGAAGTGGTACTGACTGGTTTCTAGCCAACAGGAAATAAATGTACATATCAACAAAGCTTAAAAAAAACCAAAACAAAAAACAAACAAAACCAGCTTATTCACTAAGCATGATAACTCTTATGTCAGGGCAAGTCATTGTATTCACATTTCCATACATTAATTGCACAGAAATTCTCTAATTAGAACCCAGCAAAGTGATGATACTGGAATGACTGCACTAGAATTTCAAAGCCAGTAACCCAATTATGTCTCCTCCTAAAAATGAGCAGTGAATCTCATTCAATAAAGCTATCCACATAAGACATAAAGAGCATTGATGGAATTTAAAAATATTTGAGGAATCCTGATCATTTTTTACCATTTTGCCTACCAAGTTACTGTATTTATACCAGAAATGCTGATGGTTACTGCTTCTGCAATTGGAAAGTTTTTTAGTCATTTCCTTTGCTACAGGAGAAAAGAAATTCCTCTCTGCAGAGTACCAGAGCTGGAAATTACATAGGCACCAAGTGTAAAGGGTCACTGCGCCTCCTTCTGAACTCCATCACTCTCCTACAATTCCAACCTTTGCTCTTATCAGCAGAAGCTGCTAAAAATTAGCAGAGTCAAAGTCGTGGCTGAATGAAATATTTTAAAATATTTTAACCCACAGCCAGTGACTTTTCCTAGGACTTCACCAGGGCTATAAATAAAATATCTAATGCAAGACTCTCAGGAATTCTGAAATGCACAGAAATTTAAAATAACAATATAAAATGAACAGTAGACTGGCAATGACCTTCCTTGGCTTTAAAAGCAGGTCCTTGGTCTGCCCTCAATGAAGAAAGGTCACTTGTAAGAGCAGCATACTCAGTTGGACTATAAAATTTTTGTAATGCCTTAACCCACCTCTCCATTGCCTTTGTTATAAACACAGAGAGGTCACACTTGGGGCTGCCTTCCATTTTGGAAGCAGCTCTAGCATGGGAGAGGTTGCTTCAGGCAGACCACTGCTGGCAAGTTCACTGTTAGAAATGGCAGTGAAATGACAGAAATCCCTTAAAAAAAATTATACCTTTCTAGTTCTAAAGAAGGCATAAAACCAAGGAATTATGGAAAATGATGCAGTATTATATTGATGTACTTTCCATTCCTCGCTTCTCTGCATTTTCAGAGGAGCAAGAAAGGCCACATATTTCAAATGTAAAATTGATGTCCAGTTTTTAAAGACATGTGACTGAGCTGGCATAAGAATAGGATGGTGCTAATCTGTGGTGATTTGAATAAACACAACTCAACCTCCATATATTATTGAAACACCCTGGCTCTGCTCACTCTCTCTCAACTTTCTTTAATTTGTGTGGTCACCGCAATAGCTTTAAAATCATGAGCTCAACTGCAAGGTTTACTTTCATTTCTAAGATCCAAAATTAATACCACAGCTTACAGCCCTTGGAATATTTATTGCTTAGAACTTGAGCCACATGTGCAGCCCAGTATTTTTCCAGCAGAACAATACCATATCTGCTCAGTGTGCGTGTGAGGACAGCATTACAGCCTAAGTCAACTAAGCCAACAAAACCCACCGTGTGGACACAGCTATGCCAACAGCAGCTTTGCCCAGCCTGTATCAATCAGGGAGGGAGCACAATTACATTGTCAGAAAAACTTGAGACATATACTATTTAGAGTAGATAACGCTTGACTTAAATAGCCGATTTCAACACTGTTAACCTTTAAAGGAAATAACAATTTCAATGCTCCGAGTGCTCAAGAAAGGAGAGAGGAAAAAGTACATCTTGGGATTTTTCCAAAGCACTTTTTTTTTGACAGTAAGAGTGAGGAAGATGCTGTCCATCACCCAGTAGAAAATACCTCAAACATCCAGTTACAGAAGTCAGCTTAGACACAAGGGACTCCCAAAGGAGTACCTAAATAAAGAGACATGTAAAGGACTTTTTCACTATTTTTATTTTTAATTTCAGATCCCAGATTACACGCAGTGATATCCTGGACAGTACCTGGTACATGTGAGACACTTCAGTAACTGGCAACTTTAGTAATAGCAGCAACAACTTCTATTTTCAGTACTACCTCAAAAACAAAGGCTTAAAATAACACGCATTCAGCTGAAAACAAAGGAAGTGTTAATACCTGGCTCTCTCATAATGCTTTCTACACTTAAAACTTAAGAGTACAGTAGAGTCTTCTTTTTTATTCTGGGAACTCTGAGATAAAATGAGGACATAAAACAATGAATTCATACCCTGGTCAAAGTACTTACTGGATGAGCTAAAAAACTGAGCCTGGGCTTTCTCTTTTCCAGTTCTGTATCACTTTTGCTCAGAAAAAAAGTAATGCAAATCTATTGGTGTACTATACACAGAGAAGCACTATTACTGCCAGGAAATAGGCATTCTGAAATGTCAGTTCACCTATGAACAGGAATGATTATCAAGGACAAATAACCAAAAGCATACAGTGTATAGAGGATACTCTTTAGAATTAAACTATTAGTTTAATGTCATGTTTAATTCCATGCTTAACCCCATTAAGGCTAGCAGATTGTTTTAGACAATGCTCAGAAACATGAAAACATAGCAAAACTTACCTTCTCGTGATTTTCTATCAGGATTTCAACGACAATATTCTGAAACTTCAGGTCCATGATGGCCGCTACAGTTTCTTCCTGTGGCCTCATTAAGGTTGGTCCAAATACTACCCCTAGGTTTGCCACAGTCATTAGATTCCTCTTGGCATGCTTTGAAACACTTTTTGAAAAGAATTGAAGGAAAAAACAGGAAATGGGTTATGAAAAATTTCCATTACTGTTGGAAACTGCAGTCTACAAATGAAAACATTACATTTCCTTAATCTATGTTTTAGAAGTTTGCTTTGTGCAAACTTTCTTCAAATAAAGTCTTACTAAATTCTGGAAAACTGAAAAGCCATTCTTCCACTGGCAACTTACAAACAAAACCAGTCTCTTACTGAACTTAAATATATTAAATGCACTTAGCCTTGGACCAGGGCAAGTGTGAAACCAACTTAAATTTGCTAACAGATCTCCGCTATTCCCTTTGCCAGAATTTGCGAAAAGAAACTATAACGTTCCCTTTCTCACTTCAATCAAACCCTCAGCTGCTGGCAGGACTGCTAAAGTAAATACTTCTATGGCTTCATTAACGTCTTAGATTTCTGCCTTTCCCGCCAAAATACGCACAGCGTGAGTCCAGCATCTTGTCTGCTTTTGCACGTTTGGCTCTTGGGGTTGAGGATGACAGCATCAAAATGGGCTTCAGCTCCAGCCACGCTCCACTAAAGCCCTTTGTAGTTAAAGAAAGGTAAAGACAAGAATTCTGACAAGGTAGGAAAGCAGGTCATACCACTTACTTTGCTAAATGTTTCACCAAAATTTCCAGCATCTCTTTGTTCTTTTCTGGGAGTTTGTGGACCAAGAAGTGAACAGCATTGACTCGAGACTCGGGACTCCCACTTTCTATGGGATAGAAATAAGTATCTCAAAAATAAAATTAAAATAAAATAAAATTCACAGAAACACAAACCTTCTCCCACCCCTGCATGGAAACATACTGCACACACTTTGCTTCACCACTTATGTATCTCCAAATATAGCAACACTGAACATATGTGCTTGTTTTCACAAGTAATATTGTTCTAGAATTATGAACTTATTTGGTTATTTTGAGAACTCATCTTTCAATCCACCTGCAAAAGGATGCCTTTGTTCATTTATTTTTAAAGACTGACAGATGCAGTTATTGTTTTGCTGCATTGGACTCATCTGCTTACAAATACACGGCAAGGTGAGGAGTGATGTTACTGAGTGCCGCAGAGAGGAACTGTACTGCTTTCCATTTTAGCATCATTAACTGATTGTCCCCGTGATTAGAATTCAGCTTTGCTGGTACTGTGCAGCTAATGATGCTGCATTTATGCTACCTTGCATTGGAAATGGCATGCAGATCTATATGCTTAGAAAACCTAATGACCTCTGAAGACACAGAAGAATAAACATGCAAAAAAACCTACTGAGAATACTATGACAAAGGTTCTGAATAACATGGCATCTCTAGTATAGCACAGAAATAAAGATAAGCAAAGAGTTTTTTATTTTTGTCAGTTGCATGTTAAATTGAATAATTTTGGCCCCTATAGGTTTCACTGTACACAGATGAAACCAAGAACACGTAAAAGATGAAAATAAACCATCTTCCTATTTCTTAAACTTGCATTAAATCACAAAACTACATCTTAGTAGTGGTTATAATAAGAGGAATGGATGTATTTCTATTGCCTATAATAATACTTACGAGAAAGTTCAGAATGAGAAAAATTTAGAATCTATTCTGAATGCAAGAAGTTTTGACATGAGAACCACTGATCAGGTCCCATTTTTCTCTAAGGCAACTTTGATTGCCAAGTGTATTTCCTATAAAGTACCACCATATTTCTTCAGTGCATATTCCTTCAGATTTTTTTTTTCTTTGCATATTGCTACACATTTTAGGGCTGTATTTTATTCTTTTGCAGTTAACACCCCTGCACAGATGGCAAGAAAAAAGGCTACCAAAAAGCAAAACATTTAACTTCTAGTGAGCTACTCAAAATTCTCAAAGAAAAAATAGCCTTCTTTAAAGTGAGACTATTCTATGTATATGTGAAATCACAAATTCTAATTAAAGAATGGCTAAACAATTTTTTACAAGATACAGCCAAAGCTCATATAGTTTCAATCTATACTGATACCTATAAAGAGAACAAAATTGAAGGAAAACCTTTTAATTTTGGCTCCTCCTCCAATAGTTTCAGGGAAAAGGATATTCCTTGCTATTTCAGTGTTGATTTTTTATAGCCAACATAGGAAACAACACTGACAACCTATTTTTGAGTATACTGTAACTCAGATCTACAATGTTGATTAAATTTCCCTCCCCAGAATCAACTCCTTTACTGAGCTGTTTACTTATGAACACTGTAACGTCTGAAACATGCAACTTCAACTGAATTCCTTTACTGAAAGAGACTATAAAATAAAGAAAAATAAAGTGAGAAACTGCTGGCAAAACTTCAGAAGTCAAGAAATTATTTTAACACTTTCCAATACAAACGTGAAAACTCTCCATGAAGGTAAGGATGTCAAATTTTGTTTAAGCACTTGCCTGCTAACATGTGCTTTGGCAACAAATTTCCTGAGCTAATTCTCATTTTGAATTAAGGACCAGAAGAAAACCCATTCTGCAGTCCTGGAAAGTCATTATAGTAATCTGAAGATGATAAAGCAATTGTCTCAAAGTTTATTTTAATTTTGCTTTCCACAGTCTGCCAGAAGTGCTACAGGCTGGAAAGAAAATCAGCTAAATATCTGTTTGATACTTTGCCAAAAATTTTCTTACACAGTTTCCCTCTATCCTCTTCCAAAAAAATTCCATGTACACTAGATACCATACAACTGAGCTACAAATGCTGTTGTGTCTTCTCCAAGTCTGTATTTGAACTGCCACAGTGTAACGTGGCCTGCTCTTTCCTTTCCTCTCATACACGAGGAACATTCAAGCCAGCCTGCACACAGAGCTAGCAAGGCACTGAAAACAAGGGTCAGGCAGCTGTGCTTTAAGGACTCAAATGAGCTCAGATTAGTGTACCTTTTGCTAGGCTTCATACTCTTTATAAATGGAAGGCAAAAAAAAAAGAAAAAATCACAGATTAAGTAGATGCTTATCATTATACAACTAAGGTAATAAGAATAAATGTTTACAATGGCTATCCAAAAGTTTTTCCTTAAAAGTAAGAACTGTGCTATGCAGTCACATTATATGTGACACACAGTAGAACTAAATACTGATTAAACCATATTTTTAAATAATTTCTTATTTCTTCCTGTATTTTTACTGGAATGAAGCATTTTTCTGAAATTGCATTTGCAGAGTGCTCCTGAGGTCACAACAGCACAACAACAAAAGATTTCTATTTGAACTACAGTCATGTATTTACTGGCAGGAATGATGAATTCTCCATGCAACTCGTATGTCATCAGTGGCTCTGGAAGGCTTCTGTAAAACAAGGATGACATAAAAATTTAACTATATTTTCTTCTAGCTGCATTTACTCTAAGCAGGAAACCTTTTTAACATTCAGTAGCATAATCCTCATACTGCAAGTAACCACTGTTACAGAGGCCCCTGAATTAAATGACTTCTAGAATAAATGGAAAACTTGGTATTATCAGGAAAACAAGACTAAATGCATCCATTCACCTTCCATGAGCTGAAGTGATGCCTCCAGTCTAACATAAGATACCTTGCCGATTTTAACACCAAGATTGTTTCTCAGATGAAGATTGTACACAAATACCCTGCAATTCATTCTTCACTAGTGTTTAACACCAAGATTGTTTCTCAGATGAAGATTGTACACAAATACTCTGCAATTCATTCTTCACTAGTGTTTTTTGAACACTAAGAATCCCAAGTCAATGCCTTACTGGAAAAACACTAATGTCTTAACAACAACCACCATCACCAGAGTTAAAACCGTTTATTAAATTGACTTTACTGATGCTCATGAAATACTGGAGTAAATACTCGGATGGGAAATACTGTAGGGGAGAAATACTTCATCATGTACACTTTTCCTTTCTTTTTAACTTTTCTATATTCTGTATTATAAAGATACTCTTGTATCTTTATAATAGTTCTGCAGCAACCATTGATAGTGGTTGTAGTAACATTTCATTTAATAAAAATAGCAGATTAAAAGTACCATGTTTGTGTTACGCTACAAGAGATACACAAAAGTGCAACACTTTATGTTCTTAGGCAATTTAGTAAAATAGCTTGATCAGGAATTGGCAAAGCCATTTAAATAGAGAACAGATTTAAATTCTTATTTAAAATTTTTAACACTCAGAATATTTTTACTACTGCACACAGAACATCAGAGCAAGAGTCAGAAAGAAAAGAGGAAAATATTAAAAATTTCACAGCCTTTTCTCTTTTCATTCTACCACACTGAAACACAAAAAGGAAACAAATTTTAACAATCTTAGCTAACTTTCAGTAATGACTCTCAGCAAGTTTACTACCAATTCAGGTTTCTGAACCATTAGTGAAATGCTTCTGTGTCTAACAGTAAAGTGTTTGGGGGCTTGTCTCATATGAAGGTGTTAGTGTTGCTAAAGTATTTTGCTTCCCCCAAGACAAATAACAAATATGGTACGTGCACAAAATGAGCTCCTATTCTAAAATGTAGCAAAACTAACCAGTTTTTAGCTTAACACACTGCATAGGAGAATTAAAATAAGAATTTATAATCTAAAAAACCAAATAAACAAGAGACAGCCTTACCGCAGATACTGCTTCATAGCACTAGTAATTGTCTTCACTTCCCAATCTACTGAGTTTTCAAGGTCAACTTCATTGCAGGTTTTTGAATCTAGAAAATAATCAGAAAGAGAAGAGGGACATGAAAAAAGGGAATTCTAAATCAGTATGGCCTACATGAACAGCAACACATTGACTTTGACCACTACATATTTGCTCACACGAACGTAGAAGCAACATCCTTTTTATTATTATTAGGTGATATGAGGAGACCAAATATCCAAACCTGTTTATAAATTCCATCCATTTTCATATTTTGTTTTTAAAACTATTTACTGCTGATTTTTTTTCTTTAATGAAAGATTAAAAATCACCCTTATGTAAAAAGATCTCTATAGCAATTGAAATTTTCACACCTCTAATTAAACAGAGAGATGTTCACAAACACAGAAAGATATACCAAAACAGTTAAGGGAAAAAAGACCTTCTAAGAAGAATTTATCTTTCACTCTTTTCTTTCTTATTTAAAGTGATAAATCCTTTCCATAGTTATGCCTGTAAACTGTGGATGAGAACAGTCAAAGTGCAGCATGACCCTCTGCATTGTGTGAAAACCTTTAAGAGGTGCTTCCAAAGTAGGAAAAGGAATCTTCACTGAATGTTTGCCTTGATCAGTTTTAGCCACTGGACAAGAAATACTTATTTGCTTAACCATTTGTCAGGTTCACAGAACTCCCACCTTCTCCCAGGTTAGTTGGTAGAGTCTTGGAACAAGACATATCCCCCCGAAAGGTTTGTCTGATTGACCCATCAAGTTATAGCATTTTTGACAGAAGATAGAAAACAAGACAGCACACACACAGAGAATGTTTTGCAATCACCAAAACCCCCTTTTGGCCTGAGAGCAGGAAGCCACAGCTAGCTGACACAAGAGGAGCACACGTATATGGCCAGCCTAGCCCAATGTATTTGCTGACTTTCCTGTTATTATTTACTGCTACACGTTTCCATCAGTCACTGCAGTGAACGGCAGCAGTGGCTGACACAGCTACGTGGGGACCCGTTCATACAATTCAGAATTCATTTATTACTTGGCTTGTCAGACAAACGACAGACACATTTAAAAAATCAAATTAGGTTCCCTGATTAAAGGTGCAGTCCTTTTACCAGGACTAAATAATTTTGTTCTAAAAGCTGTGCCAAGCAATTATTTCTGTAACTGAATATTCTCCCTCATTATATCAATTATTTAAATCTCATTTTAAAATACAGGTCAGATAACATTTTCTAGCAAACTGTTACTAGCCAACCACCATCCAAAATACTCAGGATTGTCTCAGATATAAGCTTCTTTTTTTCTCTTTTTAGCTTGCTAGCTGCTTCCATGTTCAAATTCTCTTTTTTGAGAAGAAAATTTGTCTCCTGAATTAATTAAATAAAAACTGCCATCACATCAGAAGCTAGCAAAATCTATGGGGGTTTTGTTACTAAACCACTATGTAATATCCAGTTTTTAAATAGCTGCTTCATAATCATCAACCTCCTTTACATTCAAAGTATGCACTCTGTTCATTGAAATTTGTTGATGGATTTTGGGAGGAAAACAACAGGCGTCAGAATTCCAAAGCAAGCCTTGTAAAATAAAAAATAGAAGGTATTGTTGAAACATTTCATTATCTCTTGGAGGAAAAAAAAGAAAAAAATCAGCCCTGCTACCAATCCCCAATTTGATTGTAGAAGCCATCAAGATTTAAAGACATTTTCTTCATTTTTGGTTTGCCATTTGCTTTACATTGCTCTGTGCCCCCCCACCCAATGGATTTCACTATTCCTGCTCCATTTTTCCCCCTCTACTTCAAACATCCCAGACCATTGTAAGAACTGGAACTTCAACCAGATTTAAAAAAAAAAAATTACTCTATGGTTGTTTTCATGCTACTTGTTCACATAACAGCCACTGTGCACTGAAGGGCAACTTTATGCCTATAAAACTAACCGTGCACATTTAAGAACAGCTTTTGACAGAGCAGCTCTAAATTTTATGCAAATCTTTCTGAAAATAAGAGAGCCAGAGTTTATAAAATTTGTCCAGTTCACTAAAGCTGGTTAGGAGGAGACTCCCTCTGCTTTCATATGCAATATGCCCACTGTAGGTGCGCATGCATACTGTCATCTACTGTATGTAAAATAACAAGGAATTCCATGTCATTGTTTTGAAACCTGCTCGTTTTGGAAAGGCAGAAGCACCTGAAAGCTTCCTTCTACATGTAATATCTGGTATTGTTCACACCAGACAGCATCAGAAATCAAACCTGAACTCATCAGTAGAAACTGCAAGTCCTCAGCAGTCATTTCCCACAGGCAATGGTCCATCTGAAAGCTGATCTATGCAGTGGCTTGTACAAAATCTATGTAACAGCGTGCAGGAAATGAGCCACATCAGATCTATAACACAGATCATCGATGAAACAGGAACTGGGCCCCCATGCACTTCCAGAACTGAAACTCCTGATGGCACACTGAAGACCTAATATCACATTTCCATAATATTGGAAGTTCTAGCTTTCTATCCCTGTTTACAATGAGATGTCTGGTTAATTTAACATTTTCCCTTAAAAGGCAGAGAGTGTTTTCCTCACCAGATGCCTGCCTTTCAATTTAAACAAGATTATTGCTGCAAAATAGCACAATACCAGTTACAGGTAACTTCATGGACTAAGTTAATTGTAAAATTAACTTCTTTTTTTTTTTAAAGTAGAATTGTATATTTGATTGCTAGGCCTTACTTTGCAGAGACTTAGCTCCACTAGATTTTTGCATTACAGATGAAAATCTATGCATTCATAGTACTAGAAAAGCATATGTTGGTCTTCTCATACTCTCTTGACTCTCAGTGTACTTTCCAAAATTTTACAGAAAATATTCTGAAAAAGAGACAAAACTACTACAAAAAAAATTACATCCCTGGTTACCATTTGGAAGACTCTTTTTTCACATCGGGCCTTTCCAACTGTGAACCTCATGGTTAATGATAGGTAGCTTTAAATACTTTGAAATTTTGTCAAACATTTTAAAATACAGAAAGTTAATATGAAGTTTTTATGATTCTGAAAAATCTTTCATATAAAAGGGTATCTAAGAGTATGCCCAGAGACAAAGGATTAAAGATTAATCAGTTATTTTAAATTCTCTGTACCACTGTATATCAAAAAGGACCCCTCTTTGTTCTTCTCTGAGGACAGACAGATAAAGAGCACAATAGGATCACTTTCAACAAATCATCAGAAAAGAGCACCTGCTTGAAACCTAACTTTTTCCTGCTCAGTATTTTGCCTCATCTTGATACCACTGTATCCTTCCTATGTCAAATAAATACATGAAACTTGGGAATGACAGAAAAATGTTTCAGATTTTAAAAAATAACTAAAAGCAGATGCTGGAATTCCCAGTAAACTCTTCCAGCTGCTACTGAACCACTGGCAACCTGAGTCTATTTAATTTGGATACCAGTAATGGCAGCAAGGAAAATCTGCCTGCCAGACCTGCACGCCCAAACTAAGCCAGCAAGAATAAAACTGAAAAGCATCTCATGATATCAAATGCATTTAATCAAGGCTCTCTGAGTGACAGCACGTCATTCTCCCCATGGTCAATGGCTAAAGATGGTTATTACTTACTGAGGCTAATCTCAACACAGATAAACAACTATGAAAATCTGTTATATATCAGTCATTTTTATTAATCCCAGTTCGTATTTCCAAGAAGAATCTTTTTTCTATAATACTTTAAAGGTTTACTAATGGAGTACTTCAGGGTGCTGTTAATATTGATTAAAGTAAGACACCATAAATTAATATTTAGCAAGGTCATTATGACAGATTGATATGACATGCAGGTCCTCAAGTCTCAAGATGTCTTATCATTTCTGAGGAGACAGCCTGTTTGAAAAAATAAAGGAAGGAAAAGAAAAAGTCTTACAGGTGGCACTGAACTGACAGCAGCATATAATATAAAAGCGCTTTGTCATTCACATAATGTCTGGGGTAATGAAATGAATTCACTTTCTGGCTTCCTTCAGTTTGCAGTGCCAAAGAACACTGTGTTATCAGCACAGATGGAGCATGCATGGTTCTGGAGAAGAGCCTGGTGCAAACTGCAAACAAGCTTCTTTGCATACCAATGAATCCCTGAGAATCAGACCTTTGCTGTCAAGTGACAGGTTTGGAAGCTCTATAAAAATGAACTAATCCCAGTGGTCTTGTCTGACTGCATGTACTGTCAGTGCTCAGGACAAGAAATGGGGGAACACGGCACATTTTGCAGTCATGGCTACTACTTTGGTGAGAGATATCAGGCAGATGAGGGATTTCATCCAGGTGCCAATATTTCTCTCTTTGCCCCCCCCCCACCCCCAGGGACAGCAGAGTGGCAAGAGAACTCCAGTCACTGGAATTAAAGATGCATCAAAATTTCCAGAAAATAAAGGGAGAAAAAAGTTTCTGAGAATTATTTCAGCTATCTAGGTGTAAAAGAGCCTAAGATGTTACCCACATATAAGAGCTATACAACAAAGTTTACAAAACCAAATCCTTTCTCCATCTGTCTCCTGCCTTGACACACAGTTATTATTAATACATATAGCATATCCCTCCTCTTAAACCAAATAACTCTTTGATGGTAGGCTTAAACAGTCTTATTTTGCACAGTGATTAACTAAAGGCACACATAGGTGTGTACACTTGTACATTCTAGACAAGGGAGAAGTGGAAACATCAAACAATGAAGCAACTAGCTTCAAACTTTCCTGACTTTGGTATTTTGAATTTTCTGATCAGATCCTTCAACTTAGGCTGCTTTAATCCCACTTACATCAACCTTGCACAAAGCACATGCTTTGCTCCTACAGGTCCCATATTAGTTCTTAGTTTATTCCTACCAGCTAATCTAGGTCTTTCTAAAGTAGGAAAACTTACAATGATATGGTGATTATTTACATGGACTAGAGCAAACTGCTGGCAGGTGCTTTAAAAACTAAATATTGACAGTAAAACAACATGAAATAAAATATTGAAAAAGTATGTGTAAAATAGAGGCATACCCATCAACAAACTCAGAAGTCTCTGGACCTTTGAACTCACCCCCACAACTCTGTACAATCCTTGGTCATTTATACCTATTATGTGAGAAAAAAAAAAAAAAAAAGCATGAGATCAACCACAGTCAAATTTAGCATTAAAATTTTTGCCCCAGGCAACAAATTCTCTTCAAAGACAGACAGACTACATAGCACATTATAAATAAAGTATTACAAGAATTCTTTTGTTACTCTGTGTTTTTAAGAGAAGTTCACATTATGTTTTGATAAAGGTTTCATGTACCTCAATTTCAGTTCTGAAACTGGGAGGAGAAGCAAACAGGGACAAACCTTTGCTTGAAAATAAATAAATAAATAAATAGATTGATAAACAAACAAACCACTGTCTAATTTCAAATTTTTTAAATTGCATTTTGGGTATATTGACCTCCACATTCTAATAATGCAAGAACTGACCCACCAAATGCTAAATTAAGATTTCTTCAATAAATTTAACAGTTCCTTCCCCCCCCCCACCCCCCCAAAATGTGGTGACTAAAAAACTTTGGATGAAGAAAAACTTAAGCTTATTTCCAGTCCTCAAAACCAGTACTTTTTCAAGTTTATAAATGCTTTCCATTTAAGATACAAGGCCTCATTCCAACCCACTGTGGTCCACAGAGGAGTTACATCCAGAGGCACCACCAAAAGCTACTGAACAGTTTTGCTTGGGATGAACAGAGGAGCCATAACCAGCGCAGTATTTTCAGTCCCCTACTCCCATTCTTTATGGACACTGGACCACTCTCCTGGCATTCCTCTGTGCCCTTCCATTGTATCACACAGATTCACTTCTCTACCCTTTTTCTTCCCCTGTTTTTGCTTTCCTTTACATTACCCAGTTCTATCCCCAGGGAAGTAAAATTGTGAATATAAATTGAATAAAAATGGGAGGGAGAGAAGGGGCAGGGAAGAAAGAGGGCAAAATAAGGTACCTCTTTGTCTGCTGCATTGTTTCAGAGCCCATATAGTGGGAGGTAAAATACTACACTACACAGATGTTTGAGAGGCCTCACAAAAAGCAGCCATCTACAAACACAATCTACCTTCATAATCACACAGGCCTGGAAGAGTAGAAATGCCACGAAATACCTGTGTTTCTACTCCAAGGAAATCTTTTCAAATAACAGATTATGTGGTATTCTTATTCAAAATATCCTTCAACAAAGGAAGAATTGTGGAGAATTCCCAGCTTCAATACCAAGCTGTTCCAACCCAGGGAAGGAAAACTAAAGCCAGTCATATGAGAAAAAGTTTCTTCCCAAATAAATATTAGATGAAGTATGTAAAAATCATTAGCCTTTTAATGAATTACTGTCAGACAGAGCCATAATACACAGCAATAATTCTCAATATGGTAGAGAGAACTTGGCATTTTCTACCTCCTCCTCTTGCCTAGACTTGCTACATCTTTTCTCTCTTCTCACACAGTCTGCAGCCTCCTCGGCCATCCCAGATCATTGAGCCTGCTGAAGTCCTCCCTGTCAGCACCTCTTCCTCTGCCCCAGCAGGGAGCTGACAGGCTACAGCTGCAGCTGCTCCTTCCCTCGGTTGCTCCATCTAGGCAGAACCAGCCCTTTTTCCTCCCGAGGTTGCAGGCACCACTGGAATGGTGCCGAGTCTTAAGCTGGATGCCAGGTTCAGAGCTGGCTCAAATTAACAGAATAAGCCAGATCTCCTCTATTTTATCTGTGCTCATCAAAACACACAACTCTGGAGTATCCTCACAGTTCAGCTGTGCACAAAAGAATGAACTGAAGAAAAACCCAGCTATGTGGCCACAACACTATTCTTCTCAAAATATGAAGTTATCAACACAACCAAATAAGTTTTCCAATGATACCTAGAGCAAGTATGATAGCATGCTATGCACCACTTGGAGACACTAAAAAAAACCTCAACAATATAGTCCTTGATACACTCCAAACAAGAATGCACTACAAATCTGTCCTGAGAGCAGCAAATACTTTTTGCTTCAAACTTCTCAGAGGTGTCCAGGAAAATTCTGGTACCAAACTAACACCAAGCTTTGCCAAAATGCATCACACTTTTTTTATGCAATGTCTTCTACTACTTTTAGTACCACAGAACAAGCCTTCTGCATCATATGCAAGATGCTAAAAAGCTGTAAGAAATACTGTCACACTCAGCTTTTGCTCATCTCAGAAGTTGATTTGTGACCTCCTGTGCATCTAACATTAAAACTGGGGGGAACCAACCATGCTGACCCCAAACATACATTTACGGGCTTAGAAATAATCGAGGTCAAACCACAAAACCTATTGCTCAGTATTAAAACTGACAGGATAATGCAGGAGTCTCTGAAAAATGGCAGCATTGAAACCATGACAATCCTCCAGCAATAATCATGAGTCTGTGATAGAGATTATCAGATAATTGATCGGTTTCAAATTCATCAACCCAAAAAAAGCACAGCTAATTGCTAGCAGACATCAAGGAGCGCAAAGAGGCATTAATATTTCAACATAGTTTTAGATGATACCTTTAAACATACTTGCAAATGATGTTTTATTTAAAATATACAAACCTAGTTTGAAACAGTCCTATTTCTGATTTAATCTGCACATTTCAGATCTTCAGCACACCCAGCACTGATAACGCTTGGCATTTACAGAACACAATTGACAGGATGACTCATTGCAAGGAATAGCTCACCGCTGACTGAAATGCTGAAGGGTTCAGACGCTCTGTCTGCTGGCTCAACCACTACTGGTAACCTGGAGCAGTAAAGCCCCACAGCACAACTTCCTTCATATTTACATTATCTCAAGATGTTTGGCTGCCTGATACCAGAATTTGGCACAGGTACACAGTTTGTTAAACATGCTTAGAAATGTAAGGTATTGTAAGCAAGATAGTAATTTATACTATTGTAAGCAAGGTACATAGTAGGCAAGTTTACTCTGCGACCGGCACTGTGCACGAGGCTGACACAGACTTGCAATATAGCTGCAAATACAACTTTTTATACCAAAATCCATGGCACAGAAACTGCCAAACAAGTGACACTCTAAATTCAAGGTAACGACAGAGGGGTTTTTGTCACTTGCAAAGGTTTTCTACTCCCTCCTCACGAGGTACTATCTGCCTGAGGAGCAGACGGCCTGGACACGCAGCTCAATGCTGCCATCTCTCTCTGCAGCTCAGATTGGCAACTCCGGTAGTTCTGAACTCGAGACAAACACTGCTTCGGCAAACACTTCACCCATCACGTCCCCTCAGAAGGTACAACCAACTACTTGCACACAAAAACGTGCACAGAGCCTTTACTAGTGGAGCAAACAGCTCTTGGTTGTTTCTATAAACATCTACCCCATTCTGTTATTCTCAGTAGAGAATAATAAATTAAATACTCCGAACAGAATCCCCAAATGCTCTCTCCAAGACAAAACACAGGTGCACATCCAACCAGCAAGGTACTTAGTATGCAAGAGATGGGGTGCATATCCTGATACCTCAGCACCTCCGACCAGGTAAAGCACAGCCAATCTCTTGGAAGGCAATGCTGAATCAGAAGCTCACATGCATTTTAACCAAGACACCGATTTTTGTGCTTCTATTCATTCAAAGCAAATAATTCCCTTTTTGGCTTTATAAAAGGGAACATAACTGAGAAAAAAATTATCCAGCCATTGACAAGTTTATGTTCGATATCTCTGTTATGCTCTTCTCTCTCTGAATACCAGACTACTTCTGCTGTGACATGACAAGACTATTCTCAGTTTCCACCCACACTAGACTGTCCTCTCTTTCCACCCACGCCAACCTCACACCCATTATGATTAAAAGAGATAAAAACATGGCACACAAGCACCGTCTCTGAAGAAGCATCTGTCCTGTTTTCTGCTGCTGAATATAACTTGCTTTTGATGTGTTATCATTGAAGTAAAATAACCAAGTAAAAACTGTTTTCAAGAAAAAGCACAGGTAGAAAATTCTGCAGCTTGAGAGATGGATTTTCTTCATCATACAACTATTTGTCCAAACTCTTTTGAGACAAGCAACTGAATGCTCTCCCAGCCTCCATTTGTTTAGCTCAACAGACATCAGCAGAAGGTCCTTTAGGGGTTTTCTTGTTTTGTTTTGGAGTGGTTTACTTGGTTTGGTTTGTTTTGTTTTTTAAATGCAGTTGATGTTAAATTAAGAATCAGTAAACAGAAAATCAACGACTGCTTGAAATGTACTGGACAAATCAATTGGATTGAAACTGAGCTAAATGGATTGTTGAGTTCCTGGAAGGTAGTATCTCACCTCAGTATATTCTTGGAACCCCAAGAAAAGAAATATTCATCGAACACTGATTTATTTTCTTTCTTGAATACTCTCCAAAACAAAATTAATAGACACAAGTCTTTTCCGTTGGCCGTAATTACCACAAAGCACTCTATTAACTGTACATCTTACAAAGGCTGTGTACAAGGGACAGCAAAGCTGCAAAATCTCCAAAGATTTTGGGAACTTTAACCCTCTCCCAAGTATGTTTCAGGGCAGATCCCACCATGGGGAGATGTCCTGCTAACCCATGAAATCTCATCATTTGTCTTGAACAAGAGAGTTACACAAGTATTTTGCACCTTCTTACACGCCCCTAAATCAAGGCATAAAGGACAGAGTGAACTTAAACCTCCACTCAGTTTAACCTATCCACCCACAGCCCTGAGGAGAAAAAACCCCCCAAAAAACAACAAAAAACATTTTCCCAAATAGCCACTTCATGAAGAAAATGTTCACATTTTTCCACAGCTGTGTTTTTGTTTCACTTTTCTTGCAGGGTGTCAGAAAAGAAAAAAAAATAGCCAACCCACTACTTGAAGAAAACTATTTGAACACACTTAAAAATAATAAACCAAAATATAGTATACTCCACACTGCTTACAGTAAGGAGGATTCATGAGGTATTGTAAGGTAGTCAGTCACTGTACCGTAGGCCAAAACTACCTTTCATTACATGAGCACATGTACCCTTTTCATTAAATCTGCCTCATTCACTGCAAAGAGAAGATCCAGACTACACTGAGACAGGGTTTTGCAGTGAAGACAACTTATCTGTAGGATGCCAGCTTTATCTGCAATGTTTCCCAGATGAAATATTCAGAGTGTAAATGCTGGTAACTGAAATTTTAAAGTGATGAGACAGGCAAACTTATCTGAAAAATATTCAAAAGAACAGAATGAACAAAAATAACACCAGATAGAATATGGCCTAATCTGGAATAACATCTTTAATGCAGCAGACAGGACTGATACAAAAAGCTTTAACAAAAAAAAAAAAAATACACGTTACATACTTCTTGCTGTTTAAATGCAAAATTCTAAGTATCACGAAGGCTGCTTGTGTTCCTAGTAATATTGTACAGTAAGTGTATACATGGAAGACACTTTTTCAGTAAAATGCTGCACTGACAGCAAGCATGAACCTGCTCCTCTGTTCATCTCACTTAAGCTGGACTGTGATACGCAGAGATTTAAGTATTCTGCCTTGTGCTGTGCCAGACCCCTAGGAAAAAAGGATTCAATTCATGAAAAATTCTAAGCGTCCCCTTTAGGAGTTGGAAGGAAAGCCAACAATTTAGGAGGAAACCAAAATGCAAACAAAGAAATTACAACATCTCTTTTAACAAACTGAGACATAGACTGTAACCAAGTACCAACTTTCACACCTTCACCTCTTTTTTTAAAGACCACAACCAAACAAGCTGGTTCTCCACACCATGCCATATAAAATGCAGTGAGTCTCAGAGTGACTGGTCACCACACACTTCAGCAGAGCGTCCCCAAAATCAATCCCAAATACCTCTTGAATACTGTTGCACAGTGACCTCTCCTCCATCTCCAGTTCTGGAACTACAGCAATGAGTATATGCAACAATAAATCCCAACAGATTCTTTGCTCCTGGTGTGATACTAACTCCACGAAAAGTACTTCAACATGTTTTGTTAATCACTTGCCTGCTCAGCTCCTGTTCTTCTGTCTTAAGAGACTGAACAGAAATGAAACACTAAAATAAATTACTCTGTTCCCACAGCAAAGCAAAGGTACAGGCACTGCCTTCAAAACACAGGTTTCTCTTAGCTGCTGTGCACAAACATTGGCTCCCTTTGTCAAGAGAGGTGCTATTTCCTACTTGTGAGCACTTCTGGCAAACACATTTCTTGCGAGAAAGCCATACATAAAAGGATGGGACTGGACAGACTCCTGTTCTGGTCAGTTTATCAGTGAAATGTCTGCCATGGTAAAGTCTTTTCCAGAGACCTACAGGAGACTTTATCATAGAGGCCTTCTTCACAGAGCAGACCAGCTGCTTCACCCTCTTCACAAACAGGTTGGGTTGATCATTACCTCGTGTTTCAACAGCACTGATGCACTTTTTGATGATGGTGAACCCTATCTTATCCAATTGTGCACCTACAAGAAAAAAAAAAAGGTTGAACAGTTTTAAAGCACCATTACAATTATGTCTTTCACCGAAAATAAGGCTGGACTCGATCATAAAGCTAGAACTTTTGAGGCAAAACTGTAAATATTCTGAAATTGGTAGAATACATCACTTTTTATAGAGAAATTCTGCTTTTCTCCTTCACAACCGTGCCTAGCCCAAGCAAAGGCTTGTTCTGGTGATAGTGGCTTCAGTGAATCTGTTCACAGCAGCATCCTTTGAAGAATGGGATCTCTGATTAGTTACACATGTTAGCAGATGCAAGATGGAATTTAACAGTACTTACTGCAACATCGACAACATCTGAGAGAGTTCACCAAATGGGACAAGGAAGTACTTATGATGAAAAAACATAATCATCAACAGCAGGGCTTTTACTGAGTCCTACCCTCAGCCAAAGAAATTCCCACACTAAAGATACAGGACACATGTATATCATTTCACAGCAGTTAATGATCTGACTACATGAAAGCAGATGCATGAACAGGACAACAGCTGAGCTCCAGCATTCCTTTGTTGTTTCTATCTTACTCTTTTTCTTCACATCAAAACTTCATTTAAAAGCTTATATTGCAAAACTCCCCTCCCCCCAAACATCCGGCCTTCTTGCTCCTGAGGACCTGGTCTTGCACCATGAAAAGAAAAAAATCTGTGGAAAAATTTCTATTAATAACACCAGGATCCAGCTTTAATCAGCAATTTCAAGTTCTTAAAAAAGCAGGCAGAAATTGCCCCATAATCAAAGAAGGATACCTGTTTTCACTCTCATACTTTGCTAACAGAAGAAAGCTAATGTTATCTAAAGAAAGCCATCTCTTCTACTTCCATATCTTGATTTATATTTTAAATGCACACGTTCAGCTTTTTTGCTGATCTTAACATTCAACTGCAACTGCTTTTAAAACCGTACTTACACAGACTAACAGAAATGTACACACAATCTGGATTAAGAAATTGTGATGCATTTACATACAAATTCACTCTTGAATCAATTTCAGGCATGAAGTAAATTGACAAAAACAATTAGACTATTTCTCCAGCTTATGTCCAGTCCTACAATTCTTACGTATGTACTGAGTTACTGAGTTAAACCCACTAATTACAAAATCCACAAGTTATATTCAAAACTCAAGACTTAAATGTAAAATAATTAAGCTGGATCCACAGGAAAACAAAAAAAAAAAAAAAAAGAAATTACCTTTGCCTTTCTCAATTGTAAAATATTAACAAAATCAGCCTTAATGCTAATTCAAATACTTACTTCCCTCTCGTTTTGCATTCGCTCTATTCAAGTTGATGAACAGCTAACACAAAAAGAGTAAAAAAGACATAAATTATTTTAAAGACTTCCATGAAACCAGAAAAAAAGACACCCTCAATCTTAATGCTCAGTAGGCACAAATACAGTTGTTTACAGCTAGAACATCACCACCACCAGCAGCTCTAACAGCAAGACCAGAGGTCTGTGCCCCCTCAGAACAATGTTAGCTACAGCCACTGAAATTCACTGTGATTTATGTGGTCCATGTTACTATGTTTCTCCACAGGTTAACTTCCCTCATAGCGTCAAGCTCACTCAAATTGTTAAGAATTTGATAAGTCCTGGGACTTACGTCCCAGTTTGGCATTCCCAGAAGTTGTAAACTTACTGGGGAGTCCAGCTCAGCCAACATGCCATGGTAATAAACACCTCTGCAAATGAAACCAGATGAGTGTAACAATGAGGTCAATCAAACCTACAACTGCTGGGGCAGACACGTGACTGTGTCACTGTCTAGAACACCCCATTATTTCTGGCCCACAAGACCAATATATTTATCATTATAAGAATAAATAGTGTGTTTCAATTCAACATTTCACACCCATTTCCTGATGGGAGGCAGAAATTAAGCAAATTCATGTACAACCTCAGTCCCATTGACAAGGACTTTTCTGATCTGGTTTAAAAAAAATAATAATAATACCATGTAACTCACTCATGCAAGTTTTGCCACTGGAATGCAGCATGTCAGCATAAGACTAAGTGAACATGCTTATACTAGACATTTTCTACAGCACCAATATTATCACTGGGATGGGAAACCATTTATAAAAATCGATGCTGTCATTACAATGAAAAATTCTCATATCAGCATTAGCAGTTATCTACACTGAGCTTTACCAAGTTACTCATCTCTCTTGAGTTTTATTTCACTTTTATCCTTTATTCACTGAATCTATTATTTTTCAAACTACATAATCCCCATTTATTAAAGTATAAATGGGATCAGAGCGTAGGGGGGTGAGAGAATTCTCCAGTACACCATAAAACAATATTTTTAAAATTATGCTTACAGCTTCTTTTCCATCCAAGGCTTCCATCCACAGCTTCCTGTCTTCCTCAGAAAATGCCTGCATGGTCACAGGAACTCCAGGCCTGCAAATGCACCAACAACATAAAGCGACTGCATTCACCAGAAACTAAAAAATTCTTGTCAAATTCTATTTCCAACTACAAGCAAAGCCCATGGTCCTAAAAGGCAGGCTTCATTTTTTTTTGCTTAATAACTGAACACTGCTGAGCTTGAAAATAAAAGGTATAGAAGTGATCCATGCAGTGAGCAATAGGGAGAACAGGGAGGAGAAAAGAAAGTGAATGTAATCTGCAAACTATTTATTTGAAATAGCTCATTGTTGATGACTTGCTGATTCCAACACTTGCTGGAGTTACTGAGTTTTGTGAATTGTAAAACTTGGATTTGCATTGCTGTTAGATGAAAAATGGCATTTGTTAACTCTATATATAATCTTCATCTTTAAAGCAGCAACAATGATCATAGCTTGCAAGTAAACACCTTATGAAAATAACTATCTTAATTTGGTAAAAAATGAAAACCAAACCATTTAGCTCTTTTCACTAAATTGCAATTGTAAAGGTATCAGAGTATCACCTGGAAGCAATACATCAAACTCAGTACATGCTGCATGAAATACCATTTATTTGTCTTCAAAATAAAGTCAAAGGAAATGAAACCTTCCCTCCTTGTCCTGCATTGGAAAAAATTAAAATCTAGGTAGTATTTCAGAAAGATAATGCTTTTTTTATAAATAAAGTAACTTTTTCCTACCCTAGAAGACTCTGCTATTTCCTTACAATTTAAATTTCTCTACATTTACCACTAAAAATGATAAATTACCATTTACTTCAACTAAACATGATGGAGTACTAGAAACAGAAAAAAGCATCACTTCCCAGAGATTTAGCCAGAATCTTAGAACCCTCAGAGCTGTAAGTGTATCAGAATTTAAAGAAGACATAACCATCTCAGCTTTCCTTTTCAAAGAAAAATATGCAAATTTTCAGCAAGCTCCAAATTATGCTTAAGTCACACACAAGGCTGAATGTTTGCTACTTAAAAGTCTTCCCTAAAATTTTATGACCTTGCCTCCTTCCAAAGCACAGTACCAAAGAAAGCCCCATGCCCAGCTGTCAATCCCTGTTTTATTTTTTAACTTGGACAAGCTGAGGGATAAGTGTGCCCTGAACTGATACCAAGGAAACAAGCTAATGGCCTGCAGCACAGACCTAATCTCCATGGGAACATCTCAGTACTGCACACACATATTATTAAAAGAAAAATGTCTGATATCAAGGTCACAGTGGACCAGTTGTGTCTATTATATCAAGACAAAAAGATGAACTAGATTTTTTCCCACTTTCACCAGAGAAGAGAATGAAAAAGTGTTTTGCAGGATCAAGGAAACACTGCTCTCTATCCATCTCTGTATAAACTCCAGATACCCCACTGAGCAGATGACACACAGAGGGGCACAGACTGACATTTCTCACGCTACTTTTTAGAAACTTTACCAGATTCAGTTTGAAATCTCTTATCCCTACTGACCAACACACTGACACCAGAGGAGTTGAGGTCTGGAGTATAAATCTCCACTCCTTTTTGTACTGTTGGGATGCAGTGTTAGAATAGTTAAACCACATCCTCTTCAACTCAAAAATTCAAGTTCAAACCATGCTGTAGAGTGATGACAAACATCACCTGAGCTGTAAATGAGCATCTCTTGTCATCTGCCATGTGGGCTAGAAGTTTTCTGATGCAGTTGAAGTTTCACATGCCTTTACCCATTGGCTGTTGTAGGAAGAACATGCCTCAGGCCAGTCTGACTGGCCACAGGAGCTTGGCATAGCCTCTGATCAAAGTTTGATCACGTGATCCTTATCACAGACATATCTGCATACCATTAGCATTCAAGGGACAGCGGAGCCTGACAGCACTGACCCGTGCTGCTTTTGAAGTGAAAAGCACTAAGAATCTGATGAAAAAAAGATTACAAGCCTATAAAACTTGAAGACCTACTACTATATGATAAATTAGCATGTAGTTAATTGGTATAATTAAGGAGTGAACAACTAGATTAAAAACAGCTCAGAGGGGGTGGGTGCAAAAACTCAGCAACAATCTACTAATTTATATCTAGCATTTAATTCTAGACATGATCCATTTCTGCACAAATACAATCTGCATCAAAAGAATGTAGCATTAGCACAGCCATATTTATCTGGAGTACCCTATTAAGTTGGATCCTCTCACCTTCATAAATGAAGGAAGACTAAAATGCTGTTGAAAACCAGTATCATACTTTGAGATCCTTTAGCTGAAAAAATTAGCAATTCTTTTCTTCAGAAATAGAGCAACAAGTGGTGCTTCAAAAAGGCAATGGCAACAACATTCAAGATGCAGTGCATGATTATACCAGCCCCAAAAAGCCTCAAAATCCCAATAACCTTATTTTCAATCTGAAAATCCAGCGTATCTCCCCAGCAACACCTCATTTTGGAATGCAGGGTTGTGATACAATGTGGTTATGACTACATGAATAATTACTGCAATCAGTCTTTCACTAACAGCTGTATGTTTTTCAATTCAAGCCATGTTTCTTCACTGTGATAACAACTCTTAATAGCCCCTTTTAACTTTTTCTGTGCTTTTCTTTAATGGGAGCTCAGGCAATGTCTACACTTCAGTTTAGTTCCTCCCTGCTTCTGCTGCGCACAGCTGAGATAAAACCCAGTGAGCCATGGCAGTGCTTGCCTGCTCCTCCAGTGACCCTTTCCCACTGGAAATCTGACTGAGGATCAAAGAAATCAGAAGAAAACACGACAGTAATTTTGCAGTAGTTTTAACTACTGGTTAGAAAGAGCTCTTCCTAGTGTCCTTCACAAGCTTACCTGTCTGAAGCTTCTAAGTCAAAACAGAATCGCCTGTCTATTGTATCTGTATTTCTTTTGGTACAATAGGTAAGGACGAAGAGTTCCGCATCACCCTGTGAAAAGAAAGTTTTTATAAGCTTGACCCAGTTTTTAGAAGTTTTTATAAGCTCCAGTAAGCCAGCTGTACAAGCCAAGTAAGGTAAATTTATATTAAAGTAATGGCAAAAGCGATACTGAAAACTGACACTTGCAAAAGAATTCGCCCATGTTTGCAGTTCACTTTTCTACACAGTAACACATAAATTCTACAGTCATTTATGGGACATAAATCTAAAAATATTGAGTCCATTTTAGCTGGTACTTTACAGAATGACTCAGTACCACAGTAAGTTAAACTAACAAAAATACTTTGCGCTTGTTACAATATAAACACACAGAGAGACCTTTCCCATTTTATGTCAGCCAGAGTGGTTCCCGTGGTAAAGGCCATTGCTACACTAACTAGAACAAAGGAAGAGCTCTTTACTATCTGTAACGTGTCTTACAGAACCAATTCTTCCTTCCTTTAAGACCAACACCAGGACTTCATTTTACCCAGGAATCACAAACTCACTGTGAAGGCTGCATGAGTTGTACCAGCTTAATTCAGGATTAACTGTACATTTTAATTATTTCTTGTCCTATTCAGCATCTCCAGACACAGAAGGCTGTCACTGAAGGAGTAACTACAAGGGTTTCCAAGTGGAAGATCTTTTAATACAGCAGAAATGGCTTCATAGGTGTTTTAGAATGCTGAATGCTCAGACACATACTATATACTATACTAAATAAAATGGCTTATTACAATTAAATTAGGATAAAAAATTAATAGAAGTACTGAAGTGATTAAGGAAACCAAATACCACTGATTTTCAGTATATCAGGTTTTCCAAAGCTTTTGAAAGATTCTTCCAAATTCAATACATCTGTAAATACAGAGTCCTCAAAATTACGAAAGCCATCTCCCCTCTGCTGAAACGAACAGGATATAATAACTTGATAAAATTCTAACAACATGATTTTCGTTAACCAATTTGAAGACAGGGCAGGGTGCTGCATTTACAGGCATACTGGCTCCAGCATTAGTTTCCAGATTCAGATTTACTTTTTCCTTGCAACAAAATGCATTTTATCCCTATTAATACATTCATTTAATGTGTCATCTGTAAAGGTACCAAGTGCCATCAACTCCCAACTATTTCAGTAGGAAGTAAAGCTATTGAAAGATAAACAAAGTCTTGGGTCTTGAATATTTCAAATGCTATCAAAGATATCTGAAATTATATTCAGTTATCAGTACAAATTATATTCTTATGAAAATGCACTTTTCTAATCCCATTTCCAGTACTTATATCTCTAAAAGAAAAATCTAACCGGAGCACGTAAGAAAGAAATTTCTAAGTCCATTCTATTTTCCTGATTTATACTTTAATAAGTTAAAGGCCTCATGGATAAACCAGATTCTAAATGGTGAAACACTGCATGTTATCTGTGCCAGGTCCTCTGGTCTTCTAAAAGGAAGTAACAAAAAAGTCTGGAGAATTCTTATCTATTAATCCATCCACTACTTCAGGTTAATGTCCTTAAATGGCAGACTGAATTGCAAGAGGAAAGGCAAAAAAAGGGGCAAGGAGACTAGAAAGGCAAAGCACTTGACACACCTTATTTGAAACATTCTCGGATCTTGATACAGGACAAGTGTAAGAGTAGAATATGTAAATATACGTACAACTTTCCCTCCTGATCTGTGCTCAAATGGGATCATGGAGAACTTCTTTGTCTCTTTCCTGTACATGCAATAGTGCTTCACCCAACTGGAACCAAAGGGAGCAGGCCCTACACAACACAAAAGCAATAAATAGTATGTACTTTTTCCAGTTTCTGCATTTTCTTCTCCTGCTTTCTAAAATGATACTTAAGAGCCCTACTTAATTCCTAATAATGAGGTATTTAAAGCAAAGGTATTAATTAAGAATATTATACAAAATAACACAAATGTTAAACAGTGCTTACTATTCTAAAAACTGATGCATGTTGTATTTCACACTTATACTTAAGGAGAAATGGAAAGAATTATTAATGTATCCTTGTCTCACTATTACAGACAAAATTATTTTTCCCTATAAATATCCCTTTGAAACTTTTATTTAGCAGAACACAGAAAGCTAGATTTATACCTGGTACCTTGAAGCTAAATAACCACAGATTACCACACCTCTGTTGCAACTTCTACACAATCTATTGATTAAGGTCTGATCACAGCTTCTGCCACCAGAATTCTCTCCCATTAATCAGGATATACCCTATACAGAATACATTTACTTTGGAGCTCAGCTTACTGCATGTAGTATTGCTGAGATTTGCACCATAATGTTAACTGTTAAAACTTGGATTCTGACTCTTTCTATCTCCTCACTTCTATTACTTTACTTCTCAAAAAAAATAAGTCTGCAAATGAATCTTCTCACTCTATAAGGGAAAACATCTTAAAATATGATTTATGCAAAATGTTAAAAAATAAATAATAAATTACAATAAATTGTCATTCCTTGTGCAACAAGAGCTCTGCATCTTGTTTGGCTTTTTTACTAGTGTGAGAAAGATTTATAATTGTTTGAAGTGTTGACAGGATGTGATTTGTGTGACATGCACCTTCACAGCAAGAATTTTAACACCAGCTACCTAACATATAGCCTGCTTTATTTGACCCTATCATCACAATTAGGTAATGAAAGTGTATCAATGAATCAAGGAAATGACACTCAATTTCATTATACTCATCTAGCCCAATTTTCTGAGGCTAATTTGACAACTCATGTTGGTGGCTGACAACAAATCTTTGACAGTTCTAGGAGAGACCATTGGTAAGGGATTAAAAATAAGATGAAATCCATTTTTTGGTCAAACAAAACTTCCCAGAATTCAGTCACTTTCACTACAAACTGTCACTTTTTCAGCTTCCTATTCTTTTTATGAGCCACAGTAACAATGCTATTAGAGACTTAAAACATTTACTCAGATGAGTCTTTAATCAACTGTAAATTCTTTGCACCTTCATGTTGCCTGTAGAGATAAGACTTGCCTGTGTGCCCAAAAATCAGTATCATGGGAATGATAGACACACCCAATATGGGCACTGTGGAATGCAAAATACACCTTACTTTTCTCCTGTACATAGAGGTAGCCTTCCATCGTGAAGTGATTTGCTCTTTTGTGCTCCTGAGGATTTCTTCTGATCTTGTTCATGAGCTCCTCTACCTCTGACCTTGTTCCTTCAAAACGATTTCGTGTCTAAAACGAGACAGCAAAAAGCCTTTGGTAAAGAGAATGGAAGAAAGACTTGCTCTTCCTGGCAGATAGGAGTTGTAATCACGTACTGGGTTTGCACAGCAAGGTTTTGGTGATGGGGGACTACAGAGGGGGCCTCTGTGAGAAGGTGATAGAAGCTTCTTCTATGTCCCACAAAGCCAGTGCCAACCAGCTCCAAGATGGACCAGCCACTGATCAGTGACCATGGTGGAGCCTCTGGGATAATGCATTTAAGAGGGAGAACCCACACAGTGCCAACTGCAGCCAAAGAGTGGAGTGAGAATATGTGAGAGGAACAGCTCTGCACCCAGGCCAGTGCAGAAGGAGGGGCAGGAGGTGCTCCAGGTGCTGGAGCCGAGATTCCCCTGCAGCCCATGGGGCAGACCATGGTGAGGCAGCTGTGCCCCTGCAGCCCATGTGAAGGACTCACATTGGATAAGCCCATGGAGGACTCTCTCAAGTGGGAGAGACCTCATGCTGGAGCAGGGGAAGAGTGTCAGGATTCCTCCCCCTGAGGACAAAGTAGCAGTAGAGGCATCATGTGACGAACTGACTGTAACCCTCATTCCCCTGCACCACTGAGGGAAGAAGGGAGAAAGGTGTGTTTAAGACTTGGTTTTATTTCTCATTACCCTAATCTGGTATTAAATTAAACTGATATCTCCCAGTCAAGTCTGTTTTGCCTGTAATTGGTCTCCCTGTCCTGATCTCAATCCACAAACTCTCCAGCTAAGGAGGGGAGTGATAGAGCAGCTTTGGTGGGTCTCTGGCATCCAGCCAGGGCCAACCCACCACAAATAACTATAAAATGAGACAATGATTCAGGCCATTTTAGGACATATACATATTTACTGTCCAACTTTTCTGATATTCTTCCAAATTAATGTGTGTTTTAGATAACAGCTGCTGTGACTGTGCAAAGCACACAGACTGCTGGAGTAGGTTTCTAAAACAATGCACTGACCTGTTCAGAGGGAAGTAAAACACTGACTGCAAAATGAATTTTAATATTGAAATTTCCTTAGAAAAATATTACTACATATATTGGCTTAATTTGAGACTCTTACTTGTCAGGAAGTAGAGGGTTTTCTGTGGTTATTGAGGAAAAAGTTTCAGGAAGGTCATCAATAACATATACAGACTGAGACTATATATGTGCCAAATGTTTTGACCATACGCAAGCAGAAGTATGCAAAAACAACCCCAAAAAACCTCAGAAGTCCAGTTGATTATTATTCCTGAATGTCACTTATTCCAAAGTCTGCAAGCAGCTGGAAGAGAAACATTTATCAGAATAAACAGATTGTTTAGCAAAAACAATCAGAAAGTAACCATGCCACTCATAAGTTATACAACAGGACTACACAAAACAACAAAGTAGCTCACACCTGCCACAAGAAACTCTTCGGTTTGGTCTGAAAAGCACTGGTAATTGGTCAATGAGCAAATAAAACCGAAACAATCATGGTAATACCTGGTTTTCTCTACATACACACCTGTCCGAACAGCAAACACTGAAAACACACATTTAAATTCCAAGCTGGTACTTTCCCCAGCTGGTACATGTGTTTTGAGGAAAGCACTGGTTCCAGATGAAGGCTTATGTGTCTTTTTGCTTGCTGAAAGTACCTTTATTTTTCTGAAAATGCTGCCTCACCTATTCTATCTTTTCCCCAGGACAAGCATACAAGATAATGTGACTTTGGAAAAATCAGCTTTCTAGAGCTTGGGCTAAAAGACTGGGGTGGGTCTTTTTCTTTCTTTCATTTGAGGAAGGCAGAGGGGCAGTGAGAGGAGGACAGGGTTTGGGGCAGGGTGTGGAGAGGAAATCCATAGGATAATTCTCACAGTAAAGACAACCTGAATGAAAGGGAAGGCAACTACTACTATAGTTATACTGGCAACTCTTAAATCACTCTCTGTATCCAGCTAGGCTCTCTGTACTGAATCTTGTACCCTTCAATTTCTAACACATCAATCCAGTGTTCTGCCAGCAGCTCAGCTGTACCACAGGCAAACCCCAGTTCATTTTTCCTTTGGGATGTCTCTTGTTGATCTTCAGCACAGAGGAGAATGTGTCATGTCCTCTCACAGTCTTTTCAAATGCTTCCTTCTACCTTCGATACTTGTTGAGCCTTGTTCTCCCTTCTCTCTACAGCCTCTATCTATTCATAAAACTTGAGCTGCAAAGCTCAAGCTCTTTAGAATTTGGTGAGACACACTGTGACACCATTCAGTCAATTGAAAATGCAGCTGCTGAGATTAGCTTACTTTCTTACTGCTCATCACTTCTTCAGATCACTCCACTGGCTCTTTTCCATCTGTATTCTGAAACCCAGCTCTTCAAAACTGTATCACAGCTTCCCTCTCATGTTTCATCCTGCATCAGCTCCCCTCTATGCTGCTCCTCACTCTGTTAAGCTAAGCACAGAGAAGAAGCAAGTCTGGCCTGACATTTCCCCCACAAGCACTGACTTCTGCCACAAGTCTGCTTATGAAGTTACCACTAATTAGTTCCCCTTCTCAAACCAAACCACAGCTCAAACAGAAACTTGACACTTGAACACACAGGAAGAAAATTAAAGGAATGGTATCCTGACACATGAATAACATCACTATGCACTACAACAACTGCAATCCTCTCTTCTGCCCTTCTGCTTCCCTGCTAGTTAAGCCATTTCTAAAAACAGACTGTCCTCTCCAAAAAGTAGTTTCTGTGTCTTAATTCCAGATGCCCTCAGAGGTCAACAAAACAAATGCACCATCAGGAACTGATTGTTTGCAGTAAGGTATGTGGTTTGCTCCCTACCAAGAGGCCTCTGGCACACCCAAGTTCCTCTGAGCAAGCTTTATTCTTCAACAGATCTCCAAGAAGCAAACAGACCATCTGACTAGTGACTCGTCAGCCCCATTGCTTCAGCCTGTCACCTTGCTTCCTGCTCTCCCAGTCCAGATCACACCTGGTAATTTGGGGTGAGGGCACACTAAACTAGTGGTGGCCCCCCTTAGCCTGTCCCTGAAGGAACACATCATTTTGTCAAATACACCATGGGTGCTAACACCAAGTCTCCTCACACAGTTCTGCACCCCAAACCAACAGGGATGTTCTCGTCTGAAAGGGCTGCTGCAAGACAAACAGAAACTCCACACTGCTGTGACCAGCTGTTTTTCTTCCCTTTTCTTAGTCATGGATAATGACACTCTATGGGGAAATGACCCTCAGACATGATCACCACATACTTAACTTCAAAGAACACCCAAAACACTGAAAACTCTGCTATTTTGTTACCCATACTCTGAGTTACGCAGTGTTGTATGCATTTTTAAATAATTTCATTGATTTTTAAATAATCCTTGCATTACTTCTCTCTCTCAAAAAAAAAAAAAAGGGAAAAAATAAGGAGCGGGGAGCCTTTTACTTTGTACTTGCTTTTTACAGTATTATTAGAAATTCCAAAGAACTCGCTGGAATTAGCGATGATTTGTCCAGCGATGTGGTTTGTTATCCAGGAGATGGCACCACATCCCCAAAATTCACAGGCAATGCACTCACATGGAACTAAGTATTGGCAATACAGACACTGCACTTGCAGCAACTTCAGCGAGTGATTTTACTCACAAAAGTAGACTCGACTTACATTTTGTATATTTATCTGCAGGGCCATTTTGTAATGATTGAAGTCTTTAGCAAGTTCATATCCCTGGTGATAGAAAGTGAACAAACCCTGAAAAAATGATAGCACCTGAAACAGAAATAAAACATTTGTTACAACAAAAAACTCCATTTGCTTGAATACAGCTGCTGCACACAAGTTTTTTCAGAAAGCTCAGAGATGACAAAATGATTATTTTAAAGTAAGTTTCCACCAATGCCTACACTTTCTGAGTAATATTTAAATCCAAATGATGATCTATGTATACAGACATTTTTGGATGGTCCTTTCTCTGGAATTTCACAACTGATCTCTACTTTCCGTTTGACCATAGGGAATGTATATCCCGTGTTCCCAAACTTCCCTAAGTAATGTTTTCCTACAGCTGCTCTGATACCAGTGATGTCTGGAACACATTTGTGCACAAGGAGAAAATGATCATTCTGTCTTTTAGTCACCATTTCCCTGGTCATTCCCTTCTCTGCTAATGACCACGTGGAGATGACTTTCACATCAGTCATCTTGTTCGCTGGAAGAAGGAAGCTTTCCCCATTGCTGCTTTTTGTGCACAGATCTGACCTTCTGTCAGAACCAGCAAGTGATCCACTTAGCACATTCTGACTTCAGTGTTTCAATTTAAAAGAACAAACAAGCTGTACTACACTGGAAGCAGCATGAGGTGTAGTCCTGTCTAACTCTCCTGTTTAGTTAAGGCTGCTGGAACGAAGCAAGTGACTCATGAAAGAACAGCTCTCTAAAGAGAACAAGCAAAAGAATGTATTTAAGAAAGTCTGAAGTCATATCAAATAAACCATTTTCAAAAAATGCAAAAAACCACATCAACTTTAAGTATTATTAAGGGAAAAGGGAGCAAGAATTTGGTACAAAATAATTTCAGCTTTCTAGTCTAGTGTAAACTTCACGTACAAATTAAGCAACATAAAGCTCAGCACCATCCAGAAGGAGCTTTCACAAATGACAAAGGGACATGTTGCAAGAACATAATTTCCAGATTCATTTCTCTACTCTGGCTCTGAAGAAATTTCAAATGTTCTGAAACAATAACCAAATGCAAAGCTATTTAGAATTTTAAAAAAATCTAAAAACTGGAAAATTTTTTTAAAACGTAAAAACCAAAACATCTACACAAAAAAGCCCCCACACAACCATTTTTTCACAGCATTTTCCCATTCTTTAAACAGTGTTAAAATAATTGCAGTAATTTATTCCCCCTTAAGGATTTTAGCAATTTTTTCATACGGGAATAAACTATATTAAAACAGACAGTTCTTATTAATTCCATAATGACCAGCTAGGGTCATTTGGAACTTTTTTCATTATTACATTAAAGCAATTGTATCAGAATGAAAGGACAGACTTGGCCCAAAAGCACAGAGTTCAGAGCATCAGTGAATGGAAGACATTTCTACAATTCATCCTCTCTTTATCTCAGTATTACACTTACTGTTCTCTTGTTGTTTGATAAATTTGTATTTATACCACCAAGCTAATACACATTTCAGAAAATTTTAGACTAAGTTCTTCTCATAGATTTAAGAAAGCCTGGTCAGTGCATATGTAATTTTCATTGAAATTCAACGAAGCCCCTTGATTTCTTCACAGATTCAATTGCAAGTGAAATTAAACATCAGGCTACCCAATAATGGGCTTCTCATCCAGCAGCACACTCTTAATTGATTTACACCTGCAATTCTTCATTAACAGGCCTCTAAGCCCAACCTTCATTATGAAAATTAGATTCTTTGCATTAGTTACCAATAACATTTCATTGGTTAGAAAACCCACAGCAAGAATCCTGACACCAACATCTTCTTGAATCCTCCATTCTATCTCACAACGTGAAGTGAGGTTCTTACAGTACAACAAAGGTTTCACACATTTTCTCAAAATCAGCATCAGTGGGTCCAAATCAGCTCTAATTACTGAGGTCAACTTTGCCATGCCTGGTTAAGTTTATCTGCACCAGGAATCTGTGCAGACATACCAAGTTGGTTTAAATTCTGTTAAGTCACACAATTGGTTGTGTGTTCCAGAAAAAAGAGCTTGGCTGTCATCCAACTGCATTCCTCCTCCATCCCTTAGAAAGCAGGGAGAGTAGGTTGAATTCACTGATACTTACAGGCTCCACACACTCAAATTTCTTCCGCTCCTGGATCTCCTGCAACTTGCACACGTACTCAAGGGACAGCTCATAGAAGTGTTTCCTATTCTGCTCCACTTGGTTATCTGCCTGCACACAGAGCACACCTCATGAAGTTTCACAGACATTTTGCAGACAGCTTCAGGATGACACAGACATACAAGTGGCAAGCAGATAATTTTCACCATATTTGAGGTATGTGTTACGACATAGATCATTCATTTACTTTTAAACAGCAGCAGCAATTCCCTTTCACATATGTTGTTTTGAATGATGAGGCTAGATTTTTTTAGAAGACTTCCAGCAACACCTCTTCAAGCTTCTTTTCTAGGGAATCCAACTTTTAATAGCATTGCAAAGGTACCTGCCCAAACAGAGAGGGATCTAAGAGGGGGAAATCATCTCTCCAGTCAAATTAAGGAAGAAAATGTTATTTTTGAAAACTACAGTGCTGGTGCTGTAAGTTTTACTCTATAACCCAAATAACTGTTGCAAGTAGCCAGAATGCTGCTGTACCCATCCCACACCTGTGCTCATTCTGACCGGCTAGAAACATAACAGAAAAAAGTTCACTTATTGGTACAACACTTCACAGCTTCCACAGAGCATCAAATATTTAGAAATGCAGCCTTACTACCTGCAGCTGATATTTAGGACAGCTTTGCAGAAATGCCAACACCATATTGATGCTGAACAGTTACATTTCAGCTGCCATCCATCTGCCCATAAATATTTCACTTTCTAGCATCTAGGTATTATTTTAGGAAGTTATTATTTAAGGTACATGTAAGATTTGTTAAAATGAATCTTAAAACTGGGTGACAGAAACTTTTATTAAAATACATTAAAGAAAAGCTACAAAAGGTTACTCTAAGTAACTAACACTTAGTCTTCACCCACAAAGATAATACAAAATGCTTCTACACTGAATTACAAAAGGAAGTGGAGAAAGGGTTAGGTGAAAGGACAAGACTTACTATCAGACTCTCTCTTAAATACTGAGACTACATCCTTCAGGCTGAACAGTGACTGCTGTGCTTTAAGAGGATAAGCCAAATTAGATTTAAGACAGTTTTGCCTTAAGACGTGCTTGGCTGTACTGCTCTGTGCTGGAAAACTCTCAGCAGTTAAAGGGGCATGACCACAAATGCCATGAAATAAATAAAGCCCTGATAAGTATTTCAGTTAGCAAATGTGTTTCAACAAGCCACGCTATTTTGATGCATTCCATAAACTGTGGAATTGTTTGAGTTGTCAGCCTATAAACACAGGAATTGTTTGAGTTGTCAGCTAAGCTTCTAATCATAGGCACATGAAAGGTACCACAACACCCTAGAAAGAGACTCTGAAGTGGATTTTCAAGGACATCTGGCTCACCACACAACCCAGAATACAATACCCAACACAGCCATTTTATTGTTTTATCCCACTTTCCCTGCTAATAAATTATCACATCTCTCAGTTTTTGAGGCATGAGCCTCGCCATGCACCCAGCAAGTTGCACTGTAGTTTGTGTACTGCTGAAGAAAGACAGAAGTGAGACACACACTGTGCCTCAGTGAAGTTACAGGAATACCCCGCCACCAGGAGAGTCCAAAGTTATGTTAATGTTAAGACACACTCCACAACATGGCATGTTTTTCATCAAATTTTTGTCAATTTTATCCCTGCACTATTTACTCCAGTCAGGAACTGACACAACTAAAATGAATAAAACTAAATTATATACATTACAATGCAATCATATACTCCTATTCTCTAAGCTTGTGCAAGAAATTGTTTCCTACTACTTCCGCTGACATCATGCTGCAAGGACCTTTTTTCTTTAAATTGTTTATAAATTTATACCTCAGAATTAAATATACAAATGCAAGAGCCTGACTGAAGAATTTTTGCTCGTGAAACTTTGAAGGACATTTACAACAAATCTGTTTGCCCATTCTAGATTTCCCACACGCTCTAAAGCTTCAGGCTATATTTGATACAGCTTCAAAATGCCTCTTACAGGCATTATGTATTTTTCCATTGAGCTTAGGTCCCATTTCAGATTTGATATCGAGAACCACATTTCATCAAGCGATCATAATCAGCCCTTTATCATTTTCTCTGTGTCAGGTTCTTTGGCAGCCGATCAATTTGATAAAAGTACAGGTCCTGACACATGAGCCATGCCCAGTACCTTCACTGGGACAACTCAACTCCCCAAAAGACACTTGTTTACACATTTGAGGGTCTATGTTGCAAATGCAGCATGGTGAAGTGACATCCTACGGATACTCAAGAGCAGAGAAGTTCCTGGGTAACTCTGCCAGTTATATTAACCATTTTTATGAAAAATGGCATAGAATATTTGAGATGGGGTAGAGGGCAGGGACCGGAGCTATATATGAAGAAAATATTAAGGTTTTTTATACTCTAGGCACTAATAATTCAGACATATCTGGGGGAAAAAAAACCCCTTTTGGCTACAGCAAGTGTCTGCAAGTTTTCTCTGCAGTCTTCTCACATACTATTTGCTGTTGCTCCAGAAACAAAAACTATTACAAATAAGTTGATGATGATAATAAACCCAGAGGGACAGAAGGAATGCCAGGCAAAACAGATCTATCAGTTATAAATTGTCAACAAATTTTTTATAGCACTACTCAAGAAAATCCCAAAACAAATCTTCAAAATGGCAGAAAAAGAAATGGCACAGACCCACTTTATTTGGGAATAAAAGTCTTGCTGTCCTCTGCATGAAGTATTATCACAGGACACTTAGTCAATAGGCACAATGCAATGCAAATCACAGCAATGGCAAAGCCCTGTAAGAAATGCAGAGTTTTTCACAGTATGTTTGCACTTAGCTCTTCCCTTAATTATATATAAAAATGACATGATGCTCAGGGCTTTGTACACACACAGACCCCCTGATTTAGAAAATGGTGGAGGTACTAAGTTCAGCAAATACTGATTTTCTCACCAACCTTTCCGGATGAGAAATTTTTTTTTGTTTTACCACTGAGAATGCTGTTTCTGCATTTAAGTATATTTACCTATACCCTATAAAAAAAAGAGAGGCAACAATACCTCTTGTAATTGTAGCTCCTTCTTCTTAGCTGATAAATTCAAATGTTTCTCCAACAAACTGTAGTTCTTCTCTGTCTCTTTATCAAACTTCTTCTTTTCCTCCTAGACACAGAAACAAAGTGGCAACCATGTAAATATAAAAGTGTACTATTTTTCTTCTTTAAAATTCTAGTTCATCAGGAACAAAGAGAAAAAAATGTCATAGTTCCAGTAAGTAGAGAAAAATATGCTCCATGTCATTTAAAAAATTAATTTAAAGGCTAACTTGAAATGAAATCCCATCACATCACTATGGTGTAGCTTATTACACAGATGCTTACATCTTCTAAGTTAAAAAAAGCAAAAAACCTGACCTCCTCTTGACGTATTGTATATTTCATTACTTTCAGGGATCACCCACACCACCTTGGTTTTGAATAGAGGACTTCAATGGAAACACCAGTTTCACTGAAAAAAATAACCTTTCTAAAATTCACAAGGGAAAAGTTCCAACAGCTCAAAGCCCAAAGCAAATACACCTCTATATTCAAAAGGTTTTCTCCATTTTAAAGCTATACAACGACCTCTGTGCTGAATTCCTGTTTCTACCAGAATTTTATCATGCCCATGACAAAAAAACAATAAAAATTAAAATATCCATAAAACTTAATACCATAGTATCAAAAGAGAAACTCTCACAGACACACATGACTATCATTTGCACAATGCAAATCCATTTCTCCAGCCACCAAAAGCAATGTATTGGAAGAGGGACAGTCATTACTTTTTTTTTTTAGGAAATCTGAGTTTCTGAATCTAATATAGTAGAAAATATCGTAAAACAAATTGATTCTTCAGTTCCAGTTTCCTAACACAGTGTATTAAGGCAAAAATCAATATTCATGAATTCAACCAACCAGTTTTGAAGCTATTTTTAGTATATCTAATTGCAGTTGAAAATAACCTCAAGTAAGTAAAATCAAGTATTTAATTACATATTCAAGAACTGGCAGATTTACTCACCAGAAAGATACTAGTTAAATTAAAGTATTTTTCCTCCTCTGTAGATTTGAAATCACATTTAAATGTATTCTACCCAAACCCCTGGTTAAACTCTACAGACATAATTGCTCTTTTTTTCTCCTCTTAACCTTTCATTTTGAATAATACTATATATACTATGTTATAAGAGAGACACATTCTTGTTCTCTGAGCTGTTACATTCTGAAGATGGCATTACATTAAAGAGGCTGTTTAGGATTGCTTCTCAGCAAGGACTTTCACGAAAATTTTTTTCCCCCCCATTATGAGACTCAGAATTTCCTTTAAAAAAGGAGCCACAATATTTGTTATCAACTGAGAAACATGAAGATATGTGTATGGTATCAGGGTGATAAGCGATAACATATTAGCAACATGGAATGAGGAAGAAAGTGGAGTGCAGGGAAGGTGGTGAATCTTTATGTTTATATTAGCAAAATTTCCATTGATGTGGTGAACATTTGAATGCTCCCAGAAAAAAAGAAGAGAGTTCTCTTAACTTCTTAATAGGCAAAGCCAGAAACTTTACACACGTAGCTCAGGATTAGTGCAGCAACACCTTTCACTAAGGGGTAATTCAATAAGGGTCTCAGCTTCCAGCTCTGTGAAGCTAAACTTTCCTTCTGTTCTTTTTCTTCTTAAGCTTAACTCAGACCATTTCATCAGCAGGAGATGTAAGATGCAGAAAAAACCTGAGGCAGCAGATTCAACTTTTATTTTGTAATGGTAGAGCGTAAATCTTTCCTAAAGCAAATACTACACAATGCTGCAGATATATTTCACCACTAGATGCCATAGCCCGGTTTTCAGAGCTAAGCAGAGTTATACTTCCAGTGCCAGTGCTTTGATGACACTGAATAATTATTCAGTTAAGAATATTCCAAGAGCTGAATAATTTTAGAGGGTTTTTATTTAAATATTCTACAACTATATAAGACTTCTATTTAAAGGTCATTAAGAATTCTGTCCAAAAAAAAAGGTCTAGATCAGAAATAAAAGCTACAGCTTCACAGACAGTATGCAGGGACATAAGGAAGAAACATCCATCCAAACAAAATGGGAGATGTAGACTGTGTGAATGTAATTTGTGTTAGAAGAGTCAGGGAGAGAATTCTGACTAGGAAATGAGTGAAGATATAAGATAATTTAAAGGCGTAGGGGTTCTCACCCCAAAAAAACAGCAATATTCTTTCACAGCAAAAATACTGCTGAAATAATGCATTCATGACACAGCTGCTTCTGTGACAATAGGTTACATTCAGAACAAATTCCCTCTTTCCTCGGAAGACTGGCTATATTACAGTCCAAGTTTTTATTGTGTGTTGGTTGGGTCACCTAATATACTTCTCTCAAGTCCATAAAATTACACAAAGCTCATTGTACCATTGAGCTGAGAGGATTTATGATCAACAGAGCATTTTCAGTTTGTGAACACTGAAATCATATGCAGAACATGTTAAAAGTCAAAATGCCAAAGTCAAAATGTATAGTGCTCTCATAAGTGAAACATTGTCTTATATATCACTAGTGATGAAATCATGAAATTATAAAATAAAACATATGCGAGTATTTTGAAAATGTTTGAATTTTACAACAGAAGGGTACAATAAAGTGCTGGTTTCTTTTCTTTTCTATTTTTTTAATAGGCACTTAAATATCTCACTGCAAAAAGGAAGGTAGACAGGTACAAATTTGTCCTTGTTACTTTTATCCAAATCTAGTCTGCACTTAATCCATGAAGCTTACTTTGCCTTTTTTTAAACATACACAACTTAGTGACAATCTTAAAAAAATTACCAAACACTTTCATCAAAAACACTTTGAATGAGATCTTGTCCTTAGTCTCTTCACCCCTATTAGTTCCATGCATACAGAGCCAATGAGTTATTTATTCAAAACACAAAATTAAATAAAGGCAATTTTCACTTGCAGGTGGCAAAAGTGCTGTTAAAAGCATATGGATGAGCAAGCTTCTTTAGGTAGTTAATATTTTTCAGCCTCTCATTGTGCGACTGCAAGCAAATACAAAGCAGAACAGGGTTACCCATTAGGAAGGGGGGAAGGTTGTTAGCAGGATTATTCCTACTCCAGACATAGGAGATAAGGAAGGTGGGGAGGAGGAAGGGAAAGGACACATTCTTCTCTTCTTAAAACATTCCATTTGTTTCTGAAGCAAGTTCTCAAAGTAGAAACAAAAAAAGTGTGAACAGATGAAATATCAGCAACAATATGTTTCTGCCAATTACATGTCATTAATACAATGCAATCCAAGTAGGGAAAATAAGCAAACTTATAAAGGCAAGGAAGGACAAACCTTTACAGCTCCTAGCTGCTCTTTCCTAAATCTTTCCAAAGGTTTGATCAGAGTTTCAGTAACACTGAGTGCCTAAAGAAAAAAAAGCATGGGTTAGGTTTCTGTAGCCAGATTGATGAGTCACATCAGCATCAGCAATAAAAAGAAAAAAGCAAGCAGGTTCTGGGGTAAAATAACAGAAGCATGCAAGTTAGGACTTCTAACTCAAAAAAAAAAAAAAAATAAAAATCACATCTCTGAGTTCATTCAAGCTTACAGAATTTCTATCCTCTAATTCAATCCACTATCAGGAAAATTAAATTTAAAACAAATGCAGAAATTTCCAGGTTGCACCCAAACTGCAACTGCTCCATTTGCGCCAGTCTTGCAGATCAGGTTGAAGGCTTCAATGCCTGAACACCAGAATGAGACAGAGGACAACTGAGTTTCACTAGGGGATGCAAAAATTTCTGCAACAAGAAGCACTACAAACAACTGCAGAATAGACCAGTGAGTAGCAAATAATAATCTTTTAAGACATAGTTAGCACCATTAGGCATTGATACAAATCTCCAAATATTTACGCACTGAAGTACGTTAATAAGACCTTAAGTTAAGCTAAGTTACAAAATCAAGAGGTACAAAGTCAATAAACAAGAGGTTGAGATGACTGGGTGAGCATCCACCAGTGCACTTACGATATAAAGCCTCATGGCCATAGTAAAGAGAAAAAAGAAGGACAAAATATTCCATCATAAGACAGAAAACTGTAGCTTATTGGATCTGCACAGCTACTAATTAACATGAAATGTCACTGAAGATGGACCAGGGTTCTGTTTGGTGCAAACAATACTTAAATTTTTTTTTTTAAATTTGACATTTCAGGAAAGGCTGGTATTTTTTGAACATAACAGCAGCATGGAAAAGATGGCAAGAGTATTGCAGATGTGGAGGAGCAAGTGGGACCCTTCTGGTCACTCCTAAGGCAGACCCACAGAGCTAACCATGCCCAGGGCTGGGCTTAGCACAGCCACTGGGCTAAGATGCCAAGAGTTCAGGCAGAACTCTCTGACATACAACAGAAGCCTTTCTCTCTCCTTCCTCCCCTTTCCCCTCCCTTTATAGTGAAAATCTTCAGATAAAACATCACAGGCTTAAACCGGCCTTCTGGAACACTTCTGAAAAATTCTTATCGTAAAACACACACGGGATGTACTGGAAATCTGGCACCACACAAATCTGAACAGCACTGTCTGCTCCCACCCATCCCCGGAGCCATGAGGGATTACTGTGGGAGTCATCCTGCCAATTCACTGTAACCACAGCAACCCACATTTCTAAACGGCCAGCACAGCACACTAACCTGGAGCTAGCTGGAAACCCAAATAGCTGGCAAGTCTGGGCCAAACTGGGTGTTGCACAGTCATCCATGTAACAGCTACATCCTAACTTCAGAGCACTTTTTCTCAGCACAAAACTCCTTTCTGCATCCATTTCCTGATTTTGCCAAAAACCTTCAGTGCACCCTTGGTGGGAGCAACAGGAAAAGGAAGAACTCTCAAGTCAGGCTGGAGAGCATGGAAACCACATAATCAGTCCCTCCACATTAGAAAACTTTAAGTTGTTTCTGTGTACTAACAAACTGAAGGAGAAAGCTCCTCAGAGGAAAACTCAGAGAGGATGACAAAAGCTTCCCCAAGGCAGAGCACCACAGTTACGGGAATCATTTCAAAGCATTTAAAGGTAGCAACTGAGCACTCACATGGTTTGAGGGTTAAAAATAATTAACAAATGACAAGTTGCTTATTAGTTGTTTGAACTTTTACATAAAAAAGTGTAAGGTTAACAGGCATTGAATGTATGCGGAACACAAAGTCCAAGTCAAAGAAAGCCATAGCACCTTGATGCAACAAAGGAAAAATTTAAAAAAAAAAGGAAAATATATGCATAAAAGGCTGTGCTTCATAGAGCAGCAAGGCTGACTATAAATCACTCACTCTGCTACTCCTGTGCAGTATTAACCATGGGAACCACTACAGGAATTTGTTTGAAGCAGAAAATAATCTTTAAATCAAAATGGGATGTTCTCTTCAGTGACTGCCAACAAGCAGATTCCACTGCTGCCAGTGGGATGATATGCCAGTAATTCTTTCATTAAATGAAAAACAAGCTTCCCCTCCTTCCAAGAGAGACATCTCTCATTTTGCACAACTTAAACTTTCGTTAACAGATGCATCCCCAGGTGCCTGCCATAAAGGTACTTATGATTTGTCACCCCTTTTGCTTTCTGTGCCTAGGTTAAATAACAGAACTCTTGATTACTTCTGGGTGGAGTGAGATTTTGCAGATCTTTGGTCATTCTCACGGAGCTTTATACCAGGCCATATGTTAAAATACAAGACTGGTAAATTCAACAGTGAATTACAGAGATGCTCTTCTGAATGATGGAAACAAAACCAAAGTTCATAATTAAAATACATCCAATGCAAGATTAAATAGAGAGGTTAAAAATTAAGATTAAACAAAATAGATTAAATTCCTATTGTTTTCCAGTACGCAGAATCCAGTGCTTGTCATAAAAAGTTACAAAAAGATGTATTCTTACTTATAGAACAAAAGCATTATTTACACTGCTATTCATTCTTAGCTTATTTATAACTTGGAAACACAAAACCACTCTATTTTAAGCCATAGATAACAAATCAGCAAATAGGAAATAAGCTAGGGATTGCTTCAATATATTTGTAATTATCACTTTTACCTTCCTTAACAACTAGAACCATGTTAAAATATAAAATTTCCAGCAAAGTTAAACTAGGTATTTAAGTTTATTAATATGAAACTAGATGTTCCTTTCTTTTTCAACTTCTGTCTTGACTCTTACACTCCTTTTCATCCTCGACTTCTCTAATCCTGACAGATTATGACAGGAATGTACTATTTAAAAGGACATTTAAAAATCCCTTTCTTTACTTCTCTGATCTATCCAAACCTGTGTGAAACAAATATATGTTCAATCATATCTGGCAGGCAAACGGTGGCATGCAAGTCGTAAGTGAATCAATCTAACGAGGTCATGTCTCAGGTAACAGTATCTTAACCAGCTTTGCTAATGTCAAAGTCTCAGGAATGCTTTAAGAAATGTTTAACCCGATGTGCACACGTGTCTCGGGCAGTCAGTCTCAAACTAGCTTACATTACTCCTGCTCTGTTTGCAGCACCTACAGAAAGGTCAAAGAATTAACTTGAGCATAAACCTAGCAATATCAGCAATAAAATCATCAGTGCCATCACCACCTCAGAAGATCACAGCATCCAACATTTCCAACATCCTGAAGCACGCTGTCAGCTTTGTGTCTATCTATCTATTACAGATGCCTTTACAAAACTCCACTTGCTCAGGCAGAGAAGTTGTACAGAATTGTGATAATCATGCCTTTTCCAGCTCCCTTTCCTCCAAAGGAGTAAGTAACAGGCCATAGATTAAGGAGCCCCAAGCACTCTTTCCAACTGCAGCCCTCAAAGGCGCAGGCTAAATCCATTAGCAAGCTCATTCACAGCTGTTGGATACTTCCTCAGCCAAGTCAACAAGATCCAACAGGTCACTGAGCAGACAGTGCCAGTCCATGAGATGACTCCATTTAGACTGTCACTTCTTCCCTTCCCAGAAAAGGTGGGAATAGAGGTGTTTAGGGAGAAACTGCTTCTCCCAACACCTCCTCCTGTGCACTGTAACCTGACACAAGATCAGGCACCAGCATTCAATGCTCTTTTTCCTGCTTTCTCCTGCAGTCAACAAGAGCAGGTTCCCTAAGTTCCCGCTCCCTTTCCAGGCACAACCAGGCTTATATTGCAGAGGAGGAAGGCTGCTTGCATGGCCTGTAAGGGAGTAGCAACCCACAAGAGCTCTCCCCAAAGTTCAGTGGCTAAAAAGGTTAAACCAACCTAAGTTAATCAAAGTTTGTTATTAGACAAATGCAGCACTGGCCTCCCAGGCTCCCTCCTAAAAATGTCCTTAGAGGTCAGCCTTTACTGGAAGCACTGGAAATTACACACTGCTCATCAACAGCTCTGGTGGCGAGGTAAATACGTATCCTGACTCTGCTCCATTCTGAATCGAAGCATTCTCCCATAAAAAAACAGGTTTGCTGAGAACGGAAAAAAAACCGAAGCCATGAACACACACCTTCCTGCAGACTGCACAGCAACATGGGATTGCGGAGATCCCAATTCCCATCTCAGGAACTGGAATACAGATTAGATGCCTTGCATAAAAGAGGGGGTTTAGTTTCTCAGCATACCATCTGGAATGATTTATTTGTAGTCAGGGGCAGGATTGCTTCTCCCCTCAACAAAGTGACAAGGGAGGCCACCAAGTCAGTAAGGCAAAGCTCATGAGACTGAGCAAGTGTCAATGAAACCAGACCTGGGAAGGAAGCTTTGCCTTAGTGAGGGCAACAGAGAAGGCAGAAAGGAAGACATACCTAGCAGTGATTCAATTACAAAATAGTTGACAATGCTGCTAAATAAAGAAGTTTACTTTCCAATAAAGACATTTACCACTACAGCTGCTCTTCTACTTACAGAGGATACAGTTGTGTTTTTCCTAAGAAAATGCACCATGCAGCCTAATAAAAAAGACAATTCTGATACCTCCAGTGTTGGGAGTGAGAGAAATATATAAAAAATACTATTTTTCCAAAAAAGCTTTCCTACTTCACATAGTGATTTGCTACTGAAATTTCTCAAAGCATTAAGACCTATGCCTGAAAGCCTGTATTATGAAACTCTGCAGGTACAACTCCACTGCTGAAGACATCAGATGTTACTTGGAAAGCCTGAATCTCTATTCTTTCTTTTCCCATGAGAATATGATTTGCTCTTATAGTTACACATGCCCCCAGTTAGCTGCACAGCCAATCCTCCCCTTCCAGCCCTACAGACAGAGAGGTGTCTCTCTAACCACTCGTCAGCCCTGGCTTTGTATTCATTTTATTTAGCTTAGTGTATTTAGGAGCACTGATGACTGCAGACAGTGCAACCCACACCCAAGGCTCATTCTTTCATTTTCAAATCAATTTTTCTTCTAGTAAACATGTCTGGATTTTCTCCCTGCTCTAGAGCTTTCCCTGTAGCTTTACAATCTTAGATAATGAAAGGGCCTCAGCCACACATTGGGAATACAGACATAGAAGGTTTTGGTTTTTAGAAGGCCTGTAGTATATAGACTAAAGGATTTTTAAGGAGGTCTCATAGCACATTAATACTTGTGTGCATTTGCATGGGTGCAGAGGCTGTAAAAAAGAAGTGACATCCATTGGCTGTGGATTCATTTGCTGTGGAGGAAGCCATCTGGTAACAAAAGATCTGAGTGGACAAGTGATACATCTGACTCGGAGACAACGTATTTTGTGCACTACTGAAGCACCAGGAGGCGTCTGTAACAAAACACATCACCTCAGAATGAGGTGTTCCAGAAAACTACCCCTCAGGGTTTGCTAAGACGACAAGAAGTTGCTCAGACTGTTTCACGGGTAATTTCCTAGACCACTGAGCCTCACAAACATCAGTACAGGCAGAATCCTGTGCTCTGCACTTCCTAATTCTTCCAAAAACAGCAGCCTTGACTTACAGGAAATACAACAGCAGGACTCCTGAGTTCACCCTTCTAGTGAAAAGTTATTTCTCATTCATTTCCTGGAAGTTCATGACTGACCTAGAGGACAGACAGCTAAAAGGGTGATCTATCTGCTATGCCCTGCTCTGAAATGCTGCCTGCATTGATTCTCTTGTCATGAAACTGCTGGCCTCCAAAATCAGATTGGTATCATAAGAAAACAATAAATAATTTCCTTTAAAAAAGATCATTAAACAGACAGTGGGGTTTAGTAAAGATTATTTACTGACAGCTATTTAACAGTCATGTCTTCTGAATAAGTTTATTCTTATGCAATGCATTCCACTACAAAAAGAAAAATACTACAAAGCCACAATCATAACAACCAAGAAAACAAAATAAACAGACTTTCAAAAACTGCAACAAATCAGCTTTTCCCCATCTGCAGGGAAGGGAAGCTGGGGATAACTCCTCCAAGAAAGACCTTCCCTTAGCAAACCACAACACACCAGAACACTGGTATGGTTCTTGCACCACAGACATTGTATGTGGTCATACAATGGTGCTGACCAAGCAAAAAGGCTGCTCAGAAAAGAAAACTGCATAATGCCCATTTTCTTGATGCATGGCAAAGCTCACCACTGAGCAAAAAGATGCCACTGAAAGTCAAGGAATCCAACAGCGAACAACAGCAACAGTGTTCAGTCAAGAATGAATTGCTCAGTTGTCAGCGCTTTCCTCCACAAGAAACAGTGGTGTTCTTAACAACCAGCAAAATCCAAACTGGTGACACTTTTACAATGCAAATTCCAAACATTTCCCATTGATGAACTAACAGAATGAAAATTCTCTCGTGAATTATGTTGATGCATGTGAGACCACAAAATTATCTGGAAAAGAGGAAGCCAGTGGTAACAGAACTTGTCAGCTGTGTTCACTCAGAGGTGGGAGGAACACACCCAGATCTGGCTTTGCACTTTTTTTTCTATTGTACAGACAAGTCATCTTTGGTTTATAGATTAATGTGCGCAAGTTCATAGGTAACTCACAAAGATATTTCAGAAGACTTTCAAAACCAAACAAATAAATGAAACATTCAATGTCAGGAATCAGCAAAAGAGAGCAAGATGGGCCTGAAACAGCCATAGTTCTACATTCATGTTCCATATTCTGATAATTACATGATTGTCATCTGGTCTCATGCCCAGCAGAGGAAAAGTGAAGGCTGGGCAATGACATATGGCAGCAAATGTTCTGCTTCTTTCTGAAACTGGAAAATGTTTTATTAAATAGGAAAAATTGCACAGGAGAGAAAAGAATGTAGATCCTGCAATTAAGGTACTCAAATGCTGTTCCTGAGACATTCTGTTTCATCCATGCCTCTATCTCTGCATCTGAGATGTTCAATACACTGTTGGCAGCCTAATTTTTCAGAAGTGGTCAACAATTACGTCTTTTCCATTGTCTTGGCAGATATATTTAGCAGTCTGCACTGTCAGCAGACTTAAAAGGATCTGAACATATGGAGCACTACATAATACCTTGAACTCCTACCGAACAGCTCTTGAATGCATCACACATCCAAGACTACTGGGTTTTTTTTTTTTTACTCTACATCAGTGAGTAAACTGATTGCTCCTTCACACAGATTTCTTCAGATTACTGTCAAGATAGATTAAGATTTACAAACCCCTAAATACCGACATGCAGAATGCCAAAGAAAAGCTTAGAAAAATTAATACCACCGTCTTCACAGCAGAGTCAACTGCTGAATGGAATCCAGATACAAAAGTCACTGGACAAAAGATAACAGAGTAAGCTATTCAGGAACAGTGTGTGTTAAGTGAGTCCTTCACCTGTGAAATAAATACTCATGCACTTCAATATCTAATCGTAAGAGGTAGTTTAAGTAAGAATAAATAAGTAAATGTACATATTTGTACAGATTACTTAAAGTATATCTTTAACCTTTTGAGTGTACGCCTTTGAACCGTAACAACTTCTTTTAACTTGTGAAAGCAAAGCACAAGGGACAAACCCTCTCCCCTTTTTTTTTTTTTAAGAAGAAATTAAATAAAAGACTAAAAGAGTGACTTCATGGAGATATTTCTTTAAAAATCCATAAAGAAATCATTTCTTGTGTTTCTGATATATGCCAAGAATAACTCTGCTTTTTAGAGAGATGCTAATCTGGATTTGATTCTGCCACCCTGGTAAAACTTACAGAGAATGCAAAAGAATTTCAGAGAGGCCAAAATTGCAAAGATACCCATGGTAAAACAAGCCTTTCTTTTGCAAAAAAAGAATAAAAAGGGGGAAAAGGACTTAAAAATATAACTGCATAGTACCTTTCCTCTTAAGACATCTGAAGGGATAGAAGTGTGCAAAAAATCTAGCAGGAAATAGAAGAAAATATATCGAAGTATAAAATAGCTTGTTTATATTGCCTTGGGAAATCACAGGAAATATAGTAAGGGGAGTATAATTGTATCAGAAATCCTATACAAAGAGAAATGCGATGGAGTAAAAAGGAAATAGACAAGTACTTCGGGGCAAATTTAGAAAGAAGGCAAAACCATATTTTATTTGGTAACAGCAACAAAAAAAAGTGAGGTAAAGAGGTTCTTCATATGTATCTGGAAACTGAGAGGAAGGAAGCTATTAAACAATTTTTTAACTGGAATAAGTGTAAGACAACAGATTTTAACTACCTCCAAAAAGGAAAAAACCTCAGTTAAATTCTAGCAAACTATCTAACAAAGTGGAGAAAAACAGATGTTAAGGGGAGTAAGGATTCTTTGAGAGCAATTAGAGGTATTCCTACATTACACAACTGAAGTATTAATTGCATTCAAGTCAGAAGGGGCTTTTTTGCTTCAGAATAGTTAGGAAGTCAGCAAAGCAAACTAAAGGGAGAGGCAAGCAAGGTCCCAGAGGATGGTAGAAGAGCAAACATAGCAGCAACTTAAAAGCAAGAAGAGGAGGAGAAAGCTGTAATTCTAACATAAGAGAGATGGTCTAAACACAGTGTAATTAAACTGAACAAGGAAAAATACAGATGTAAAACGCCACTTGGAAAGAGCAACCATGAAAATACTACTATGAAGGAAAAGTGATCAGTTTTATTCCATGACTACTGTAGAAAAATTCTCAAAAATTTCCCAGCTTAACTTGAAGTAAAGGAGACTCAGTATGAACATCAGGATGAGTATGAACATCAGAAATGCAGCATGATCACCAGATGAAAAAAAATGAAGAATAAACAGCAGAATAGAGAGAAATCTATGTTCCAGGAACCTTTTTAGATACAGGTTAGACCAGCACTTGACAAGGATCATGTGAACTCCAGAAGCAGATAAAGGGCAGGACAGGGGAGCTCCAGGGAAGGGAAGCACTCACAGCCAGCACACCAAGGTGACCACACCAGGAGTGCCAAGCACTGCTGAGATTACTGAGGGAACAACACAAGACCTATCAAATTTGGTTATGACTTAGCAAGACTGGAATCAACAGGGAAAACGAATTAGGGGCAGGCTGTCATTTAGGAGAAGACTGGGATGAAGAAAGGGAGGTGTGAAGGAAAGGACTAACAACCACAGGCCATCAGTACCTACCAGGTAATGCTTCCCTGCTCGTCACCACAGCTCAAATGAGGGCAGACAGCAAAGCCTGCTGTTCTGAGACCCTCACAAGAATCAAAGCTCCTTTCTGCTGTCAGGGGAACTGGGGCTGGGAGGGAGGTTTGCTGCTCTCCCTGGTAAGCAGGAGAATAGCTGGGTAGTGGGACAGAGCATCTGAGCATCACCATGCTGGGCCTTGCTCATGCCCACCTTTGCCTACCACCTTGCCAAGTCCCCTGTCATCCCTGACCTTCCATAGCACTTCTGCAATGCCAAAGGAGCAGAATCTAAGTCCTGTGACTCCATTCATCCTCAACATGTAAAAATAATTTCCAGAATATTCTCAGGGACAAAGTGATCTATTTCATATCTGCCCTGGGGAGCATCACGAAGCTACGGTGCTATGGAAAAATGTAATTTGGTTTTGTATTGACCCCTCTGTAATAATTTCAGTAAAATGTTTGGATTGTTGCCAACTCCCCTGTACATATGCAGCTAAATCCTTTGACACCTGGGATATAATTTCAGCAGCCTTTGAAGGAGATGGAAGAAATGGTAAAACCATGAAGTGCAAGACTCCAACATCTGAATGAAATTATATCCACCAAATAAACATTCACCAGATGAATGATTAACAGAAAGGCAAATTTATTGTAAACACTGACAGCAAGTTTTATGGACTCTGGATTCACTGCAAAAAATTTCAGAAAATCATGATAAGTGCAGATGATGAGCATTTAATTTCAGTCTAGAATGTATTTTAAGTGCAAATTTGTTCCATTTAAAATGTGGTTTTGAAAAAAATAACCCTTTCCTCAAATATCCAAAAACTTAAAATGCACAGCAATATCTGAAATGCCCTTAGTCTTGTAATCATTCAACACTTTTTTTAATATTATTTTACGTGACTGAAATTATCTATTTAACTATGCACTGACACTGAAGAGAGCAGTCCAGAATCTTCTGGTCATCTTCAAAATAGTAAGGGGGAAAATGCTCAATAATGAGCATTCTTAACAAAGACTGAATGCTTTTGGAAAAAATCCTGCTATATACTTTGCATCTTAATGGAAAGTCTTTGGATCCCTGACCTCATTCCAAACATCTGTGAATGCAACATGCCCTAATATTCTCCATGGGAGTATCTCTAGAGCTCATGCCACTGTTATAACATCCACTGAGAAGTCAAAAGAAAAGAAAAGTTAGAGCAGCAGATGCTGGAAATTATCTTTTCCAGTCACCACACAACCATTTTCTCAGAGACTTATGGCCATTGTTACATAAACTCACTCCAGAAATGATACTTAACATTTGCTAGACTACAGATGCTATAAAAAAGGCCACGCATCTGGTAACTCAGTGAATATATTCTGTTTCCATTTGGTATCAAATATTTTCCCCATAACAATTTATACTCCCTGTTTTTCATCAGTCACGGTTCTAACAAAAACTGCATTTCATCCTTTTCCTATCAAGAAACTGACGCTAGTTAGCTTTCAGTATGATAGCACCTTCTGTGTAAGCGTGGGCACCAGACCAAAAAAGAAAATTAATACAGTTTCATGGCATTCAGTGTGAACAATGGAAGTGTTTTACCATCCAGACAGACAGCACTGCATTCTGCACAGCCTGCTGTGGCGGTGATGTATCCCTGCTGAAGAGCTATTGATACAGTCACTGAAATGTGCCATGCAATTCTTAAGTCATCCCTCTAAAGCCTGATATCAAAATAATGTGGCAGTTCATGCAGTATTTTTCACTATAAAACTTCATAAAGATTTTCACTAATTAGGTTTGTGCAATTCATTAAAATAAAATACAGCTATGGATAGCAAGAGAAAGCAGAGTAAAGACTATAATCCAGAATTATGAAAAACAAAAGTAGTATTGAAGCATACTTGAGCCAATCCCTATAATTTGGCAAAACAACTCAAAACAATGAAAAATTGTCTCTACTATGCAAAGACAGTTTTTAGCAAAGTGTGAAGAACCACACTGACCCTAATTCAGATCCAAATGTGGTTCCAGATCAGAACAGCATACCAGCACAGAACACAGCACATACAAGGAACCATGCCTATTACTGGGCTCAGGACTGGAGAAACATGGAAAAAAGAACTGTTCACAAGTTCTTTTATCACTAATCTACATATTCCTGCACTGCAGGCCCAGCTTCTGGCAGAAAGAAACAGGGAAGACAGCAGATTAGTCTTAGCTTCCTCTCAGTGATGCCAAGGGATCACTGATTTCCAGGAAGACAAAGATATAACCATGTGACAAATACCGAGAAATGCAATTGCTACCGAGTCAGATCTAAGCACATTTCCCAGATGCAGAGTTTGACCTGACTCAGAAGAAAACTGGGTACACAGCACCTGCTCTATTAATCCCTGCTCTGAAACAAAGCTGGGCATGCAGCTGCTGCTGAGAACCAGGGTACCACCCAGAAAGAAACCCCCCATCTTCTAGAAAAGTTAAGAAACCCAAATAGCAAGGTGTTTTGCAGAGCTCTCAGCCCCCGGTCTGTGTGCGGCCAACATGAGCCAGATTTCACTAATTACACCCCAAGCAATCACAGGCAACAGAACAAAGAACAGAGAACTTCTACACAACAGAGCAACTGTTTGCAGCTCCAACCCCTCACCACAAAGCTCAAATACAAGGTGAAGGTTTCTAAGCCTGCTACTACATAAACACAACAGATTGCATCCCAGATCCACATAAGCACTGTAGCTGGAGCTACAGAGATCCCGGATCCAAAGCTGGCCAACTGCCAAAACTTGAGTATCCCCTGCTGCAGCATTAACTCTTTCATCTTCCTTTTTACTAGAAATAGTGAACAAACTTAGGGTGGTTTTCCATTCACTCCAGGCATAATTAATCCATAATAAATCCATAATTTTAAACCAACTCATATTTACCCATCCCTACCACACAGATTTCTTCTTTAAGGAGAACTAGTTGTTGTCTATAACTCTGGATTACAGAACCAGAGGCTGCACAATGAGAGCTCCCACGGTTACATCAGTGATATCAACACCTTGGTGATTACCAAAGCAGTAAAAGCAACTTCACCTAATGTTGATTTATTTGCTAAGTGCACAGCTTTTTAAACCATTTATTGCAACTCACCAAAATTTCTCTTTGTTCTTCAAGATTTTTTAAAAAGTTCGAAAACTCATGAAGTGATGCATCTGTAATACAAAACAGTAAAAAAAGTTTAATCATGTTGCAGGATGGAATGGCAAAATATAGCCACTTATAGTCACTTCTTACCTACCTATGTATCTTTCATCATCTGTCTCTGCATCACCAATGAATTCAAATTTAAAGTCTCTCAGAGAATGGGCAAATTTTCTCTGGGCTGCTGAAAGGTCTGCAAGAAAAAAAGCACAGGTTGAAGGGTTAGGCAGTCATTTTAAGTAGGCCAGAAGATCTCACTATGCCTAAAATGATCAACTTTTATAAGGAACTCTTAACACCAGTCTGCCTAAGGATATTACTGGACATTCAGTGTTGTCTAACCCTCTTCTGAGAGGGAATTGGACACACAGATTTCTTTATGCAAGGCTATATAGTAGAAAGCACATGTGATCATGTGTATAATATTACATCTATCCTTACACTTCAATTTAGGGTACAGGCCATGTAAACAGATCTGTAACTACAGAAGTTAAGGGCACAACACTCAGTGTAAGTTGTATCAGTTATCTTGCTCTGCTAACCTAAATTCACACATATATTCATCACCATAAACACACACCTTAGAATTTTCTGGATACTACACATAGATAGCTCCACTAGTGAAACATTTATGCATAAATACACATAAACCAAATGCAAAGAATTGTTGCACTTGAACTAGAAATTCCATGGAGTTTAACCCTGCCGAAAGCTAAGTTAAATGCACAGCATTAAAATTAATTTTACATTATAACTGTTTCGTAATAGCTCCAAAACATTTCCAGCAACCCAAATTTTACTAAAAATTTGAGGTTGGAGGCTGCACTCTTACATCCCTCAGGAAGCAATCAGACCCCATATTCAGTCACAATATCATCATGATAAACCCTTATTAAATTCATAAAGCTGTAAATAAACAGTGTAAACACACTTTTCTGTTGTGCTGACGTGTGCAGGTTGGGAATGTCCTAAGTTCTGGAAGGATACAATTGCTCAGTGGAAGAAAAAAGGATGCATGTCCTGGTATACCTCTACCCAGTAGTAAAGGTTTTACTCACATTTTTGTTGTCAGCCAAAGTTAAGGACAATTTAAAATATTTAGTTAATCTATAATCTTTTTCATATCACATGCAGTTCTGAAGGGCTAAGAGCAACTCTTTTAACAGGCCAGGTAAGCATTTTGCTCTTTAATATTAACTGGCACTAAAAGATCGCTAGCTTGGGCTTTTTTGTTCTAGTTTTAGGGGGGAGGTAATTTGGTTTTGGGTTTTTTCCCTTTGGGTTTGGGTTTTTTTAACCAACAACAAACAAAAAATCACCCAGCTTTATTATCGGTCCTGCATCCAACACATGTATTTTATCACATCACAGTACAACCTCACATACTGAAAGTTCAGTTCAACCACTTAAAAGGTCAATTCAAATACTCTACAAACAGCAAAAAACAGTCTAAAATGAAAAAAAAAAAGATTTTTGTTGATTTTCCTTTCTTTTCACCCATTTATCATTAGTCTTCTCCTCACCCATTGTGTAACAGAGCTGCTCCCTCCTAAACCCATGCATGTACCCTCCAACACATGATGCAGCAGGACACTGCACAGGGTTGAAACAACAAGGATAAGAAGGTTGAAGGACGCAGAAACGTAATTCCCATGTGAAAGGAAACACGAATCTTTTAATTCAAATGTCTTGTGGGCTGAATAGCTGTTCACAAAGCAGACAGCAAAAGAAACAAGTTCTGCTGGCTGTGAAAGGCTTAAACATGGAAAATAACAAGGTTCTTAACCATCTAATGTTACACTTATTTGTGAGCCAGGTCACAACACAAGGCTGAAGAGAGTTTATTTATGGGAGAATCGTTCCAACAACACACTCTCCCAAACTTATTAAATTTTCTTGAATCCGATAATCCCTTCCCAAAGCCCTGTCATATGAGAGCCAGCCCCACACTAGAGGAAGGAATTGTTTATTATGCTTTCTCCTACTTGTAGAGGTGAAGCATTCAAATAATGTTGAGTAAGGTACATGATGAAAGACTCATGAAGCACCACATGCACACAACACCCCATTCCCTTTCACAGACTGAAAAGGTACAATATTAGTGAGCTTATGAGCCTTTCTAGAGTGCTGTCAAACTGCCACCTCTCTTGTGACAGTGACAGCAAACAAAACCCATGCCCACACCCAGACTCCTTCATGGCAAAGTCCAACATCTTCAGGAAGCTTGAGAATTAAAACACTCAGCTTCTCACAGGATCAGAAACCCACATTTATGCATTTCTCATTACTGAATCTTCTCAGGGATTGGAAATTACTGACCCAAGGATTTACTATGTTGTTGGAAGCAGTAATCTTTTAACACAAAGCTAGAGTTGCAGAGTTCCTTGTTAAAACCATGAAGAGACATCATATTTTTGCAACATCTTTCCACAAATAATTTCTGAAACGTTTAAGAACCATTACAGAAAATTCTGGAAACCATATATGAGCTTGAGGGAGTTGGGGATGTGGGTCACAGAATGATGGGTCAAAAAAAGCTGCAGATACCTGACTACTGAATCAACACCTGGAAGAAAACAGGAAGGGATTTTCTAATGGGTTTTAAGAACTTGGCACTTTCAACAAAGGTCAGAAGTCACTGGAGCAAAATCAAAACTGAGTATCAAGTAGCAATGGAGGAAAACTTTATCAGAAGGTCAGAGAAAGAATACTGATTTCTTTATTGCTACAGCCCAGGAAAAATTACAAGGATGGTGGCTGGACACACACACACAAAAAAAAAGGTAACAGCCTTGTGGTGGCTTTTCTTGGCGCCTGACAAACCATAGCCAGAGTGAGACACCTGAGACCACCTGCAGTCAAACCTTCCACTGTGGAACAAACATCAAGAAAAGGCTCTGATAAATTCCACATGTCCTACAGTACATACACAGAAGTTCACCCAATTACAAGCATTTATAAAAACAAACTAGATGCTGATACCATCGTAAATACTATAGTCTCTGACTATTGTGCTGTAATTTAAATACTGAGCATTGTTGCTTAAATTAGAAATTTCATAAATGTAACTTGGCTTTCTTCCACGGTGTGCCAGAAGACCTTTACTACAGCAAAATTATTTGTCTGGCACTGACAGATACATCCCAGTATTGTTCCACACCAGCATGAGAGCCTGCAAGACCAGTATGTGTTATATAGCAGATTGTAAAACAGTATGGATTGCAACTACAAACACTAGAGTAAGACAGCACTTGAGTACAATTATGTATCAAAAAGCATGACCAGCTACGCTGGTTATGTGAATAACGCTGTGGCCTACTGAAGAGTAACTATTTTATTCCCTTTAATTGACACATTTTACAAAGTAACACCAAACTGACAGATAAAGGAAGCAGGAATAGGGCTGTTGCTTGTTACAAGGTACTGTTATCATTGAAAGGGAGGAACAGGGCATTCAAGATCAAAGAGTGCTTTAAATACCGACAGAACACTAACACTGCTGAATACAATGGAATCCTGGCAAACCCATATGGCAGAGTCATATCAAAGATTCACCTTCTAAAATACTAAAAGAAGTTAAGCATCTGCTAAATGTTTTGACCAAAAGGCTAAAGACATTTCCAAGGAAAGAAGGAAGGGACACAAGGGCTTTTCATTTTCTCTTTGGCATTGTTCACATCAGTACACTGTACTTCTTTCATGGTTGGATGCAGCTATTTAAAAATACAGCAAAAGAGAGAGGAGCAGCTGCCTGCTCCCTCACTTTGCTCTGAAACACCTTGGTAACAAGTGCTCCTGTGAGTTTGTCCGGTGCCAGAGGCACTGCCAGTGCCCCATGCAAACATCTCAATATTTTTTGCATTTGGATTTGAAAGAAAAAATACTTTTGTTCCTTATCTGAGTTGAGCTGAGCCAACACGACACCATTAGCTGCTGGGTGGTGGCCAAGCCTCACTTAATAGCACCAGAATCCAATGATTCCCTTTAAGATCAGTACTGAGCTCAGTGCTAGTCACACGAACTAAAGGTCTTGCACAAAGCCAGACAATATTGCTTCCTAAGGCTATTCTGGATCTCTTCTGGAAGGGAGAAGAATTATACCCTTTTGTAAGAGTGTTAATATTTTTCTACAACAATATACACATTTCTGCATCAAGCTTTTGAGAAGGACTGGAATTACATCACCATTCCTCATCCCTAACTACAAATTTCACTGACTCTTAACAGATATACTGGAATATATCAGGAATAACAGATTTCTAGCAGCTTTATTTAACATGGATTAAAACTGCTCTGGCTTCTTTGAACAACATCCTCCCCAAAAAGCTAAAAGGTTAACAAACATATAGATTTAACTACCAAGCTCATCTTCAAGCTACTTTAAGGACTAATATTAGACTTCTCAAGGTATTCTCTTCACAGTGGGCCAAGATCAGGCAAGCCACAAACCATCATGAAACAGGAAAGAACAAGCTGAGCCAGAGATGGCCTCTCCCCTCTTCTTCCCAGGCATCAATCTCCTTGCAAGAGCCAATAAAGCAGCTTCAGAGGAACAGAGCACTTAAAATAGTTTGTCCAAGAGCTGCGGTAGAAACTCATATGACGTTTTATACAAAAAATGCACCATCTGAACACTTTAAAAGCAACTCTGTTTTCCTCTTCTGTGTTCCCTTTTGCAAGGTGAACAATGAATCTAATATAATCCGCAATACTGAGAACATGAACAGGATTTAGTCACCTTTAGTAAGGTGGATAAACAGGATTTACTCAGAAACTTAGCAGATGCAAGACATGTGGCAGTATTCCCAAGAGCAGTACACATTCCAACACCCTAAAAACAAATAAACTATTAATACTCATTTTTATGCGATAAACATATTGAAAGAGCCATCAAAACAAGAAAATTTACAATGAAGCTAAAATACAAAGTTACTCATTCCCATCCAAAACCTGAATGAAAATCAAGTTCAAAGTCTAAAATGGGACTCCAGAAACCTCTTAATCATGTCACATCACCCATGGCAGCTCAGGGGTTTCTGAAACCTTAGAAAACTTGGCTATGAGGATTAAAAAGCAACACATTACTGACTTGTCAAGTGGCTGAGCTTCCCTTCCCCCTGCCTCCCCTGAATAATACAGTGCATTTGGTCCATCCCACACCTTTAAAACAAATAAGGAAAACCTAAACCTCTCACCATTTCAGTATAACCCAACTAGCATCCTGCTCCTGCTGGCCCAAAGGCACCTCTCCAGCTTTCAACAGCTTCACACCCTCCTCATTCATACGCTCAGGTCTGAAGCAACTCCACATTAATTGTTCCAAAGCAACAAATTGCTTTATTATTTTGGAAAAACCCTCAGAAATTTTTCCACGTACATCAATGAGAGTTTACGTTTTCAAAATACAACAAAAATGAGGAATGGCAGCAGCAATGTTTTAGGAAAAGTCTTTCAAATTTTAACATGGAAGGGGTTTTTCCAGGTTGAAAAAAAAGAAAACCCACATGCAACTTTGCATCAAACAGAAAAAAGGAAATTGCAAGAGTAAAATGAAAAACAAACAACTCTAAGGTAATTTATATGTAAATATAAGAGATCAATAAGGATTTTAGCGATCTTAATCACTAGTGGATTTTTTCTTCTTAACTTGACATAGGTAAGAACCAATGTCATTCTTCTACTACGCTGAAGTCCAGATTTCATCATGACTCTCCCAACTAATGACAACCTCGAAGACAAAAAACTAAAAACATGTCTTTGGTGCTCAATCTAATAAAAAGAGAACAACTAATATTGGGGCAATGAATACCACTCTTTCAAACAGTGCCTCTGTAGGGAACTTACTGGTCCCAAATGTTTCTTCTACAACGTTGGACATTCTCTATTACCAGTTTTACTGCATGCTGGGGTCATTAATTGCAGTGTAATTCTGGGACAAGTAAAACCAGGCTATGTAGTCTGAATAAGTCACACATGAGTAGCACAAGAGACACATTCTAACCTCCCCACTTCTCAAAAGAGAGAACCCAATTCTTGCAAGATTTCTACTTCATAGGTTACTTCTGAGATTTTATGATTTTCCTTCTTTCAAATGCATAATCCCATGGTCTAAATGCCACTATTCCCCATACCAATCAAAGCAGGCAGGTTCAGAAATCTTTCAGATGTCAGCAGAGTAGACTAATTTTTTTCATAAATATGCAAAATTGTTCAGATGCCATAACCTCCAACCACTGTTCTCCCCTATAGAAAGTAGGCAACATAATAAAATAAAATACATATCATCTTATCTACCTTCTCTAGTCCTACAACTTTTATCAGTGAAAACAGACTGGACTCATTTCTCCTCTTTCCACCCTTGCAAATACAAGGGTACAAACTCCATATTTCTCCACATCAAGAAACATGTAATTAACATGTTAATTACCATATATGAAATAAAGTAGCGTCTTATGAGAGTATGGGAGAAGTGCCAAGTCCTGTTGGTAATGTCCCTCAGCTGCACCACACCCTCTTGGACTCTGGTTATTTGCCTTTTTAGCTGGATCTTTGAAATCTGCTAGCAGCCCTACTCCGCCCTGTCAAGAGCATTTTCCTCTTTGCATCACAGGCATTAGGCAAAAAAACACATTTAGTACCTCAGCAGTGATTAAAGTTCTCCTAAAGCATCTCCAACAGCTCTTATGAGAAAGTGCCCCCACCCCTCTGCCAGCTCAGACGGTGACTACATCTTTCAGTTCTGCTTTTCAGGAACACAGCCTAAGTTACATTATAAAACCAAAAGAGAAGCTCCATTCCTGGTCCTACAACTCTGCTGATAAATTCATCACTTCTGTGACGGAGAAATATTCCTCCAACCACCCTGACAAGACCTGTATCCCAAAGGCTTTGCTGAAGGGTGTTGCAACTCTGATGCAAGTTCCTGTAGAGCACCACAAAGATAGTCTGTCTTCAACGGAATCAGAATCATCTTGCTGATCCTTAGAAACTCTGTGTCTCTTACAATGAAACAGAACAAAATAAATAATAAATTAGAAAGCAAGGACTAAGAAAAAACAAATTTGCAATGCAGAAAACTATGAGGGCATTCCACCAAATTCACATGGTTCCCAGAAATAAAAACCAGCAGTTCAGGATTTGCTGCAAAGGTTTCCCTTTGCCATACTGCACCAACGAGAGCAAGAGGGACACCACTGTCCTATACTCTGTTCCCAAAAGAAAACTATCTTCGCAGTTGGAATCAGAGTATCAGATGCAATGTTGGAACACACAATATCAAATACTTGTACAATCAAAGCTTTCCCTGGTAAAACTTCCTACAATATCTGCAGCTTTTCAAGTAGCACAGACCTGGGGATTGCATTCCAAAAGTGATTGCATTGGAAAACATGAGATGAAAAAATTCCTTTTCAGAAATTAGGATTTTAGTATTACTACTGTGAAGATGGATGAATTCAGAAGGTGAGGTTACATTTCCAGTAACAAATTTTGAAGTAGAAATTTTAAAATGACAGCATTTATAAGACATTATAAATCTGATCATTAAATAGATCATAGATTTCCAGATGTTTTATTCTTCAATTAAAACTCTTGTCAAACACTATAGATTTGAGGGCCTTCATGCATTTCTGCTGTTCAGTAGCAAGTAAATCAGAAGACCATACTGCTTAAGGATGAAAAATTGTGCCAGTTAACTGAAAACATTCTCAACTGGGAAACTGTGAAAGAAATAAAGTACTTACAGGAAAAAAATGTGTTTATTTTACAGATACTTATCCAACATCAGCATTCGGAATGTTTAAATTCTGGAGCATCGCTTTCATTCCCAGACTCATTTCCCAGACAATAACTATAACGTTTACATAAAAAAGAATATATTGTGTTGAAATACTGTTTTGATTGCAAAAGAAAAGTAACAATTCACTGTTGGTCAGAAGCTAAACTTTGCCATTTATAAAAGATTTGTGGTTGGAGGACAACCCCACATAATCAAATCTACACTGTGAATATGGGCAATGAAGCATTAATCCCTTACAACTCCTCTTAAATGAAATAATCTTGGAATTCAAAGCACTTTTCCAAATCCAAATAACTGACAGGACATGCCTACTTTCTTCAGTCAGCAAAATTTGCTCATGGCAGTCAGGTCAAGTTAATTTGTGACATCAACCCAGCAGAGGTCCTGACCCACCACCAAGGCACAGAGATGTTCCCCTTCCAAGAAACAGGATTGACTTCATCACTTGAAGTCTCTTGTCGTAGAAAGCACACATGTGACCAAAACTTCATCTGTTTGGGAAAGCTGGAAGGGAAGCACAGCTCAGGCTGTGGAAGTTCACAGCAAACACACCAGCTTGTAGGTTTTTCACATGCCACATCTGCTGCCACTGGGCAGGAACATCATCCCAGAGAGCTCACATCCAATAAATATTTCCAGCAAGACCTTTGCAGGAATGTCAACATTAAACATTAAATTCCTTTGCAGGAAAAAATATCATTCCCAATGTTTTCTCCTCTAAAATGGCAGATCTCAAAACTCTGTCTGTCACTTGTATGGAATTACTACCTACACATTTGCGTATGTAGAGAAAAACCCAGGAGGAGATCAAACTTGCAAGATACTGTGATTTCTCCACAAGAAAACACGTCCAAACATGCATCCAGCACAAGTGCACACCTATAATTAGGGTATTATATGAAATGGCTACCAAATACTTCATCACCAGTAAGCCCATAAAAGGCTCAGAAAATAAAGTTACATTTTCACCAATTCCTCTGCTCATGAGTCATGAACATTAAGCAAAATTCTTCCAGTAGGCAAAAACCTTAGACAGCACAGCTTTATTTTCTCAAGTGCAACAGGATCCAAGTGGGAGAGCACAGAGGAAAACACAATGAGAAATCAGGTAAATGAGCAGCTGAGATCTGTAATTCAATACAATGATTAAGTGTCCAATCTTTGGGCTATTTATTTACTTATTTATTAAAAGATGAATCTTCAGCATCAAGAAGGACAGAATGACCACAACAGGCCCTCAAAGATGGAAGAGTTCAAGAATAACTTAGCAGCAGCTTGACACAGATGTGAAATGAATCCAGGTTTTGACAAAGAAAACAGCTGGCAGCAACTGTGGTGCAGAGGATGGCCTGTACTTATGTCATATACAGTTTCCAGAAAAAGGAGCAGACAGGATAGCAATGGATAACTTAAACAGATACCCAAATTTAAAAAAGAAAGCTTTATTCCACACCTTTCCAAAACTGTTAAATAGGGACTTTAAGTGCAAAGTGACACAACAGTTGTGAGTCAAAAAAACTTTTCTGACACTCTCATATGAGCTGTTTCTGACTAAAACATATTAAAACTGAAGCTTCTAACCATAGAATATTTCAACATCCTTATTGTGAATACAAGATTCCTTTAAATAAATAAAAATTGCAGAAGCACCAAAATACATGAAACTTTAAAGGATGAGTTTTACACTCCCCTTTCTCCACTCTCAGTGTTGCTCTTTTAAAAATTATTGCTAGAGAAAGCCCAGATGGTCCAGCATCATTTCACCTGCCAGCTTCTCCAATTATTGCAATTTATTTACCTAGGCAAAAGAAGAAAGCTATTGCCTTTGCCACCAATAACTGATAAGAGAGCTTACCAGGAAATACTGATTTAAATAGTCAACCATGTAGTGTGGCACATGTCAAAAGAGAAACTTCACTCATCTTTGCTCTGAACAGTTGGGCAATAGTTGGACTCTGTGTGCAAAGAAATCCTGTAATTCCTCTGACAGTTTCAGATTAGAAATTTTACAAGAGGCCAGTGAATCAAATGTAGGCTAATAATGTGTATTTCAAAAGTGACACGCTGTAAAACTCACTGCTTCTGACTGGGAAAGAACTTTTGACCTTAAAGCTTCTGGCACACAAGCGTGTGAAAGCCTCACTGCTTTGGGATTTCAGTACATTTCTCCAAAATGAGTTTCCAACCTAGATACCAGTGGCAATTGGTTCCTGAATCAGAGATCACTAAATGACCAAAAAACAAAATAATTGAGCAAAAGCAGTTAAGGATAGTCAAGAACAACCACCATATCCTTATGAGAAGTGCAAGGCATGAAAGAAACATCTTGCAATCCTACACAGAAGGAAACAAAAAATGTTTTAGCCTTCTAATGCAATTCCATATTTCATTCAGTTTTCAAACAAAAAGAATATATACTTATATTATATATACTTATATATATATACTTATAGTATATAACACAGTAAGAATCTTTTATAAATTTTTTACATCCTTTATGCTTTGACACAAGAATTAGCTTAAATATACTATTATGCTTTTGGAGAAAAGTCGAGCTGGTTTTGTTTCTAAACAAGCATAACATATAAAATTTCTGAGTGAAAGCACAAGCCTTTCAATTTAAGTAACCTTTTGATTTTTCCCTCAGTTAAGTGTTCCAGCTGCATTACTATGCGTTGAGCATTTCTGCCATAAGATGTTCTCACAAGAGAGTAGATAAAGCAGTTTCTTGCCTAAGACAAGCAATACCATGAAAGAATTCACAACCTCCCTTAGAAACTCCTGTGTGTATTTCCTGCAGTGGAAGTGACTATTCTTCCCACTCTGGTGATATGAGGAACACTTTCTGTAATAGAGTAGGAATACAGCAGTTCAGGAGTTGGTTCAGTCACACTTCAGTTTCATTGGTGGAAGCTGAGGGAAAAAGGGTGAGCCAGCATTTCCAAATAGAAAGGCGTTTTCTAAAGTGTTCGGATTTTTGACGTTTCCATTGCCATTTCTGGAGTTGAGGCATTACTAAGCTTGGGATAATATGTTTAAAAAACAGGAAGTATTGATTTTTCCTTTGTCTCTCTTCCCTGAACCCACCAATAACAGTTCATATTCAAATACTGTCTCTGCTTATCATCAGCCTAAGAATCCTCCACCCTGCCCTGGTAGCCCAGAGACACTGAACACGCTTGTAGCTTTAACTGCATATCAGAACAAGTGAGCAGCAGACACAACCAGAGCAGAAGACACAAGCGACCCATGACTGCCAACAAATGTTGCCAATTTAACAATCTAGACATGGCTTTCCTTCTCTAGAACAAGACAAAATGAAGGAACAAAACCCCAAAACATTTTGCCAGCCTAACAGCTAAAACGAGAAGCTGCTTGGACTGTGACAATCTGTGTTATAGAGTCAGAATCATTTCGGTTGGAAAAGACCCTTAAAGATTGAGTCCAACTAAAGCCTAACACTTCAAAGTCCACCACTCAGCACATTCCTGTGTGCCAAATCTACACATCTTTAAATACCTCCAGGGGTGGTGACTGCACCACTTCCCTGGGCAGCCTGTTCCAATGCTTGACAACCCTCTGAGTGAAGAATATTTTCCTAACATCCAACCTAACCCTCCCCTGGTTCAACCTGAGGCAGTTTCCTCTTGTCCTGTTGTTTGTTCCTTGGGAGAAGAGACCAATTCCTACCTGGCTACAACCTCCTTCCAGGGAGTTATAAAAAAGGATAAGGTCTCCCCTGAGCCTCCTTTTCTTCAGGGTAAAAACCCCCAGCTCCCTCAGCTGCTCCTCATTAGACCTGTGCTCCAGACCCTTCCCCAGCTCCTTCTCTGGACACACTCCAGTACTTCAATGGCCCTCTTGTCAGGAAGGGCCCCAAAATGAACACAGGATTCAAGGTGCAGCCTCACCAGTGCCCAGTACAGGGGGACAGTCACTGCCCTGGTCCTGCTGCCCACACTATTGCTGATCCAGGCCAGGTGCCATTGGCCTTCTTGGCCCCCTGGGCACACTGTTAAATGTACTATAATCACAGAAGAACCCCAAATTCAGGGAATGATAAATAAATTATATACACAAATACAGGATGATAAATTACACAACAATCTGAAGGAAAAGCTTCAGCTTTCAGCAGTGAGTGCACCGCATCTGTCCAGTCTGGGAAGGGACATGTACACCTACCTACACTGAACTGTGCTGTGAGGACAAAGCCCACTGTGTCTGCACTCCAGCTGGGCTGGCTTTATAGCTCAGCTTCAGCATTCACTGGTACAAACTGTCCTGCCTGCTCACAGAACTTGAAATGCACATGCCTTTTATATCTGATTATTTATTAATAGATCAAGCTTGGAAGCCAGCAGAAAACAACTGAGATGATGGAAGAAATGAAAGTATTTAACTAATAACAAACACCAAACAAAACAAAAATTTGAAAAAGGCACCACATGTGAATTAATCATGACAACTCCAGGGTACAATTGCTTGACCAGGTCTAGATTTTATCAGACTTATAGGGAAGACTAAGTAGTTGTCTTCTGTTTGTCCCACCCTCTACCACAACACATTACCATTAAAAAAAAAAAATTGAAAATATTAGCAGTCAAAATAATTATTCAACTTACCCAACTGCCATGTGGTTAAGCTTATACATTTAGAGTACAAATCAACAAGAAAGCAATTTGCTTGGCTGACATTTCAGTGAAAAGGTCTCTTTTGTAAACTGTCTTAAAAATAACAACCAGATTTAAACAGTTTCCTGTGGATCGCACTAAAGACATGGTGCTTAAATACCCTCTGATCTCTTGTTTGAAGCAAAAGAAGGGACTCAGTCTCAAGTGACCAGGCCTGTATCTTTCAAAACAGAAGGTGACAAGACTGCTACACGGAAAATACTGATCTCTGAGGAAAAAAAAATCCTAGGCTGCTAAGGAAAAACATGCACTTAAGTTTGTTTTTTAAAAATATTTCTTCAGGATGTCACAGGCCTTTAGAAAAATAAACACTTTGTTTATTAGAAATAAACTAGGAATTACTCTGGACCCTTTCTCCTTTTTTAATGCTCTCTAACAGGTGACAGGAATGGTCACAGAGGAAAAGTAGGATATGTATTCATATATTCCTGAAAGCATGAACAAGTACATTAGGAAGGCTGAGCAATATTGCTACAGTGCTATTTATAAAAATTAAAAAGAACCTGATCTTGATGATTGGTAAGGGGGGGAAGGGAGGATTTTATTTACTTTTTTTTAGTCCTCGCTCTTCTCTTTGACCTTTTCCTTTAAGAAAACAAAGATGTGTCTTCCCTAATGCAATGCCCCTTGCTTTCTTGTAAATTTTACATTAGAAATATTCCAGCTGCAAAACAGAAACCTTTAACAAATACTTACCAAAACATACAAATTAACTATGAGATAAGAGTCACCTGAGCAGTGAAGAACACCCTGAAAGCAACCTAAGTAATAAAATTGAACCCCACATTTCAACAGATATGGGAGTGGCAGAGTTGTTAGAAAATGTAACATACATATTTCCCAAAATTACACCTTTCCATCTGGCTCCTTCAGCAGTCTGTTTCTTCCCACACTCAAGGGGAAAAAGAAAACCTACAGCTCAGGCTAACATGAAAGAGGCACAGGCTTTCCATAAGTTCAAAGTCATAAGCTGAAAGGAAGAGAGGGAAAGAGAGACTGACCACCGGTACAGTGATTACTCAGCTAAGTCAGCCACAGGACAGCGCAGGTTTTACCTACGATGCACTATTTCCCCCCCTTAAGCACCTAAAATAGTATTAAAAGAGACATACTGTCAAAAGCATCTTGTTCTAGAGAACTGAAATAATTGTATTCTCCTCCTTTCCTCCCTCAGAAATATTAAAATCCAAGAAAAAGCATTACAAGAACTACTTGAACAAGTTCTGTAGCTAGGGGAACAGCAACAGTAATGCCAAACATAAAAGTGTCCCCTCAGGTTTTGGTCTCCAGTCTCACCACAGCCACGCTCAGTCTTGCTCAGCTATAGGGATTTAAACCCCTCTGCCTTTCCAAGTGCCACTATAATCTGAACACCTTCATTTTAAATACACACACAAGAGAGACACACACTGATACACAGTTATTCTGGCTGGACAGTCAGCCATGCTTTCTGCATGAAAAACAATGCCCAAAAGGAACAACAAACTCAAAAAAAAAAAAAAAAAAAATCCACCAGGAGAGCAAACATTTCACAGCTGGGCTCCTTGATGCAAGATAACCATCTATTAGCATACTTGAAAAGTCTGTTCTTTCCCCTGAAGAACCACCAGGAATGATTGCAGTATCCTTGGATCCAGCTACAACTCATGGCGGGCTCTTTAACTGGCAAAGCCTGTTCCTGAAATTCTGCTACTGTTTCTCACAGGTAGCTTCATACGGGTAAGTAGAAGAATCCATGCAGAAGATCTTTTTAGCTTTGGAAACAGCTGACTTTGTGTATTTGGAGCACTACCTTTATAAGAAAACTTCCAAGCACCTGTAATAACAGCTATACATTGCTGCTACAGAGCAGTAACAGATACTCTGACATGTCAAATTCAGTCTTTCAACAACAGCATGCTCAAGAGCTACTCAACACACATGTATTTAAAAAGCAAACATAATTAGAGGAGTATTGTGAAGCAGTTAGCACATGACAAGCTTCTGAAATGCTGTCAGTAGTCTTCTGCTTAAACAGAAGAGCCCATCACAAGACAAATCAAGCATACTTTCATTTGCTCAAACCTTATTTTGGACAATTCACAGCTCATTTGCCACACAGACCAGAAGGAAGGAGTCAGGAATCCCAGTCTTGTATCTCACTTGTGCTGCACTGCTGCTTCGTAATTGTAGGACTACACTATCAATGAAATGTCCACAAAAAAACCCCACCTAAACCATAGAAGTCAATAAAACCTCTCTACACCAAAGGAGCTGGCCTCATTCAATCTACCACATATGAAAATAAGGCAGCAAAATACTGAAAACCCTAAAGCGTTCAGTGAATGCATTTGCCAATGACAGCTGGAAAAAATATTCACTGATTTCTGTAGGACACAGGGGATTCTGAATGGGTCCTAGTGATGTAAATCAGAACAGTTTCTAACAATTCTGGTCCATGGCACACTGCACAGACAAAAGTGGTCCACACATGGTCCTCAGAACTACAGTGAACAACCTAATGTACTGTACTGGCACGAGCAACTGTTCTACCAGATCACATCATACAAACACAACATTTTTTATGTTGGGTTAAGTGAAATAAGTATTGAAGACAGTGTCAGTTCGAATCTTCATGCTTTTTCTTCTGCTCCTCACAAACAAAAGTTCTTTAGGATTGTTGCAAAACTCTGCAAGATGTGTGAAAGATCTCATGGCCAACTAAGGCATATGCCTTAAAATTCTTCCTTAATCTCATTTTCTAGTCCCAGTTAGCACCGAAAGATAATCCATATACTAAGAGTTCCTCAATGCATTTCTTCCTTCATTTACTAACATTTCTTCTCATGTCCAGGGTTTGTAACAAAATTATTGCTGACGCAGGGGAAGAGAAATCCCATTTTAACACATTAGCTGTGATTTTTCAAACTAAATTGGTTTCTTAAGCATAAGGCTTTATATGCATGAGTCAAAAACCAGACTACCATTTTTTCTGCTCTGCCCATTTAAACCAACATTTTGCTGTGACTTACAAGAACAAGATACAAACACACACTACAAATTCAGTGAAAAGCAGCTGTTCAAGGTCTAGGCTGTTTCAGCCTGTTCCATTGCTGCTCTGAGTATGTGCAGCACAAAACAGTATCAAGAGCCACAGACCACAGCAATCAGACAATTAACACCTTATGGATTCTGGGGAGGGAGGGAGGGAGAGGCAGATGAAGCAGCTCAGTGGTGCTCAGCAGCACAGGCCAGGCCACAAATACAGCCACAGTAGGTTGGTACTTCCTCCATCTATCACCATGATTTAGGACTACCTGCATGTTAAAAACATTACAGTATCATGGCACTATTGTTTCTTACTGTCCTGAACAGATGAAGGCCACGCTGGCACAAAAATCTCAGACAGGATCAGTCAGAAGCTACGTAACAAAGAACATTAAGCCTTTAAAGATGATTAGCTTCAGCCAGTAAGGCTGCTGTACTTTTGAATTAGCACTTTCAGTCACAATTCACTCTGTTGCTAAAGCTTTAGAGCTGTATGCCTACCCTATGTCTGTGACACTCCAGCTGCAGTCCCCTGGACCTCTAGTAACCTGTAAAACCTGTTAGATACGGTTCAGTTGCAACTCCTCTACCTTGCTATCCAAAAGACCAGAGTCCATGAGAAACTTTGAGGAGTCACACCAGCCAAAACAAAGGTTTTTGAGTGGTTGCATATGGTACAAACTCCACAGGTCAAAAAAAAAAAAAAAAAAAAAACAAACAAAAAACCAAAAGCAACCCAGCATATGCAGATCTGTAAGTGCCACTTCATCTTATGACAGAGGCATTTTGCAATGCTAACTCAAGAGCAGGAATGCCCAACTAAGAGAAATGCAACAGACTCGCTGACTTTTATTTACTTTTCTTCTTATTTTTGTTAACTGAGAGACAGATGAGAAAATCCAGAAAATCCACAACTGATAGACAAGAGATATCAAGGATCTTTGCTGATCATCAGTAAAACTTCCCATACCAGCATTACAACTCCAGCTCTCCAGAAGTAAGAGATCTACTGAGAAAAAGGACTGTAAATCATTGTATTGGTTTGGTTTTTTTACCAAATTGTTCTACCAGTGTCAGCATACTTGCAGCTATAGCAGAAATAATTAGTAGTATGCATAGCTAAGACACAGATACTTTGTTTACAGTTTGCTTACAAGTGTGCAAGCATTTTCTAGTTATCAACAAAGGGAGTCAGGACAAAAGCCTTTCAGTGAATAGAGAACTATTCCTGTGTGTTTGGACTACCTGAAGAAATTCCAAATTTAATACTGGGGGAATAGGGAAGAATAAAGAGAATTAAGGCAGGACACAGGCACAAATTTGGAGAGTAGTGGCCTGACTCCACATATAGATGGCTAATGTTAATGATATATAAAAATGTACTGCTGGATACACAGTGTAGTCTATTCATAATATAAGCATGTTCAAATCAGGCCTTTAGGACCAAACTGAAACAATCAATTAGTAAATTCACTTTTTCCAATTCAGTAATCCCTTTGTTTCATTATACACACTAGACTATTGTGATAAATTACACTTTATGTCATTATCACAGCACTACATTTCATAGAATCATAGAATGATTTGGGTTGGATAGGACCTTAAAGATCATCTAGTTCCAAACCCCTTCCATGGGCAGGGACACCTTCCACTAGACCAGGTTGCTCAGAGCCCCATCAGCCTGGCACTGAACATTTACAGGGATGGGGCATGCAAAACATCTCTGGGCAGCCTGTTCCAGTGCCTCAGCACCCTTGCAGCAAAGAAGTCTTTTCTAAAATCGAATCTAAACCTACTGTCTCTCCATTTGAAGCCATTCCCCCTTGTCCTGTCACTATATGCCCTTGTAAATAGTCTCACTCCATCTTTCTCATTGGCTCCCTTCAGGTACTGGAAGGCCGCAATTAGGTCACCCCAAAGCCTTCACTCTTTCAAGCTGAAAATCCCAGTTCTCTCAGCCTTTCCTCACTGGAGAGGTGCTCCATCTCTCTGATCATCTTGGTCTCCTCCTCCTCCTCTGGACTCACTCCAACAGGTCCATGTCCTTCCTGTGCTGGGGACCCCAGAGCTGGATGCAGCACTGCAGGTGGGGTCACACCAGAGCAGAGGGGCAGAATCCCCTCCCTCATCTGCTGCCCATGGTGCTTTGGATGCCCAAGACACTCCAGTCATAAGCACACAGCCCAACAAAGTGCTTGTGACGCAAAGAAACGAAACTTTATTTCTCCCTCTTATTTTCATGCCACTGGATGATGCCACCTAACCATGATACGAACATGAGAACCACTTACACAAGGCATCCAGAAGTTTGCTGCACAGTGTTGCACTGAACAGCATCTTGAACTACACTTGCACCACAAAACATCAAAGACCACGTAGCTCCTCCCCACCTTCCTCCACCAGTTCATTCAGCTGAAAGCAGCCCAGCAGCTCTGAAGAGCACGACAAAAAAGTCCAGGCAGATCCCTTGCTTCCACATTATGAAGTAACAGGAAATACATCTCCCCTCCCACAGCCAGTTTCCACTTCAGAAACAAACACTGATGACCTGTACTTTGATTAACTAGTGTCATGTTGATCGTGGAGCATTTAACACAGCCAAAAGCCAGAGCAAAGTTCAAACCAGGATGATAACCCCTACACATGTGACTGCTGGGTGTTTGAGGTGGAAAAGGCCAACACGCAGACAACACTCTGCTCTGGTTCAACCAAGTATTTCCAAAAGCAGATCAGGGAAAACATAATAGTGCATTTAGTGCAAACAAAAAAAAGCACAGTTGGAGACACAGAATTCACTTCCCAAAGAGCAGAAGTACATGCAGAAGAGCAGTTAGCATCTAAAGCAAATATTTTGTAAGGCATCTCAAAGTCTTTGTATCCATCACTTCCAACCCTGCAAGTAATGTTAGATGATGTGGGAAATCGATTTTAAAAAGTCCAAAAGAACAACATTTTCTTTTTGTTTTTCTTTTTTTCTTTTTGAAACACCAACTGAGACACTAGTTTGGACAAAAATCACATACACATAATACCAGTTGGGATTTATTTTCCATGAAAGACTGTGTATTAGAACCAGTGAGCTGGTAATTTGGCCAAATTGCACATTCAACAGACATCACTGAACACCCTGATCAATGGCAGCACTACCTTTATTTCTGCTACCCTCCATGTGCAAATGTAATTCCACAGCTAAATACGGGACCAAGATGCAAACACCCATTGCTGGGCTTGTGCAAATCCTGCATCCACAGGGAAAGGGCTACCAAGCACACATGGAGGAAGCACCTCACACATCACACTCATCCTTTTAAGAATCACAAGGGCAAACTGATTGGCAAGGAAAACTGGATTAAAACATGAAGTAAGTCTGACCTGTTGCTGGCTAAAGACAAATCACGAACCCACAGCAAGACACAGACTAAGTGTGACTCTGATGATATCATTTAGAGCAGCTCAGCAGCTGGCAAATGCCACACACATCCACATTCTCTGCGCACACCACATGGCTGAGAGCTCCTTGGCAGGCTGCAGCCTGGCCACAGCACTGGGAGCGCACCTTCTTCCTGAATCAAACTGGCACCTGCATGTTAGCAAACTCCCAGCTGCAAACTACCTGCCTAGCTTCATACACCTGCCACCATTCAAGCTTCCCAAGCTCAAAACAGCTGCAGTTAGGCAAGAATTCTCAAGGAGCAGGGGGCATAAATTGCATTTAAAAGTAGAAATAAATATATTGAATTAGGAAAACTGGCTTCATGCACAAAACAATAGCTGGGCTCAAGAGACTTTGTTTCATGTTCCAGCCCATGAATAGACTTTGATAAAGTCACTGACTCACGCTGTGCCCCAGCTATTACACAGGAAGGTACCTCAGCGTCTTATCAGCAGGATAAAAATCTATTACTCAATAGAATATACTCAGCTATTCAGGTCACTACATCTTACTCTCACCACTTCTGCTACAGATGCACTGGCAATGAAACAGGGTACAGCTATTTTACTACAACACCTATGAATCTTAAATGCTTGTGTTTTAAAACAGCAGGCAGAACTTACACTGTTCATATGTTAAAAGGGAGCATTAGTTACTCTTCAGGAAAAGAAGATGCATAAATCCACCATTAAAACCTTTGAAAAGACATCTGTATAATGAAAAAATAGCACTTTCAGAATTGAGGAATCTATGTTTTCAGGAAAATCAGTCTACATGCACTGACAATCCCAATTCAACCTGAAAGCAGAACTGTAACAAATATTTAATCAGATCTTCCGTTATAAGAATAGATAGCCACTATAAATCTTAACTTGGATGACTCTATACAACATGGTTAAAGAAGCAATAGCTTCAACTACATACAAAAATGAGTATCCTCATCACTGTTCTTCATTCTTTTTTAAATGTTGAATGAACCAAATATAACCTCAGAGTACATCAAGTGTCTTCATGTACAATTTTGTTTCATTTATTGGCTGTATTTCACAATAATGTTTGAATTTTTTTTGAAGTTCCCTAATACTACAGCAGAACAAAAAGGGATGATGCTGCAACTTCACACTTTTACATAATGTTAGACAAATGCTGTAATTTATAGTGAAGGTCCGCTGCAAGCTAGTTGTCAACAAGTTGGGGGTTTATTATCCAGATCACCAGATTCATAACAGACCTAGATCACAAGCAACTAGGATGATGTTTAATCCTCTAGCTTCAAAATTCTTCCTCATGCTATGAAGACACGTCCATCAAGTCACATTCACACTGTACAAGTATGTGAGATAAATCAGTCAATATTTATGGAAGCTGGAAACAGTTTAATTTGCTTATAGCCACACCTGAACTTCCTCCAGCATTTTCTAAGTGTTAGTCCCTAACTAGAGACAGAAGTTGTCACAGTTTCACTCTTGCAGTACTGGTATGATTCAGCAGATTGAGGGAAGGGAAATTTCAGCAGGCATCAGGCCATAAGTTTCCCCATCCATTCTGCATATGCACAGTTTAGCTAAGTATGAACTAGAAAAAACAGGAGGCATTATAGCCCTCTTGGGATATCTAGGCATCTTCAGGAAAAAAAAAAAAAAGTGTTGAAGTCTGTATAAATAATATTCTAAGATTTTTATAGCACTAATTCTCTCATGGATCATTTAATCACTTCTGTAAAGTAAGAAACTCCATCACAGAAATCAGAGAGAAACAAAAGGACAACAAAAGAAAAAACAAGAGAGCTAGCAATACACTAGGGAGGAAAAAAAATAACATCACACTACTAACTCCTGTGACACAGGTTAAGTAATATGCTGTGATACAGCCAAACAGACCAAATAAGAATAAGATACAAACATTTGTTACAGTTTATCTTCTATTATTTTGAAAAAGCAGTGGGGTTGACGACTCCATAAAACAGAATTAACACTTCTTCAGTGAAGCTCAACTATAACCTCCCATCGACTGGACCAAAGGAACCTCTGGCTGCTGCACAGCACTGCTCCAAAGCAATCCAGCAGCCAAATTTGTGTACTGAGGAACAGGGTGTGACAAAGCCAGGCTATCAGCTGGAAGTTGCTTTAGACAGCTGCAAACCTAGCTTTTCTTTGCTTTCTTCAAAGGGGTTTCAGTCACACTCAAGTTCTACTTGTGTCCAAGGCCTGACAGAGTTAGAGAAAGCTGGAAACACAAAAAACCCCCCCAAAAACCTACAGATAATGCAAGACAGGCTCACCACATTTTTTTTTAAATGTTTTGTATATTTGGAGTTTCATTCAAATCCAGGAAATTCATAACCCACTCTGTGGCTCCAAGCAAAACATTAATAGGCAAAGTTGTTTTACCCAACTGGTGCAACTCTTACTACTTGCAGGAATGTGCATTTCAGAAAAATGCCACCAACTGTTACAATTCCTTCTTTCCTTGAATTGTTAACTTTCTTTTGGAGGTTAAAAAAAAAAAAAAAAAAAAAAAAAATGCAGTGCAGCCAACCAAATTAAAAAGCGGAGGAAAGAATCATGAAGGCAATTCAGCAACTGGCCACATCTGGTTGAAAGCAACCACAACTATTCCTGAATATTCCCATTTAGCCTATTTTCCACAGTAATACAGAAAGAAATTTCAGAAATTTCCTCTGATAATGGGAAATTAAAATTAAGAAAATCTTAAAGTTAGAAAGCAACAAAACACACCCATGCAAAGCTCTTTTAAAGGAAAGAAGAAAAGATTCTCTACTTCACAATGCATCATGCACTTATCTTCCCTGCCTCTCTCTTAGGAATTTGCCTACAATATGAATAATGTCCATCTGAATTGCTTAAAAGCAGCTCTCTTTCATTTAATAGCGAGCTAAATATATTTTCACTTCTTAATATAAATGAGCAAATTTTGATCCAAAGAATACAGAAAGGCATTAAGGGAACAGAAAATAACTGTTTGCGCTTTTTCTTAAACTTCAAAGCCAGCATTTGCACGCTGTGTATTTATTCTGCAGAAATAATGCCCATAGAAATCCCAGGTCACTTAAAGGATTCTTCCATCCAATGCAACAGTTGGATGGTCTTGGTCATGTTATCTGCAATTTCAGCAAGCAAGCACAGGGACATTTCTGCACACTTAGGCTTTAGTTGCTTTCTTTTTCTAAATTGCATCCCTCCCCAGCATTAAAGAAAGCAACAGTAGCACTTAAACACTGCATGACTGTCTCACTTAATCCAACATTATAATCCATTAAAAAAAAGGGAGAGAGGAAACACGAGGTCAGTATTACACTAAAGAGATAGATGGTTAAATGTTACTGTTCCTCAGCACCAGGAAGGATTGACAACATAAGCTCATCCTGTGACTATCAGATACTCAGAATTAAACGGAAGTATTTTACAATGTCTGCACATTTCCCAATCTCTTCTTATCAAACAAGGAAAGTTCTTATGCTTTAATTAAATATATAACTAACCATTTGGCATAGCGAAACTGTAACCTTTTATTTCCGCACAGAATGGACGATGCATCTACATGTTATTTTTTTTTTCTAGATGTTCTTTCTGCAGTGCTCCCTTCCCAAAAACAACAGAGGCAACTCAATACAAACACATTCACTGCTGACAGGCCATGATTTGGCCACATGACTGTCCTGCCTGTATTTCAGGTATTAGCTATGTCAAATCTAATTATCAGAGACAGCTTGACAAGGTCTTTCACATTATACAGGAAAGGTGCACTTGCCGAAGGCCTAGTGGAGGCCACGGTGTAAAACAAATCTCACCCAGCTCAGCTGAGGCTTGCAGTTCTGCTGACAGTTTTGCCCAATAAATTACTCCACATAATAAATTATCTCAGTCTAGCAGGCCTCTACGAGGACTGTGAGGAATTTAGTGACCCACAATATGTAAGAAATACTGCCTCCAATGTTTACAGTCAAACAAATGAGGTCTTCTTCCTACATGATGATGGCTACAGAAATTATACTGGTTTTAATTGTACCAATTATGAAAGCTTCTGTGTTAGTTTGACACAGTGCTTCAGGCTATTCTGCCCTCAACTTTAAATCCTGCAATTCAAATCAGAACCCTGTCTAGGAAGGGACAGCATATCAAAGAAGGTATACGGACTGAATTACAAGTTTTTCTAGTTAGTGGGTGTTTCTTCCCTTCATTTTCTGTCATGGGTGAATGGTGCACAGATACCCGGACACAACACACACATACAAGTACCACTGGGATCTCATGGGAACACAACATAAACATGACTCATATCACCACAATTTTCCTGCAGAAATACCCATCCAAAGTAATTAAATGTTCAGACAGTATTTCAAGCAGGAATGTCTAACTTTAAGAATACAAGGAAAATTATCCAAGGGGATGCATGCTGGCACATCAGATTAAGCAAGCGTCCAGTATAGTGGTAAGCAAGAAAGAAAAGCGCAATACCCACTTTCCTCAGAGACCTTGCAATAAAAGTTCTGCAATAATTAATACTTCAACTCCTTTGCTTCTGTGTACAGAAATTACACAAACAATTGTTTAAATAGAAATGGCAGCTACATTTTCCAGGGGTAGAGGCAGAGCAGGCAGGGAAAGCAAATGTTCTGCAAGGGCACAGGAGAACCAAGAGAAGGAAGTTGCAGTGCCTGAGACTTCGCACCAAAAGCTTCAGCACAGGACAAAGTCTCTCACAGACAGGCTCTGGCACTACTAGAAGGTGTATTAACCTGGGATGTTGCACTGGCAGCAAGAGATAGTATCAAACCCCAGCCCCAGGGCTGCATAGCATCATTAGCTTTTCCACTGGAACCTCCAGCAAGACCCTTCTATCTTCTACCATCACAGCTTTGCATCTGGTGTGTGCAAGGCTCTGAATACAAACGTGCACCCAGGTGAACACAGGCCCCCAGTACTGTCAAATATTTGCTTCTTTTTTCATCTTCTTTAGAGGCACATTTAAAGCTGGAACACAACTTGTACTAACATATGTCACTAACCACAAGAATGCTCACCAAAGTACTGTATAACTGTGGGGTGATGCAAGAGAAAGAAGAGATGCCCTGGGATGTCGAGAGACAGAGTCTGATGAGAAAGAAACCTCTAAAGAAAAATAGAAATAAGACCAGATTCACTCCTTTGAGAAGACTTCTCTGTTCCTGTGGCCAAAATCCACAGCAAAACATTATGGCTTTTCTCCAGCACAGCCCACTCTTTCAAAACAAGTGATTTGATCTTAAATTTATTTAGAGTGTAGAGTTAGCAGTAGCAGACGCTTAATAAAACCAAACATGAGTATCGCAAGCTGATCCTCCTTATTTCTACATCACAGCAACTTATACCAAAACAAAGTAAAACATGCCAAAAACCAGTGTAGGATTCTCAGACAAAGGTAGTACAGTAAGTTTTGAACAGTGCTCACAGTTGCACAGATTATACAGAAATGAGGGCAGAAAATGGATGGTGATTTCCTAATTACAGCCTAGTAAATGAAGAGAGTTTTCCCCATAAAAAATTAATTTCTCTCAGTGAAAGATATATAGAATCATTATTTAATCTTTCTGTATTTCAAACTTTAAACAAAGTGCCATCAAGACAGATGAGACAAATTGTTCACATACAGTCAGCTATATGGATACAAAGAGAAAGGAAAAGCACTCATATTTTCTTTCTCATCTACGGTTATGGGAAGGAGAAGGGGAATCTTCCCCTGATATGCCTCAATCCCACAGCAAATGGGAAGCTCTGCATAAAGAGTCTTCTTGTTCTCGGTCTGATGTCAACTCAAAGCACAACCATCCTCTTGTCCTTATTAGTAACAGAGATTAAAATTGCTTTATAAGGCAAGTAAAATTACTAATACAAAAATAGTTTCAAAATTGAAAACTTTGTGACTATTGGCAGCTTACAATTAAGCTGGCTTGCTGACTGCTGCCCATGAAAAATCTCAACTCCTTTCTGATTCTCAATTTATCATTTTCTTTCCCTTTGGTGTAAACAAAAGCCACAGTCGCTTTACATACATTCTACAATCTTCACTCCTGGCTTCCAAAGATTCCCACTACTCTAAGACATTTGTTCATAATTAATCCATGTAAAACAACGGAACCAAGTAAGATTTAGTTCATGCCTCATATAGCAGTTCAGTGGGAGCCACCTGCTTTGTGTTAGGGCAAGACTTGAGCTAGGATTCACTTGCAGAGCTTTCAGATAATTTTTTGTTGTTGTTGTTGTTAGTTACCACCATCAACAGACAGAAAGAGAAGGATCCAAAAATTCAGTCAATTACTTTTAGGGCTGGGTAGCAGCCAGCAGGAATACTCACTGCTGGGTTCAGCAGAGGTTTGCCAGATGATGAGAGATGTTAGCATCGGCAGGGAAAATTTCCTTTATTGGCTTGTATCTGTTGAAGGCTGCAATCACCAAATTAGGACTAAGGATGGGTTCAGAAGGAAAAATTTAGGGCTAAATTTAGGACTGGTGCCAGTAGTAACTGTCTGTAAGGGCAGAGACTAAGTTGGGTAGGGTCACTGACTGGAAAAGGAGAAAAGGGAGGCAAAACTGGCAGTGAGCTTGAAATGGCGCAGCTGGCTCTGGCTCTATGTGAGGCAGACTGCAGCAAGGAGCAGCAGGGAGGCAGCTCTGGGCCAGGGGACACTGCCAGCATGGGCACAGGGTGGCACAGCCACCTGCATTCTCAGCCTGAATGGGCTGCTGGGCACAAGGTGACATTTGGATAAGCCAAAGCCACTGTACAGTGACTACTGCAGTGTCTGTAGATTGTTGTCTGACTGGATGTAGTTCTGGAACCAACTGCTGGAGTCGGGGCAAGTTTCCAACCAGCACAAGCCAAAACATTCCCAATTCTACCAGAGCACCAAGCCAAGAACAGTCCCATGTCCTTCATATTCCAGAAAATCCAACGAATCAAACAGATGGATTCACCACCTCGCTGGAACGTTTAACATGACTGCACGATAAAACTGAGCATTTAAAATCCAACACACCATCTTCAAATCTCCAAGAACCTACACCAAAACAATTCTGATCACTGGTTAGGGAATTCAGTGGGCAGTCTGAAACTCTCATACAATTCACAGCACAATCCCAATGTCTCCAAGCTGTCTTTCAAAACAAAATATGCCAATGCATGGGTAATAAGGTTAAATGTCAGGGCCTCCTAATAACTAATTCCATCTCCAGTGAGGTCGTGATGTGCAATCCTCTCTAATCACTTGGCCTCTCACTTCAGGCATCTGTAAACAGAACTACAGCCCAACCTACTGTGCAGGATGTTGAAAGATTCCCATCTAAAATGCTTTACACACTTAGGATTTCCAAGTGCTATATAGGTTAAGAGATTTGTTTATTTTTAAGACTAATCTCATATTATTGTGTTTTAAAGTGTACATACTTTACCTGACAAAAAAACCCAATGCTACAAATAGAACACAGGGAACCATTAGCAAGACTTTAAAATGGGTTGTGACTTGGCTGATCATAAGTAAATAAACTCACCTTTAATTCTCCTGGTGACATCTCCTGCAAATAAATCCTCCTACTGTTTTTCTAGTGGCCACTCTAAGTGAGAAGCTTCACGCTATCAAGAATCCCAACCACACCAAGCTGTTCACTGCAGGAGCTTAGGGCAAAGCAAGGAATTTCCCTTTGACTTGAATTCCTAAGTATCCAGTATCACTAAGAGTACGCAGAAGAATTAATCATTGCCAGACAGATGTGCTTCATTTTGCTGGGACACAAAACAACAACTCTCAATTCCCTCTATTCACACTCATTACCCACTTACAACTGTAACTATGTATCTTCTTGAAATGAAAACAAACATTAAACCAGCTCAAAGACAAACATCATTGTAACTTAAGAAAACAAACAAAAATTAATGGAACTGATTACGACACCAAGGAATTCGCAGCTCTGTACACTGCACATACCACTAAAACATTCCCATGGGCTTTGATCCAAAAACCACGAGAAATTCGCGAAGTATCAAAACCCAATTTGAGAAAACTGACTGCCAGAAACCAAATCCAACAGGTCTAAGCAAACAGAAAACACAAGGGAAAAGGAAAACAAGTGAACAAATTCACTCAATAATGTGAGGAGCAATAAATGAATGTGGTAGCAATAAATGAATGCTACCACAACAATATTATCATGTTATACAAAACAGTATGATTTTTTTCTTTTTCCCCCTGGAAAAGTTTACAGAATCTGAAAAGGCTGAGGCAAACTGCACTAGAGAGCATTATAATGGGTCCTCTCTGGAAGCAAAGCAACTGGGAATAAGCAGTGTCTTACAAAAAGCAAGCAAAGAAAGCCCACCACACCCCTCCTCAGAAGAGAGCTGACATGCTCTCTTCCTCTGACATTATTAATTACTGACATCAGTGTATTCCATCCACTGTTTTACAGAGCCACAAAAGACATGTCTTTTCCCCCTCTAATTGTTCTCCTGTGACTAAAAATTCAGCTGACATTGGCAACACCAGTCTGAACATACCTTTTCCAAAGCCTAGCAAGGAATTAGAGGTACCTACTTCAAAGAGGCCTTGATTCAGTTGTCCTGTTCTACAGCTCTATCCCAAAATCTTTTAGGAACTATGAGCACGTCTCCATGGTAGCATGTGCTAAAATCTATGCCCATTAGACCTTTGCTGCTCATTGCTAATACTCACACTAGAACAGTCACCTGAGTTTGTTCTATAAATTTTCACCAGAAAGGCAGCTAAAAACATCAAATGAGGTGAAGAAGGCAGCAATTTCTGCTGACTATGGCAGGAATCATCTGAAAAATTACACTATTCAGACCTCTCAGAAGGGAGACAGAGAGAGAGGAAACAGAATCACCAACCACTGAGCTCATGTCAACTATTTTCCAATCAAATTCCTTCCTGGCATCCCCCCACGTCTCTGCTTGTCACTGGGAATGCCACCCCAACACACCCATCCAGGCACTCAGAACAAAACTCAGCAGCTGCTCATATCTCTCTCGGCTACTACACTAATAATAGTGTCTAGGAAGCAATGTTCCAATAAGACCATTCAATAATATCCTCATGATATGTGAGATCACCTCCAGACCACTATTAAATACGGAAATATTCTATATTTAAAATAGAAAATGAAAGAAAGGGTTTCAGGAAAATAAAATTCTATCAAGAACAGCATCCTTATTCAAAAGACAACACTCTTTACAGTTAAATTCTCTTAACAAGGCTTTGCCATCAAACCTGACACATCAAAAGCATACAATCCCTTTTATCTGCTCACGAGTCTTCAAGATTCTAAAAGCAAGCAAACCATAGCTATCAGTACAGGAAAGGAAAGCTTTATTTATAAAAATACTGAAATTGAAATAAACATGGATAGAATTCTTTGGGAGCTATTTGACATTTTCGTGGTATCAGAAGCTTTTGTTTCAGGAGGGGCTCTGATTACTTGTTTCTGTTACATGCTGCTTGCCAACACAGTTAAGTTCCACTGAAAGAAACCTTTCTCTGTACCAGAGAGAAGTGGTGGGGAGGCACTATCAGATTAATTGCCCGTGTGGTTCAGCTGCTTCCTCCACCCAAAACAACACTGCTGCTTTTCTTCACTGACATCTTACTTCCTAATTCCATTTTTAAATGCATCGACAGTAATTTTGCCAAACTAATTTCCAAGAAGGCATCAAAGCCAGGTTCCTTCTAAACACTTTCACTTCAAAAACAACAAAAAAAGGTATGAGAGGAAAAAAAAAAAATACCTCCTCAATGAAGCAAGCTTTTCAATAACTTCAATAACTTTACCAATCTGAAGTGGACTTCAGTACATCCATGAAGTGTTATAGCAAGGTTGGCACACCTGTTTTTCTTCACATCTGGATACTTTCTATTAAAAAAGTGAATGACGAGATGTTATAAACCTTAGAAAAGCCAAACTGCTGACTGAAATTTCCACTGGAATAATTTGCATGGCAAGGGCAGAACAGCTGCTTTCTGAGCTCATACTGCCATGCCCTCCATACCGAGATGTCCACCACATGACTGTAGGAGAATATGGAGCATTCTTCTCTCAGATTCTACATTAAGCTAATTTACTTGAAAAGGATAAAAACAGTTTATAACTACTGCTCAATTCAAATAATGACTTCAGAAAAAGAGCAGTGGGTGCAGTCTCCCCTAATGCAGACAGGACTGATACACAACACTTGTCTGTGACATTTCAGTATTCATTAAATGCTTAATAGATAAATAATCCCAAATTTGAAGCAACAGATTAAATAGTGATGGAAATAAAGAGATAAACAGGTGAAGAGTTTGCCCAAAGCTGCTCACAAAGTCACTTCTCTAGACACAGCTTGGTTTTTTGTTCATAACATAAAATTATTCATGTATATGAAAAGAGAACTAACTTTGCAGACACGAACCATGTTCACTATAGGAAGATCCTCAGGACTAACAGCAACCTATTTCCAGCAACTAAAAAATAAAAAGTGCCCTATATGCAATACAAATGACGTTGCACCAAAATAGAAGATACTTTTGTAAATTAATAAAGAGGAATTCATACTTAAGACAGACTCTAATTACAGATACATGAAAGTGGGTAACAGAGGCAGGAAGGGAAACTGAATTTCCAGGTAAGTGAAGGCAAAGAATAATTTCTGTTGAGTCTCAAAGCTACATTTTCCAAATAATCTTTGCATCTTGGACTTCACACACTATATATTATGTATATCTGTATACATGCAGTAAAATTTTCTGTTAGGTTGTGTGTGATTGACCTTTCTCGTGGATCTTCAATCTGCTTGTTTTCAGATCTCAGCCCTCTCAAAGGGCATTTCTATTCACCAATACCCTCAGAGCAAGTTACACTACGTGGCTCAGTAGGTTCAAATCTCCTTCAGTTTTGCTGTAGGTCCTCAGCAAAGTTCATCCAAATACAGTGCCAAGTTCTACATATGACATTAGAGATGCAACACAAACATTTCCTCAGTTCAGCATACTAACTACACAAAAACTTGAGCTGCATGTCTGGAGCTTAGAACCACTCCTTCACAAACCATTGCAAAAACCTGCAGTGAAAGGAGAGACACAGGTGGCAACAATGAATTTCCGTGCTTCACTAGCTTGTTCCCTACCCCTCAGGATGGCAGCCTTCCCCCTGAGGTGCAATCCTACAGAACCCCATGGGACAAGCAGTAATAGTGCTGGAAGACGCACAGGTGTGTTTTGTGAAACAAAACAAAAATAGCCATGGAAGAGAGGAGCATTTCTTTTCAGCATAAAGCTCCTCTACTTCTTATGTTGGTTTTGGCTGGGGTAGAATAAATTTTCTTCTTAGTGGCTAACATGGGAATGAGTTTTGGATTTGTCCTGGACACAGTGACAGTAACAGGAATGTTTTTGTTATTGCTGAGCAGGGCTTACACAGAGCCAAAGCCTTTTCCACTTTTCGCACAACCACACTAGCGAGGAGACTGGGAGTGCATGGGAGATTGGGATGAGACACAGCTGAGATAGGTGACTCCAACTGATGAAGGGATATTACACAGAATATGCTGAGTTGGAATGGACCCACAAGGATCACTAAGTCCAATTCCTGGCCCTGCACAGGACATCCCCAAGAGTCACACCATATGCTCAAGAGTATTGTCCAAATGCTTCTTGAACTGTGTTAGTATTGGTGCTGTGACCATTTTCCTGGGGAGCCCATTCCAGTGCCCAACCATCCTCTGGGGAAAGAACTTTCTCCCAATACCCAACCAAATACTGATACAACTTCAGGCCATTCCCTCAGGTCCTGCCACTGGTCGCCACATAGAAGAGATCAGTGCCTGCTCCTCCTCCTCTGCCTCACATGAACAAGTTGAAGACTGCAATGAGGCCTCCCCTCAGTCTCCTTTCCTCCAGCTGAACAGACCAAGTGACCTCAGCCACTCCTCATACGGCTTCACCTCAAGGCCCTTCACCATCCTCATGGCCCTCCTTTGGATGCTCTCTAATAGTTTAATGCCGTTCTTATATTGTGGCACCCAAAACTGCCCCCAGCACTGGAGGTGAGGCCACCCCAGTGCAGAGCAGAGCGGGACAATCCCCTAATCCCCTCTCTTGCCCAGCTGGTGATGCTGTGCCTGATGCCTCCCCAGCACACAGCCGGCCCTCCTGGCTGCCAGGGCACTGCTGGCTCATGTTCATGTGCCCATCAACTGGGGCCTCCAGGTCCCTTTGCACAGCGCTGCTCTCCAGCCTCTCATTCCCAGTCTGCCTGTACATCCAGTGTTGCCCCATCCCAGGTGCAGAATCCGGCACTTTCCCTGGCTGAACTTCATATGGTTGGTAATTGCCCACCCCTCTATTTTGTCGAGGTCTCTCTGAAGGGCCCCCTGCCTTCAAGGAGTCAATAGCTCCTCCCAGTTTTGCATCATCTGTGAACTTGCTTAGTATCCCTTCCAGTCCTGCATCCAAGTTGTTAATGAAGACGTTAAAGAACACAGGGCTAAAGATGGAGCCCTGTGGAACCCCACTAGTGACAGGTCTCCAGTCTGATGTCACCCTATCCACTGCAACCCTTTGTGCCCAACCCATGAGCCAGCTGCTCACCCATTGCATGGTGTGTTCATACAGCTTGTCTAGAAGGATCCTGTGAGAGACAGTATCCAAAGCTTTACTGAAATCCAAAAAGATTACATCAGCTGGCTTCCCTTGATCAGCCAGGTGTGTTACCTTGTCATAAAAGGAAATCAGGTTGGATAGGCAGGAATTTCCACACCCTATGATGCCATGATCAGTATATAAAGTAGGGTGAAGAAGGAAGAAGTGGGGGAATGGTTGGAATAACAGCATTTGTCTTCCCAAGTAACCCTTACATATGATTGGGCCCTGCTCTCCTGGAAATGACTGAACACCTGCCTGCCCATGGGAAACACTGAATTAATTCCTTGTTTTCCTTCATTTATGTGCATGGCTTTTGCTTTCCCAGTTGAACTGTGTTTATCTCAACCCAGGAGCTTTCTGGCTTTACCCTTCCAATTTTCTCCCTGATCCCACCGGATGGGGGAGTGAGCAAGTGGCTGAGTGATTCTTGGTTGTTGGCTGGGGTTAAGCCATGACACTCTTAAAAAAAGGCAGTAATTCCAGGTAGTTTGATTTTTTTTTTTTTTTTAGCAAAGATGCTGAATCCCCTGGAACAAGGGAACAGCTAGGAAGAGGCACAACAGAAATTTGAAACTGTGCATTTTGAACTGACTGAAAGCATAAAATGAAGCACGATAAAAGAACAGTAATATTACCACAGAGCAAGTGTTTGAGAGCAGACAGGACAAAGTCAGCTTTGTTCCTGAAAAGCTTGCAGGCTGAGGAGTTGAACAGACAAAAGCTTTGGAGAAACAGTCCTTTGGCTCGTGACTGAGTTTGTCAGTCAGTCCAGGCCTCTCCAACAGAGAGAGCTTACAACCCGATATTTTAACAAGAAAAAGGTATGGACAAGTTACACTGCCTTGCTCTCAGAGCACCCATGTGTTTCAAAGGCTGACGCTATGCAGCACTCGCTGTCTGTTAATCCACATAAGCTGCAAGCTCAGCCCCACAACGGATTTCCAAGAACTGTGACCCACTGTCAAAATGATATTTTGACAAGTTTGTGTCAGGTCCTCCGTGGCCTGGCAGCATGCTCCCTCCACCTGCTTGTAAGATAGTGGGATGTCTTTTGAAGAAGCACATCCTAAGCAATTATATTTTCACTTAAAACTGCTACAAATTTCCTTGTATTATTTTTTGTTCCAACATACCTACATTCAAATATTATTATTTTTCAAAGCAAGCAACTCTAATGACTGACAAAATCACAGATTAAACCTAACAAAAATAAGATACTCTCTCTCTCTCTGCTTGGGAAAACAATCCAATTTTTGAGATTTGATACATCACAATCTGATTTTTCTTAAGGCTTAAACACTTCACATGTGACAAACTTCATACTCCTCACCATCAATTCATTCATTATTTCTAAGCCCCAATGCACCAGACTAATGGAGGAAACAGACATGTTTCAAAGCTAAAAGCCATTCACCAGCAACAAAGTGGCTGAGAACCTATTCCTGGACACCACACACAGTACAATGTCCTTCAAGGCCCAGCTCTGGTACACAGCCCTGCTCAGTTTCATCCTGGATACTCAATATTCCCTGCCAAATTAAACAAAGCATTGTTTTTCCTCTTCAAGGACATGAAGTCCCAACCAGCCAGGTGCACGCACAAAAGCTGACAAGGACCCAGGGAAGCTGTAACAACCAGATCTACTGAGACACAAAGCCCCTCTCTGATCTACCTATCAAGCCAATAACCTTCACTTGCCCAGTCCTCTCATTCAAAGAGGCAACAACAGGAGGTTTATTCAAAGGTCTGGGCTGTAGTAAAACCACAGTCTGTTTAATAACACTGTGATTTTCCATCCTTGTAGATTATTTTTCCCCTCAAACTGCTCCTTTCCCACAGAGGACAAGCCTAACACGAATGATTTACAGGAACTTCTGATTTAGCCTTGGCCTGTGATGGCCACATAGCTTCTGAGGGCCTGGATGTTTTCTCTCTATTTTTATCCTGAAAGATGAGCAAACACACAGGATGGAAAAGAACAACAAAGGGAGGAAACAAAAACAGGGCAGAAGGAGTAAAAGAACATGGTATCTGCAAGAAGCTCCATCTATAGTTACAAGCAGGTATGGAAAAACAACGTGACATTGAGATTGTCTGTCGCAAATTGCCAAAAATATCTGTTTAGAAAAAGAATTAGAGGACAGTGCAAACCAGGCCACAGACTTCCATTTCCGGTATCTTATTTCCCAGTAAGATACCAAAACACGTGCTTTGGACAGAAGGCACACATCTATCCCAGATGTATAATATAGGGCTTCATAAATTACTGCCCTCTCTCTATCAAAGTCACACCCAGAGGAAAACAACCTCCACAGAAGCTGCTGGGATGGAGCACAAGTGCCTGCTTCAACTCATTGCAAAACTGATGGCCGAGTTTAAACTTGGCAAGGAAGATGGGCTTGATGTAGCAACAAGGCAGATTTTGGGTGCTGATTAAGACTGACAACTACAGTGGGTGGCAGCAACCACCAGCAGAGAGATGATAAATTCCCTGAACAGTAGTTTCTTAAACTATTCTGCCAATATGTGCCCAAGTTTATTTGATCATATATTTTACATTCATTAGATGTTCCAGAAAGCATTCAACTGCTCCAAGTTTCTTAATTAGCCAACTCAGAAACCTGAAGACTTTTAAAGGATAACCAAAACACTGAGCATACTGTAACATCTTAAGGACAACTGTCATAGAACGACAGTAAATCTGGTCTCAAAACTCAGAAAAGTGGCATTAGATACAAAAGGAAGCCCCATCAGACATAAGCAAATCATAAAAATTATCTCAAGAAGCCACAACCCACACTATCAAAACATTAAGCATATTGCCAAGATGCTGTGAACTCTCTCTCTAAAACAGCCAAGCCCCTGGTTTTTAGGTTAACGTGCTAAGTGTTACCGTAGTGACTGAAGTTGGCATTGTAAAACAAAAGCACTACAGTCAATGTAAACTTTATACATTAATTATGTCATGTTACAAAACAGCTGGGAGGGAGGAGACAAGTACCAGGATGCAGCTCTTCAGTGCCATTCCAAACATGTTTCCCTGTCTAAAGAAAGGGCAGAGCACCCAGCCCTGTTTGTTACGTCCCAAAAAAATATCACCATAGCACTCTCCTTCCTGCCCCCTTGAAAAAACATCTGTGCCAGGCAGAAAGAGACCTTCTGCCTCAATAAAACTGTTATCAAGTTATTTTAGACTGGACTTGAGAAGTGTTACCAGTGTCATAAGCTCAGCTTGCTAAAATTTGCAACATTTTTGCAATACAGAGCTGGCAAGCACAGGATAATTTTAGGAACAGCATACACCTACAGCCTTAGCAGTGGGCCTATTTTTCTTCACTTAATTGCAAGCAGTTCTTGGCACTTTACAGCCTGTGGGGCAAATCCACTCTTTTTTACACCTCCTTAAGACAGACTGAGATTCCATATAACTTACATATAAATTACAATTCTTAAAGTCTTGTCTTTAAAAAAATATCAAGGAAAAAACCTTCTCAATATGATCTACAGACAACTTCTCTAAAAATTATAAACTTATTTCTGTTAGTTTTGTCCTGAAGGCTGACAATTACACTTATCAGCGATGCTCTCTTTAATGACCATTCACACATTTTATCTAAAGCTGAAGAATGACACATTTTCCCAAAATGATTAGAAGACAAAATCACTTCATTTAACAAGCTTGTCACTTCCTTCAGAACTGAGAAAATCCATATAAATTCGTGAAATTTCATATTTTCTGATATCACAAAAGTTCACTAGCACAACACTCTGCTTTCAATACAGAAAAAAAAAATGAACAGTGGAACATCTACAGGACAAAGACAGTAATGGAGCTAACTAGCAATTCAAGCTGAAGAGACGAGATTCAAGCTGGCAAACAGGCATCCTCCACTGAATGAGTCTGACACTTTTTATAGCCACTGACACAGTAACGAATGCTCTACTTTGGGTGGAGCTAAACAAAACGTTCTTTAGAGCACTTTCTTAAGAATAAGCATTTCCCTGGTCCTTGTACAGAAGCAACTTTATCTGCAAGCAGAAAAGAAAAAAAAAATAAATAAATAAAGTGCTGTCATAGTTAATTAGGCCCCAGCTGTGGCAATTATCTTGAAGGGAAGGGAAAAGCAACATTCTATTACATTATTATCAACAGCTCTTTCTTTAGGGAAAGCTCTATCAGATGGGCCCCAAAAACCTGTTTGCCTTAGATTTCTAATGAGCTCAATAATGGAAACATTTCCAATAGAAAGTTGGGGTTTTTTAAAGGTACATACAGCTCAGTAGCCTTTGCAATACTGCCTTTGCAGTAATTTTTATCTAACTTGACCCCAGTAGGGTATATATCAAATTTAAATCTCAGAGTGCTCACATACAGCATTGATTTGCTTATGGTTATCACACTTAAAGCACACCTTAAAATAGAAATAAAGCTTGGATTTGAGTTACTAACTGAAAAATAAATTAGCTTTCTAAAATGCTAAATGTAAAGATTTATTCTTTCAGAGGTCTCACTGAATTCAAGGCAAATTAATCAAATACAGAGCCCTAACTAAGCACAATTGCTTTAGGAAACTTTGCACACAATTTCAGCTAAGACCCTCTCGCAATATTCCCCCCTTCCCCATCAAGTAAGAATGGCATCAAGTTTTTACTCAACCTTTGGATTCTACCTAAACCTTTAGTGAATGTCCATTTCTTCTCTAGGAGTTATTAATAAGCTCTATATTAGTGGTTTTATCTTCTTTGACGTGCACTGGAATGTCAGTAGAACATTTTTGTTGCAGAAAATTCCTAAGACTTTGAAAGCTGGCACACATTACACATGGTTTCATAACTGCAGATTATACTAAAGAAAGCTTTAAAAAATGGACAATAAGTGCTTAAGAAAAAAAAATACCACAGCTCAAGTGGTCTGAGAGGATTTTATGCGGTGTTATTATGTGGTTTATCACAGCCTTTATATTCTCTTAATAATAAATATACCAGGTAAGGCCAAAACCTAACCTAGACCAATGTCTGAAAGGTCAACCACCACCACACACTAAGAGAACTGGCCAAGAAAAAGAATATGGGTTTGGACAACTCAGACATCAGACTGGGGCTTGGGACCAGGTTAGGTTCTTCAGCCATCTTTGTTAAAACAAAGACTCATCAGTAACTCCGTATATTCCAACAAACTCTTTCTACGCATTAAATAAATCTGGATCTCGTTTTGTATCCTGTCTGGAAGAGTGCAAGAAATAACTCTTCTGTAAAAACAAAATGAAAATAGCATTAAAAACCAGTCACTGAATATATTGAGCTGCAGTGGTTAGCCAGGATGCCCACTGCACCAAAAACATCCACCTTCTGTCTTCACCAGCCCATTACAAAGTCACCGAAGTTGACCCAAACAGAATTCTGCTCGGATTTGAGCCTAAATCCAAGAATGGGGAGGCTCTGCCTTCAGGCACATGGAACAGCTGTGAGCACACACTCACAAGTATCCTTTGCAAAGCCCCTGTGAGATGCCCAGGGCCAAAACCTGTACTCCTGCTGACTCTTCCTACTCTACCCTGGTGTCCCATAAGCAGTGGCAGCTTCTGCTGTAGGTATACAAAACAAAACAAACAAAAAAAAAACCCTTCAAAAATATCTTCAAAAACCCCCCAAAATCTCACACTCTTGTGAAGAGAACAAGAGTTGGACCAACATAGGCAGAAAAATTCAGAATAAATACATAGTATTTATCCAGTGTATTCTTTAGCTTCCAACAAATTGCACTGCAAATTTTTAAGAGCTCAGAACTAAACTTCTTAAGTTCCTTTAATGATTCAGAATAAGGATTCTCTGATCAGGCACCTTGAAATTCACTTTCACTGAAGCACAACTACCTCCATCCAGAAGTTATTTATAAACTATATTGATCCTAACTTGTTTAACTGAACTGGAATCCCATGAGAAATATGTAATTTCTATTTTTAAAAGCATATGTGTATACCACTTGTATTTACTGATCAGTAACAGTAGGGGAAAAATGGTTTTGTACTCCTTTTAAACACATTTAATTGTCATAAAAAAAGGAAGAGCTACCTATTGTTTATTCATCCTTCCAGTATTTAGCTTGAACTAGAAAACTTGGTGATTCAAAGCCTGACACAGGAAACAGACAGCTTTGAGTCACTCTTGTTTATCTTTCTATCACATTCTTGAAACTGCTGAAACTTTAAAGTGTAAAGATACACTTGCGGTATGCTTTACTCTAGAGATTCAACAATTTCAAAATGCAATTTTTTTTTCTCTTTTTTAAGCAGTATAGTCTTGTACTAATAAAAAGCAAATTCTTCTGAGTTTTAGGTGAAAAATACAATCGCATACAACTGAGGAGTCAAATGGAAAGGAGCCAATGAGAAGATCCACATCATGTTACTGTTGTGCCCTGCAAGACACTGATGGTTCCTGTGAATTAGAGGGAGTGGTAGCAGTATCTGCTTTCACCTGTCAAGATGTAACCCAGCGCAGGCAGCATCAAAGTCACTTACAAGGCTGTCTGTCAGGCAGGAAGTGGGATCTATTCAATTGCATCAGTTATTCACACCCAAAGAATCCCCATAACGTTTGTTGTCAGCTTTACAAGTGAAATAAGGAAATTGCTAAGGGAGGGAAATGCTGGCAGTCTCTATTGCAGTCTCACAAATTACACATTTCCCACAAATTCAAGAACAGTAGTGCACCTACTACATTTTCTATTTTACAGACCACTCAGAGCAGCTTATTACACTCACATATCAATTACACCAAAAGCAAATCTCATATTTTACCAGGTTCTAGAAAGATAGAGATTTTAGCTATTATTAAAATGACACTTTTTGTTCAAAAGACTAAACTCATTTTCTAAAAATTGTCAGCAACTGTTGTCTAAGAGACAGTCATCTAAGCTCACTACACCGTGCTTTACTATCACATTCTCAAAATTGCAGTGAGCCTATCTTTGTGCAGAAAATGCAGTTTGGACAGAAATGAATAGACCATTGTGTCTAGACCACTTCTCAAGCTTGGTTTTTGGAACAAATACTAATCCCATCTGGTTTTCTGACAGCAAATGAATCAGGTTCCTCAAAGAATTTAGATGATAACATTTTCTTCTGAAAACACAAGGAAGACCAATGCCCTAACCACTGGTGTTTTCGTGGGTTTTAACCTCTTGTGATTCCTCTGACTCAATTTATCTTTAAATGTCTGTTGAATAGTGGCACTCCTTCACCAGCACCAGAGGAAGGCAACTCAGCTGCAAACCTGTCACTCAGGGCACTCTAAAGAGGAGAAATAACTGCAGAAAACTGAAACATGGAAGGAAGGGTCTAACCTGTTTGTACTTTCCAAACAAGTATGCTGAAGACGTTTGTTAGAATAAGGTACAGCAACTAAACTCAAAAATAAACCTTCTGACTGTCATCTCAGAAAGGAAGGCATTACTTAGACCTGAATACCAGGCAGGATCTCAGATACCTTATCTAAATATTTCTCATGGGCTATTGTATTTCATCAAGCAGTCTCAGGCCAGGTGACCCTGGCCAGCACACCTGGCTTCCACCACACACAGCAAAGCACCGTGAGCACTGCACACAAAGCCAATTTACCAGCACAAGATTCTGGTGTGTTGTGGACACACAGCTGTGGACAGGACACTCATTTGAATTAGGGCTTTCCTCACCACAGCCAGCTCCATGCTTTCAAATTAAGTTTTGTATACATAACCGTACATGAACAACTGAGGGTTTGGGACAGTTGCCAAAATACTGTCTAGATGCTCCAGGAAGAGAAGTGGAATGATTTCCCTCTACTGTTCTTATCCAATTTTAGGACACTTCTTTATGTTACACTCCAAGTTAGGATGATTTATACAGACACTTCAAGTCACAGATTTTGAATAATCCTCTAAGATCATGATTTGCAGTAACTGAATGTTAAGTGGCCAAAGAATAACAGTTACAGATAAGTGAAATTTGATATGGCATTTTCTAGCAGAGACAAAACCAGAAAACAAGGTTTCTTTATTTACAGAAATGAGTTAATTCTGTTTCTAAAAACTTCACTGTATCCAGACAGCTACACTGATCACTGGCCAAACCCCTATCAGTTTAATGGAAACATCTTGACAGCATGGTTTCCTGCCTTCAGAAGTTTACCATACCAGAGGTACTGTACAGTTCTGAGAACACAGTGCCAGAGCACAGTATTAGTGTTTTATTTGAATAATTGCTATAGCAGATCATCCTGCTAAATATTTAGGCGACTACAAAACTGTGATTGAAGTTAATGGAAAAAATCACGTTATGACAATACTACACTAAGAACATGCATGAACATGGTCATCCGAGGCAAAAAACCACGATTCCCACATAAAACACATTACAGTTAACTACTTATATATACTACGTATATACTCAACGAGTAAACGCAGAAGTAACAAAACACTATCCCGTTTTAAGAGGCCAAAGGCATAGAACTGGTAACCAGCGCTGTCAGCACAAAGTCTAGTAATTCCTGACCACACTTCTTTTGACAAAGGTATTTTCCAGCAGCCTCTCCACAGGCTGCAAATTCTCAGACACGACAGGGTCATGGTCAGGTAGGCGATTCACAGCCGCTCAGCTTGCGGCGCGCCAGTAACACCTGGGACCGAGTCCTCCCGGCGCATTCCACAGGGCAGCCGGCTCCAGGCTCAGCACCGCCGAACACAGAAGCCAGGCCCGGCCCAGGAACCGGGCAGATGCAACAGGAGCCACCGGCGCTGCCACAGCCTTTATCCCTTATTCCACTCTGAGGAGAAGCGCTGGAGAGGACCTGCGTCTCCAGGCGGCTGATGGGGAACCCAAGGGAGCGGCTGGAGAACGCCAGCGCAAAGCTCTGTGCCACAAAGGCGAGCGCCGCCGGCTCAAAGGCGAAAGCTCCCGACGCCGGGCAGCCGCCCCCGCAGCTCCTCCCGCTCCCCACCACTCACTCTTGGTCGCGGCGATCAGGTTCTTCCCATCCTTCAGCAACTCCTTGATAAACTTATTAGTCTTCTCCAGCTCGGCCTCATGCGCTCTCACTCGCTCCCTGAACCAGGGGCTGTCCAGGTAGCAGTCACTGAACTCCAGCGGCTGCAGCCCCATGGCTGCCACCGCCGCGCCGGGGCTCGGCTCCCCGCGAACCGCAGCACCACCGCCTTCCGCAGCCGCGGCCACAAAGACGGAGCGGCGGCTCCCCCCGCGTACAGCTGGGCGCGGGCAAAGGCGAGCCGAGCTCAGCGGAGCCGCCCTCTCCGCAGCCCCGCCGGGACACGCCCGAGCGGGGCGGGCAGAGCCCGGCGCCCGCCCCTTCCGAGCTCCCCGCGGCGGCAGCGGCACCGGGCGGGGGGTTGGGACCGCGCCGGTGCTCCCCGGGCAAGGCAGCCCGGCTGGGGCGCTGCGGGCGTCCCCGAGCGGGGAATGCGGGCAGGTACTGCTACTAGAGAGCGCTCTCTGCTCCGCAGAGACACCTCGGCAAAGCTAGAGATGGGCAGTCACCAACAGCGTGAGGGGCAAGTGCGGGATTCTACACCTGGGGCGGGACAGCCCCGGATGTATGTATAGCCTGGGGAACGGGAAAGCAGCGCTGTGCAAAGGGTCCTGGGAGTCCTGGTTGAGGGAAAGCTGAATGTGAGTCAGCAGTGCCCTGGCAGCCAAGTGGGCCAGCTGTGTGCTGGGGACATCAGGCACAGCATCGACAGCCGGGCAAGAGAGGGGATTGTCCCGCTCTGCTCTGCACTGGGGCGGCCTCATCTCTGGTGCTGGGGGCAGTTTTGGGTGCCACAATATAAGAACGGCATTAAACTATTAGAGAGCATCCAAAGGAGGGCCACGAGGATGGTGAAGGGCCTTGAGGTGAAGCCGTATGAGGAGTGGCTGAGGTCACTTGGTCTGTTCAGCCTGGAGGAGACTGAGGGGAGACCTCATTGCAGTCTTCATTGTTCGTGAGGAAGAGGGGCAGACGCTGATCTCTGTGGCACCCAGTGACAGGACTTGAGAAAATGGCATGAAGCTGACTCAGAGATGGTTTCGGTTGGAGATCAGGAAAAGGCGTTTCACCCAGAGGGTTGTTGGGCACTTGAATAGGCATCCCAGGGAAGTGGTCACAGCCCCAAGCCTGACAGAGCTCAAGAAGCATTTGGACAACACTCTCAGGCACGTGGTGGGATTCTTGAGGTGTCCTGTGTAGAGCCAGAGTTGGACTCAATGATTCTGATGGGTCCCTTCCAACTCAGCATATTCTATGGTTCTATGATTATACCAGCCACTGGGCCCCCTCCACCTCATGGAAACGTCCGTGGGCTTTAGGAAGGGGCTGAGCAGGCTCTCAGAGGGAGGATGCACAGAGCAGCCTATGGGCTGCTTGATCCTAAATTGGCTATGGTGGTGGTGGTCTGCCAGCTGAGAAGGCTGGCATTGCTCATCTGCCCCTGTCCCACTTGTGTCTGCATGTGAAATACTCAGTAAAATAGATACAGACCCACCTTTATGTCTTGATTCAATAAACTAATACAGTCTCGTGAACAAGTCTGGGGCAAGAGCAAGACCTTGAGAAGACCACTCAATGCTGAATTGTTTTAGTTAAGAATGTTAGGAAAATAATGAAGAAGACAGAAAAGGCTTATAGTTATATTTGTATTTATAATTTAGCTATAATTCCATGGTTTCATGTAGTAGTGTAATTCAGAATGCTTTGGTGGGACTTTCTCAGGTGATTGGAGGAGTATATATTTTAGTCACAAGTATCTTCTTTGGGAGTAAATTCAATCTATTTTTTTTCCTGTATTTTGGCAAATTGAGTGTCAGTTCCCTCTCCCTTTGAAGCAATGAGCTTTGGTATTCATTAAATATGTTATTGTTGGGCCCACAGTTAAGCCTACGCTGCATGTCTGAGATGAAGATAACTTGGTGGTGTAACTATCAACCTTTTTCTGTATGACCCCATGCACTGACCTGCAGAAGTCAAGTATGGAAATAGATGGGCACTTTACAAATCTCATTTTTAATTACTCCTGTTCATAGAGCAGTGTATTGGGTAGTATTCAATTTTGCAAACATTTGGGTCTTATTAATAACTGTCCATTTGAGAGTTTGCTTCAGAAACCAGACTGAGGATGTGTGCTACCCATCTGACAGCAGCCACAGAGCTCAAGTGAGTAAATACAGAATTTCATGATCAAAGGCCAAGATAATGTCATCATTGTTCGTGTAGATAAGGATGATAAGAAAACACAATTATGTAAAGAAAGGGGTGGGGAGAAGGGGCTTGACATGAAGGCTTGTAAGTCTAGTTTCTGAAAGTAGTCTGAAAATGACTGTGGCCCCTCCAAATGAGATGCTACCTAAAAGTGCAGATGATTTGCCTGCAATCACAGCAGACCAGGAGGGGCTATTGAGAGCTGATCCTGAATGTTCACTTTTTCAGCCAAGTGTTCCACCTTCTAGGTAACATTATCTGATGATACTTATTTTCTAGTATTACTTAGCTGAGAAGTTTCTATGCTACTCAAAAATCAGTTTAAAAAGAATTGCAAACAAGAAAACCACCTTAAAAAAATAACAAACAATCCTTATCTCTGTTCAGATTACTGGAGCAGCATTTCAAGAGTAGATATGCCTTCCATTAGTAGTTTGTTTACTTTGTCCTATAGTTGTTTCAGCATTAAAATTAGAATAATATTTTTCATGCTTGTTTATAGTTATTGTAATTTCTCTATTATAATTCCACTGAAATGTTGTAAAGTAGTGAGATCCCATGCTTTGTGTGGAGTTGCTTGCACTCAAACACATGCACACAAAAAATTTTAAATGTTTATCTTAGTCCTGGGGGTTTTTAGCTGGCAAAAAACCCCACCAGGTCTAAAATTTAGATTTGTCTTACCATGACAGGCCCATTAGGGGAAAGTGGTCCACCTGCCTCAGTCATGTGAAGTGAAAATGTATTCCTTTCTAGTTGTAGCTATAAAGAGCAGTTAGTCAAACAGAAATACGTACATAAAAATAACACTTTTTCCCCCCAGAATAAAGAGAGTCAACTTCTATTTAAATAATAAAACAAGAAAGTAAATTCAGTACTAAATTGATATTCTACACTGTTTATCCAATTAATCCAAACAACATAGTGGGTTCCCACCACCACAATTATTAAGCATATCTTTTCCTAAACCTGACCCACCCATTCAAAATATTGTCGGACTCTGAAGCAGCAAAACTGTGATATAATACAAAAGATGGAAAACTGAGGAGAAATAATAACCCGTTAATTTATGCATGACAATTACCTACCTAATGAGCAATAAAAGGAGTTGCCCTTTTACCACTAATTAAGGCTTGAAGTGCCTTTACATCAGAAAAATCTCCTCTTTTCTGCCACTCCCTACTCAAGCTCATCAAATTTTACAGCCTTCTTGTAGCCTTTTTTAAGAGACTATGACATAAATTGACTGTGTGAAGCTCTAGCAATATCCTGCCCATAAACTGTGTATTTATCTTTGCTTTGGTTATTTTCCTTTGACATTCACTGCAAGCGTGGTTTCAGCAAATACCCTCTTCAAGTCATTTTGTACAACAGGCAAACACCAGCATATCATATGTTTTGTTCCATTTTACCTTCCTTACGTTCTTTTCAGATTACCATTCTGATTTTTATGGAAGATGATATCCTGATGTGGCTGATTGTGTCTCCAGGCTGCATGTTAAGGAGAGACAGGTTAGAATGAGTGAAGTTAACTTTCAGTTTTACTGACAATTTGTTACAGAGCATCAATACCAGCTCCCACCATTTCCAACACACAGCTGTGTTGTTGAAAACATCATTAGCAACAGCAGCCTTCCAAGGAATTATAATTTCTTTCCTTGTCTAAGCACTTTTACCTCTGTTAGTCCTGTCATGGATTTAATAGAGGGTTTGGGAGTTTCCTTCTAACTCCCATTTTGCTTATGACTGTGTCATCATGGTTGGCTTGAAAGATCTTAGGGGTCTTATGCATATGTGAGATACCTCTAGGCTGCATGCTCCCTCTCCTCTCATCCATCAAGAGTTCATATATAAACAGACTGGTCTGCAACCACACACGATGCAGACCAACCTTATTTATTCTACTGCCAACAGTTTTTATGCTTATTAAGGCAATCATGTATATGTCTGAAAAGATGGGCATTCCTTTTTGGCACTTCTTTACAGCACAAACTTTACTCAAAAAATTATTTTAGGAAGCAGCTGTATGCTTTGTCAGTGTTACAAAACATTGTATTCTGTGGCCATTTTTTTTCCCTGGAGTGTTCCATCAAAAAGTTGTGAGTATGAAATTAACGAATATCCTCCCCAGCCTTTGAAATTAATGGACTCCTGTGAATTCCAAGGATTTTACACTGCCATATTTTAGTAGTCTCCCTTCACAAATGGGTCAAATTGGCACACAGTAATACTTCATTTTTGTTTAAAATAGGCACTATAAAGAATTTATGCTATCCATTAGCATTTATTTGCTCTGACAAAAAATACAGTTGAATTAGTTTGGAGAACCGTGGAGTGCCAGAGATAATTGCTCATTACAGCTATTTGGTACAGTCCAGCTCTTGTTACACCTCACGGATAGGTGACACAGGTGATAATTGCATTGCGTTTTTTCTCTCTCTCTCTCATTCTTGCTCCTGATATCCCACAGGTGCTAACATTTTCTTTGCCTGGTACTATCGTCCTCTAGCTGGAAGGCATAATTAAGCCAAAGTCAGAGAAGGTTGTTCCCTGTTACTAATTTAAAGTTCACAGCTTTTTTTCCTTTCAAAACTGAATGAAGGCTTGTTGGTACCAGTTGCTTAATAAGGTATAATATCCTCCTTTGGCGCTCAGTCCTCATATGAAGTATTTGATACTTTTTGATACTGATACTTGCACATCCTCATGGACTTCATCCAGCCCAAGTGCTGGTTTTGCCAGTTGTTTTAGATTTTTTTTCTAGCACGACTTTCCTCTATCAGAATTTGATTGTCATGTCATTCAGGTTTCCTTTTCTGAATTTTTTTGGGGCCACTTGTCTCAAAATATTTGTAGACTTCCCCCCTTATAACGTTATAGAGCAATAATGAATTCCACTGTCGATTACAGTTCAGCTGCTAAAGTGTTCCATTTAGGCTCATGTTCCCACTCCATATGTGCTCTTTTCATCTTGTTCAAAATGCTGGCCTGGCATTTTTACACAACGCTCATTTGTTTCAAAAACGGGAATGCACACACAATATCCACAGCTGTAAAAGCGTGGAAGAGCTGCATTCATGCTTTAAAAGGGAAAAGTAAAGATGAGCAGCGTCCAAACACTTCTTAATTAGTAAACAATGCCACGGCCTGTTCCTGTCGCTGTCCCAGAAGCAGGACATGACCAAATGAACTCTGCACTCCAGGGCTCTGAATGGGGCTGTTCCCCGGAGCAGACAACTCCACAGAGAAGGCAGGTGGTGTCACAGGCATGGGAAGGAGCAAGATAAGGAATTTGAGATATGGAGCAAAGCTCTGAATTTTGCTCCTCGCAATCTGTTGCTGCCGAGCAGAGCTGCCAGTCAAAGGTCCAAGAAGAGCTTGTTTCTGACTTAAAGCCTATGTTGTCCTCATCTGAGGTTCTCGGGACTTACCAAGAGGGGAATTAAAATTAAGCGTCCGAGCACCGTGACTACAGGGCAGTGGAGGGAGGCGGTGTCTGCACAGCGCTGGGCAACATTTAAGGTGGTGGTTCTTTCGCGCTAGCGGAGCAGCCCCGAACAGCACGGAACGGCAGGGGACTGCATCGAGCCTTGCTGCGGATCCCTTCTACAGCCCTGCGTTAGCACGAGCTGCACTGCCAGGTTCCAAAGGGTTGGATACGGGCGGAGAAAGGAGGCGGGCAATGAAAACACCTTTATCGCTCAGCGTTCACGCCCGCCCGGCGCCTGCGCGATGGCTCCGGCTCGGCCCCGGCATGGCGGCGGCCTGGGAGCGCCGCTCCGCGCACGGCCCCTGACGGACGGCCCTGGAGCAGGGGATGGATGGCTCTGGAGCAGGTGATGCCCCGGAGCAGGGGAAGCTCTCACCTCCCCCGCAGCTTCCCGGGGCAGCTCCTTGTGGGGCAGCGCCTGGAGCCGTGCGGCCCCTCGGCCGCCGTGCCCCGGCGCCACATGCGAGCGGTGGGGCCGCCCTGACTCTGCGAGTCCCTGCTGGGGCGCGCTTGCGCGGCCGAGCTTTGGTCTGCGTTTTGTTATTTATTTTATTTTTAAGAAAACAGGGGAAAAAAAAAAAAGCCTAGTCGTGATTGGTACTGTGTTTCTTGCAGTCCCTCTCCACGAAACCTTCGTGTTCTTCAGCATTGGGACACATTTTGACCTACTGAAGCCCTGCTCAGCTGAGTACCTTTAGAAGTTACAGCGGTAACCCAGGCAGGTATAAAAATGTAAGTTTTGGTTCTGGTCATTCTTTTTAATGTTTTCTTAAAGGAAAAAATAGCCGCGGTACCTTGTGTAAAATAACTGCGACCTCATTAGCTCTTTCTGTGAGGTTTTCCTTTATGAAGATGCTGTTGTTCAAGGAGAAAAAATTTAACTTGCAGATTTTGTGGTTGATTGTGAAATTCATGAGTGCATGAACTTCCAGTGTGCACAACCGTTTGGTCAGAGACATGCTAAAAGGTTTTTTAAGAAAATAAATTTTATGAAGCCAGAAATGTAATCCTGTTTCTGGGACCTGGTTTAACGTAGATGTGGTGCCCACTTGACTTTTGAGTGGTGAGCACTCAGAACTGATGAAATTATCAGTGGCATAAAGACGAGATGTTTTTGGGAGGAGAGACGTCTTTACTAAATGCCAGTGAAAACAAAAATATTTTTTGATCTGTCAACTTTGTGTACAAACGTTTTGGCCTACAGCATATAGTACGTATGACTTTTTTTCTTTTTCTTTTTTTTTAAGAATAAGTGAGTATTAACATCCTTCAGAATGCCCAACTCCAATGCCAAACTTTACAGTAACCACAGGGGTGGTCGGGAAGCCAGCAGACGGGAATTGGTTTCCAGATCTTTGCAAAGTGCTCAGCATTGCCTGGAGAACCAGGATTTTGGAACTGCATATGCTCACTATCTCCTGGTACTAAATCTAGCTCCTGAGTTAAAAACTACTGTAAAAGTAAGTGCTCTTCGAATTACTTGAAATTTTATTTATTGTAATTCTTTTGAGGTCTTTGTGACATGTTTTGTACTTGTGATTTGTTACATGTAACAAGTTTCTGCTTTTATTTTGAAGACAGAATTGGAAAATCAGGAATAATTGGAATGGCCAATGACTTCTTTAATAAGCTCTGTATGCTTATATGGAGGGAGTTCATAGAATCTTTTAGTCTGTGTGTGTCAATCACATTTAATAAAAACTGGGCCTTGTTAGTCCTGGAGCATGCATTATTATACACGCAGGCTTTTAGTAAACACTTCTGGGAGCTGATCCTCATGTGTGGGTGTCCAGGTGTATGTCAGGACACCTCTAGATGTTTTCAGGGCTCAGTTCCCTACTTCTGGTAACTCCCAGCATCTCAGTGGTCTATGTTTATTTTCTAGGAAACATTTCAGTTTACTCTCTTTAAATGGGCAGAAGAACTGGATTCGCTGGCACGGATTCAAGATCTGTTTAACTGCTATGAACAAGCACTTGAACTGTATCCCAACGATGAAGTGATCTGTAACAGTATGGGAGAACATCTCTTCAGGTTTGTAGTGATGTATATGCAGTTTTTGTAAGGTTCATGTTGTAAATACAAGCACATTCACATCTGCTTGTCTAAAATAGCTTAAAAAGAGTAGACAGTGCTAAAATAAATGTTGTTAATCACAGCAAAAGTGGAAAAAAAAAAGCCACCATGTTTGGTGTTGCTCAGGTCTTCTAAGGCTGGAATTTTAAGACTGAAATCATAGATTGTAATCCAGGTGGTTTTAGTTAGGTTTCCTTTTTGTGATTTCTTTGGTTTAAAGGAACACCTCACTGAGCATTGTATTAAAATGTATATGTATATTTGATAGATCTGGAGCTTTTTTCAGTGCTGTCTGATTTGAGATTATGCTGTAGGTATCATGAAAGCTTGATTCAAATTCACAATTTGGTTACTTTTTGATTTCTTTCCATTTTTTTCAAAACTGACACTTAATGCAAAAGCTGGCAACTCAAAATTTTGTGGTTTTGCAGAATGTTCCAGGTAAATAGAGTAAAACAGTTTTGGGGTTTATAGCATTCTCTCGAGTTGATTATGTGTGAGACTGGATTGCAGAGCTGCTGCTGTCATGTTGTTGCAGTGAGTTCTTGTAAATAAAACCTGTTTTACTTTGTCAAAGGATGCAGTAGTAGATGAAGGTTGGTGCACACAATGGTATTTCTGACCTGGCTTTGCATTTTACAGTGACTCGATGTACAGCTATAAATCATTCTTTTTCATAAAGTAATGCCAGTGTTTTCTAAAGATAATCTTTCTAACTCAGGCAAAATATTTCTGTTGTCTTTCAGCTGACATAAGACCTCTTTACAGACCCTCAGATGTTCACAGCTGCATGCATACTTTCCATTTGTTTGTCATTTTTCCTCTTAGAATGGGCTTCAGAGATGAAGCAGCTGGGTATTTTCATAAAGCAGTGAAGCTCAACCCCGACTTTGCCGATGCCAAGGAGAATTTTTACCGCGTTGCAAACTGGCTGGTGGAGCGCTGGCACTTCATCATGCTCAACGATGCCAAGAGGAACCTCACCTACCTCAAGGCCATTGAGAATGCTGTCCGCTCAGGGAGCAAATCTGTCCTGGATATTGGAACGGGAACAGGAATTTTGAGGTATGCCACAATGCACATTTCACATGAATTTGATAGAGAAGTATTGGCTGCCTGACAAAATTCAGCTGAGAGTGGAAAAAATAACTACTTTGATCCTTTTATGGAGACAAAACTTAAGAAAGCAAACAAAGCTTGCAGAAGCCAGTGAGTCTGGAGATGAGTGACTAGTAGTAGTTTTTGAACCTTTTTTCATTATTTGTTGCAGATGCTTTTTGTGTCAGTAAGTGCTGTATAAATCGAATAACTCACATTGGTTTTGAAGTTGTAATGTTACTTGTCCTGTCTTCAAATACTGACTGTAAAGAGTGGATTCAGCTTAGCTGGGGGAGGGCCCTTATGCTAACTGTGGTGGTTTTTTTGGTGGTAACGTATTAAGAGGATATCAACTTGTGCAATATCACTGTTCACACAAGAGATACCAGTTCATTTAATGATGATTTTTAGACTTGAACTGGTAGAAATATGAAGCAGATGTAGAGGAGGGGAAAACCCCTGATTCTTGTTTTCCAGTATGTTTGCAAAAAAGGCGGGAGCATCTTTTGTCTATGCCTGCGAATTATCCAAAACCATGTATGAACTTGCCCGTGATGTGGTGGCAGCCAATAATATGGAAAGAGAGATCAAACTTCTGCATTTGAAGTCACTTGATATAGAAATCCCAAAGCACATACCTGAAAGGTACGTTGTTGCTTTCTCTTCTGATAGTATTCTGAGTTTGCTCTTAATTTCAAGAAAATAGGAAATGCCTTGTGACCTAAACAGGAAATAACACTGTTGTGATATTACTCATAATGTGGGAAGGTTCTCTGTATCTTTTATGTGTTTAAAGAGCAGAAATGACAACATATTCTTCAGATCATCCTAATTTCTGTGGTAGATCAACGATGTCGTAAATTAAGGAATTTTAATTCTTTGATGGTGGGAGCTTTGGGGCATGTGTAATTATACTGCAGCAACAGGAAAAAAAAATTAGATTACTATGTCATAAAAGTAATTTTAACACACTTTTATACTTCTAACATCTTCTGGCTCACTTCTGCAGCCTTTGAATAGGATGGAGTTACTAACATTTAATAAAGTGTCTGGTGATGGTAAAGGCTCATGATCTGAAATGATGAAGCTCCTGGTTTAGGCCAATCAAGCCTTTCTGATTGTGTTAGCTGAGCTACAGTAACACATGTATCCCTTTAGTGTATATAATGAGTTACTAGATGTCAACTATTAATAAATGAATTACTGCTGTTCTGGAAGTGTCTTCTGTTATTATGCTGTATGCTTTTTGGTTTAATTCCAGAGGATTTAAGATTTAGTTGTTAGTCTGTGTAGGAATTTTATTGTGCTTCGATTATAGTTTTGGGGGTTTTAATTCCTTTTTATACACATGCATGAATACATACTATTGCACAAAATATATATTCTGCAGTTATCATTGGCTGTGTGCCCAGGCTGAAACATCTTCCTGTTTTGCCTAGATTCTTCCCACACGACTTATTTATAAATGCTGAGCAAGAAGCTTTACAGTAAATTCTTGCTCAATATTTGCTCTCTTCTATCTGCATCTTCAATAACTTCTAACAACAATTCAAAACACATAATTCTTTGGAAGAATTAAATTGCCCGTATGTACTCAAATTCCAGAATGCTGGTAAAAGTTTTGCTCTGAGCTCATATTGGTATGGTGGAGTTTTTCCTTTAAAAGAATGATTGATTGTTGACAGGAGTGTTTGTTATATGTTCTATTTCATGGTGTTCTTTTTCATGTCTAGAGTTTCCTTAGTTGTCACAGAAACAGTTGATGCTGGCTTATTTGGAGAAGGAATTGTGGAGAGCTTGATACATGCTTGGGAACATCTGCTTTTACAACCAAAGGTAGGTGATGTGGGTACCTGTGCGTGTGCACACATTCCAGGCATATGGGAATGAGAAACAGTTGTCTTGTAAGTATTTCATTCCTTTTGGTATGCTAAAAATGAGTGATCTGGGCTTGTTCCATGAATTTGATTTTGGTGAGTGGCAGTGAGGCAGAACATACATTGTACTTCTGTGACTTCTGTGTTCTGAGTAAACAGGTATTTGCAAAGCATGTTTCCCTGATGTAACCTTCCATCATCACAGGTAGTTCAGTCTTCATCACTATTCATTCATTTATTTTAAATTTTTCTTGTCCCCCATCTTTGTAAGTAACACCAAAAGAGTTTATGTGGTTTTTTTAACACAGTTTTCCTCCAAGTTTGATAACAACCTGGTCATTTTCAGGTGCCAGCTAGTAGCAGAAAGGCATGTCAGTCAGTCTAAGCAGAAAATGCTGAGTTATGATAGAATTATTTCTCATTGTAACACTAGGAAACACTCAATTATAATTTGGTAAATAAATTGATTTCTTTTTTCTGATTTGAGCCTTTTTGGAAGACTGAGCAATTCCACTGGGTCTCAGATTTTGCTTTGTGTATTTTGTGGTTTTGCTAGTACATTAAGCAAAGTAATATGACATGGAGTCTTACATAGCTTAATCTCTGTTACATCTTATAAAATAGAAGGACTTCTCTTTATTTTGTCCTTGCTTTGATTCCAGTTCTTTAAAAAAATGTTTTAGCTGGCTGAAACCTTTTGTGTTGTATTGAATTGAAACTGATGACCTCTAGTGTTAAGTACAGGAATGATGCATAAAAGGAAAGTCTTCAAATGTTTCAGTATACTGTTAACAAAATGCAGATTGAAAAACACCATTAGTTACACAGAGGAAGTAGTGGACTGAAAAGTAAAGCTTATGCCTGGTTATATTAAAACACTGTATTTAAAAAACTCCTTCAATGGTCAACAGAATGCCAAAGACCAGTGACTTTACCAGTCACTAAGAACTTACTGATATTTTGACTGTCACTTGAATGGCTCACTAACATGTAACTTAGGCTTTTCAGTAATGGTAGAAATAGGCTACTGTCTCATTGCATGTTGGTGTTCATGTTTTCACAGCCTAAAAACCAAAACATCTGTGCTGGAGACTATGGCAGAGTTATTCCTGCAAGTGCTACAGTATTTGGGATGGCAGTGGAATGCAAAGAGATACGTAGACATCACAGGTGTGTTTAAACTCTAACACAGCTTGAACCCATATTTTTTATTTGAGAAGAGACTGGTTGTTTTTATTGACCATTTCTCATTTACTGTGCTCTTTATTTTTTGAATGGATGATTATCTGTTTAACTAAAAAGATAACTGCTCTCACCCTCCCTACCCCTTTTCCAGGCTTTTTTTTTTTTGCCCCACCTCCCTACCCCTTTGAGGTTCAGATTTTCTGGACCCCTTAATCATACAGTTATGCTGAAATACCTGTCTCTTAACACATGCTAAAGAAATTTAATTCCTTCATAGTAAAATTACTTCTCAGTTTCTGAATTGGAGATTCTTGGATTAACGCTTGGCCTTTATCCTCATTTTACCCTCTTTATAATCTGCTCCATGCCTCACTTCTGGATCTAACCCTTCTAGGACTGTGTAAAGCCTAAGTGTTGATAACCTCAGCTGTCATTATCTGTCTGAATGTCCTTTGCCCAATTCTGAACTGGCATACAGTAGGGGTTCTTTGCTAAGACTAGTTCTGACTGTGTATCCATTACTTTCATATTTATTCTCATCTTTTAGAACAATATGGAGACAGTCTCTGTCTGAGAGGTTTGGACTTGATGTATTTTGTTTAGGATTAATATTGTTGTAGATTAGAGAAAATACTAACTTTTAGAGGAGCTCCAGTGCACTGGATGAAAAGCAGCCAGGCTGCATCACTGATTTTTCTAATGCAGTAGACCTGGAAAGTGGCCAGCAAGAGACAGAAGTTCCCGTGGTAGATGGTCACAGAATAATTTCTTTGAGAAGTTAATTATTCATCAATTAGAAAAGGTTTTGCCTTGAAACAGGGCATTGACCGTTCCTTACAAAATTTCAATGGAATGAAAGTTAATTTGTTTTTAACTTTGGATTGTTGAATTGATGTTCTATTTTAATAGCTTAAGGTGACTAGCAGGACTGAAGTGATTGTCACAAATTAATTATATGCTGTAGGAAAAGAAAAAGGCTCTTCTAAATTTCTTGCCTTTATAGTTTGAGATCCCTTTTTGCTCCAGTAAGAATATTTAAGGCTATTGTAACAAGTCCTGTTTTTATGTAAAACACTTGCATGTTCTCAGATTTAAACTATGCAGATCTCTTTGAATTATTCTCATGTGCATGCCTTCACGTTTCCCTACATGTTTTCACAATCCACAGGAAAACTTTGGGGGTCGGATGGTTTTTTCTGAGCAGGAGGCCTAATGAAATAGCAGTGTGGAAGTATCTCTTTTCTCATGACTTTTATATCATCTAGCACAGTTTCTGCCTTGTACAATTAATACAACTTTTATTTGAGCTTTTCCTCGTGCTTTAATTTTTTTTTTTTTTTTGAGTGGTTAGAAGTAGATGTAGAGCCCAGAACTGAACGAATACATGAGGTTTAAAAGGTTTAAAAGTGTGTTTAATTTATCATCAAACACTGATTCATCTTGCTGAGAGAGGGAATCCCCTTTCAGTCCAAAAGATAATCTTGCATATCACAGCCATCTCTCTGTGTCTGATCTGATCTTCTACTTTGTATTCTGTCCCTTTCTTTTAGCAATTTTAAGTTATGCTTCATTGCTTGTGCTCTGATTGGTATTGGGTTTTTTTTCCTAAGATGTAGTGAAATTCTTAATGTGTATTGGGCTTTTTCTTAGTTTCTGGTGACAGCATTCAGTGCTGGTTCTTGAAGGTGAGGTGCTTTTTCTGCACTTTAGAGCTGCTCTGAACATGGCAAAAACCCCACAGAATTGTTTTAGTATTTTTTAGCTTCTCTATTCTAACACTGTATATTTAAAAATATTAGTCAGCCTAGGGAGAATTTCCTTTAGGTTTTTGGTCAAATTACTTGGAATTTCATTTCTCCTCTGTTTGCCTTTACTCCCAGAGTGGGAATGAAAGAAGTTGCTGGTGTGTGCTTGTCAAATTCAGTGCAGTTCTTCAGTCCCACATATGCTGCTGCTGGCTCAGAGGAAACTGTGGAGCCCTACACCACAGAGAAGCTCAGTCGTATTCCTGGGGGTTACAGAGCCCTCACAGAACCCTGTCAAGTCATGACAGTAGATTTCAATGATCTGCAGGTAATGATTTTTCTTACATCCTTCATAAGTAATCATTTTATGAATAACGAGAGTCTCGTATCTTCTTTGGTTTTGGGTTCAACTTCAGAAGTGCAAAGTTGGCAGGGCTGCACTGAAATCCTCTGCTGGTTTTGATGCTTGTCTGGTTGTGTGGTGATGTGATTCATCAGATGACAGTCTGTGATTTTTTTGAAGATGGGTTTTTTTTGTTTGTTGGGCATAGTTTAGGGGACTATATAAACTACCTCACCATAAGATCAAGAGCTGCCAGCCTCAGTACAGGGAGGGGGAGGAAAGATGTGGTAGACCAATTATGATTTATGCAGTTGTGGAGTTGGCTTAGTTTTATTCCTCTAAAGTCAGTCTTCAAGAAACTGTTGAAGACAGGACAAAGGCTGTATTTTCCATCTGGGATAAACATGTAAATGTTGATGGATAAGTGTAAAAGAGGAGATAAAGGAATTATCCTATTCAACCATTCGATTCCACACTTCAGCTCCTTTGTATCTTAGGGTATTTCTGTTATAGGGCATTCTAAAATCTAGTAGCATTATTTTGTGTATTTAACACAAAATACATTTGTATGCGTATGCTAAATAGGCTTGAACTGGAAGGCAAGGAGCTGAGCCCCCTGCAGCTGAGCTTGCTAAAAAGATGATACATCTGATCTCTGGTGTGCTTCTTGCTCATTGACCTGTGGTGAGGAGCTAGCATTGAGTCAGAGCTTAAAATAGATCCTGTTATATAAATGAAATTATTCTTGGCTGCTGCTTGGCCAGGAGTTGCAGTTTCTGAATTAATAGCTTTTCCTAGTTGGCTTGTCTGACATCCTGAGATTAAAAATGAAATAAGACAAGGCTCTTCAGTATACTATTGGGAGCAATCTCTGTGACCTAATGTTGCTTCTGCTTCCAGCTTCAATATAAAGCTATTGCTCTCATCTGAGAGATGTCTGTTCTTAAGCATCTGCCTGCTGGCAAACATGTAAAGATAATTTTGAAAAGTAAAGAACAGTGTTATTCTTTAAATCATGTTTCAGAACTGCTCCTTTGAAGTTTCAGTTAGACTAATGGAGTGTTCCTGTCACGAAATGTTAAGGTATCATAAGTAAAAAGGAGGAAATGCCACTGTTACAAATCACTGATGTGGTTAGGAATCCTTTGTTTGTTGTTACTTTGTTTGTTTGTTACTTTGTTTGTTACTTTGTCACTGGGCAAATGTGGCAATTCCAAACACTGGTAGGTTACTTTCAGCATGGATTTTTTTGTTGTTGTTGTTTTTGTTTTGGGGGGGTTTGTGTGTTTTGTCATGGCCACACCTGGATGTTCAATCAATGCAGCTAAAAATGAGAAAAAAATTGTCTTTGTTCCTACTGTAATAAGAAAAAATCCTCCTAAACTTAAAAACAGTATCAGAATTACCTACTAAGGACAGAAATTCAGATAAGAAATCACTTAGCACTAGTAAGGTAATTTCTAAGACGTATTTTCTAAAGTCCTATTTCAAAGAACTAGAGGGCTGTTGCATTTATTCTGCTTGTGCTAACTATCCAGACCTAAACTGGCAGAACAGAGAAGGCAGCTTAAAATACAGTACAGCAGTGTTTCTCAAACTGAGTTGTAGGAGACTTCAAAGACATTAGTACAGATCAGAGAAATAATAAGTCAAAATTCACAAATAATAATAATAATTTTTAAAAAGCAGCTGCTTTATGGCAATGACTTTATTACTGCTGTTACTAGCAGCAGCAGCTCAGTCCCTCCCCAGCAGGGGAATGAGGTGTGGCTGTAATTACAGGCTGCAGGCACTTGCACCCAGCCAGGTGCTACCTGTGTGCATGTTTGCTGGCAGCAGATCAGTGCCACTGGCAGGGGAAGTGTTTACCTCTGCAGCCAGTAATTAAAGCTCAGTCTCACTTTCAGGCCCTAAAGGAACTGTGCTTTTGCCAACAGTTACAGATTTTGGCTCTTTCTAATCCTTCATGAGGAGTTGTGGTGTGGAGTATGTGAGAAATTGTGGATCAAGACATAGGAAACTTGATAACTGCATTCTTTCTGTAGATTTTCCTTCTGTTTGTAGTGACATTTACTACTTTTACTGGAAGCTATCTTTTTCTCCTTCAGAGGATATGTGGCATAGCATCATTTTGGGGTTTTACTGCTTATTCCTGTGCCGTTGCTTTATTTCTTTTGTTCTCTCTTTAACAGGACTACTTGATAAATTGCCGTCCTGATGTGCTATGGCTGTTTAAATCTGTAATTGGCATAAATAATAGAAGAAGGTTTATAAAGTGGCAAGTGTGAGGAATAAATACAGGTTAAGCGGCGTGGCAGAGAGCAGGGAAAGCTGAAGTAAGCCTTCAAATGGGTTTTTAAGTGATGGCAATGTGACACTGCAGTTACTAGAACCCACTGGATGAGAACCTTGGGCCTGCTGCTTCTGAGGAATAATCAGGAGGAATAGTTTTAATATTAAATACGCTTTTATACTTCTCCCAGCTTCCCAGAAACCAAGAACCAGATGCATGCTTGTGCTCTTGCTGTCTTGTTTCAAGGGGCTTGATGCTAGAAAAGCTTCAACTTACTGCTCTTTTCCTCACTAGTTGAGGAGGTACCACAAAGATGACTGGCAGCAAAGCACTTCTATTGAAGAGCAGTGAGAGCTTACTGTGAGCTTTGTTAGCATCCAGTAATTTTAACTTGCCCATTGTTCAGCCATCTCTCAGTTGTGAGAAGGGGGATAGACAAGCTCTTGGAGAACACAGAGCGAAGAGGGAAAAATAAAAAATCCAGCATGTGACAGCTACTCGTATCCTCAGAGTGGGACATGAACTTTTCTTTTGCCATGTATATTTTAAGATTGAAACTTAGAGGACAAGTGTTGACATAAGCAGATCAGGAAGTTGATAAATGTTTTGGAAGGGCTATTACTAAGCAGAACGGTTGTGACTGAGAGAACCTTTAGTCCCTTGTGCTTGACCTCCTGTTAATTGGTTTATGCCGGAACTAAAACATTAGTGCTGATCCTTTTGTGCTTGTGAATGTTGGTAGCAGAAGGTAATTCCTGAGAAAAATAAATTGTACGTGGAAAGAGACTTAATTCCTGTTACATATTCAAAACTTTTTAGGAGTATTGGAGAATTTATAAATGATCCCTTTAGGGTAGACCTTAAGGTCTTCCCAGTAGTGAAATTGTACATGCCTGAGTTTTTACACAAGGCCTACAGCCCAGACAGCAGATAAAACACCCTCAAAGGTGTTTGACTTCCTGGTTTTATAATGATTTTGCAAGCCTGTGTTTGAGCAAATTCAGTGCTTGCACACAGTATTTCTAGAACTGGTTGAACACAGGTTTTAAGTGAAACATGTGCCTAAGCATTGGCTTGAGTCCAGCTCAAAAGACTGGCTCTGTTTTATTCCTTCTCATAAGGCAAGCCCTGCCAGTCTGAAGCACTTCTTGCAGTTTTGGGTGGGTTTAAATGTGTGTGTTCTAAGATGTAGGTGTGTTTGCTTCTATGGCTCACAGATGCAGGTTGTCCATGTGGGAAATGGCTCTTGCATGTGGGAAGACAATTCCTATGCTAGTGAGTACTCATGATGATAATTGGTGTTGTAGAGGCTTGGTAACTTCAAGTTTGTGTTGGATGCCCTCATGGATTGGTGCAGAAATTTTGGATGATTTAGTTTAATAAAACCAAATTTTTATTCATTTTTTCCTATTTCTTCTTTTGTCAGGAGCTGAAAAGCCTGGCAGCTAGAAAGCCCTGGAAGCTCAGCCTGCCAGTCACTGAAGGAGGAATACTGGATGCTATTGTGGTGTGGTTTGTACTGCAGCTGGATGATGAGCACTCTCTATCTACAAGTCCCAGCGAGGAAACTTGCTGGGAACAGGCAGTGTATCCTGTGCAGGGCCTCCTTGGTACGTCCTGTGGGTTTGCTTGTTGTGGTACATTAACTTGGTTTCATTTTGGGCTTTTTTTTTTTTCATTTTGATAAATTAGCTTTTCTCAGAGACTAAGAAGTCTAAATAGGATTACAAGTTCAACAGCAAGTAGCTGTGAGGTGGTTCCTGATCATGTTTCTGGTCTGTAGTGCACAGTCCCTGCATCAGGGCTTGTTCGTGGGACTCTGCTGTGAAGCAGATGAGATCTGGGAGAGTACTTTTCAATAACTTTGGGGTTTTTTCTATACTGAATTTAATGCATTGTGGAGCACCTCCAAAAAGTGGGGCTACTGGCTCACCTGGTGAACATGTGACTTGCGGGGGCGGGGGGGGGGAAGGTGAGGGAGAAATTGCTAGCTGCTACTGCCACAAAACCAAAACTATTGCTACCTAACTAAAAATATTCCTACCTTCCCCTTGCCCCATGTGGGACTCAGCTTGAATACTCTCCACATACAGGCATCGGCAGTGCCATTTTTAGCAGCGTCTACTCTCTGTTGACCCACTTTTTATTTTCCTGTTTCCTAGAATCTTAGAGTATCTCAGGCTGGAAGGGACCCATAAAGATCCTAGAGTCCAGCTTCCTGCTTCTCACAGGACTACCTAAAATTAAATCACCTGACTCAGAGCATTGTCAGGTGCTCCTTGAACCCTGTCAGGCGTGGTGCTGTGACTGCTACCCTGGGAAACTTGTTCCAGCCCTGATAATCCTGTAGGTGAAGGACCTTCTCCTTATGTCCAATCTGAACTTCCCTGATGCAGTTTCATTCCATTTCCTTGGGTGCTGTCTCAGAGAAAGATCAGCACCTTCCTGTCCACTGCCACCCTTGAGGGGGTTTTCAGCTGTGATGAGATCTCCCCTCAGCCTGCTCTTCCCCAGGCAGAACAAAACAAGTGCCCTCACCTGCTCCCATAAGTCTTGCCCCTGAGGCCTTTCTCTATCTTGGTCACCCTGCTCTGACACACTCTAATGGTTTTATGTACTTATATTGTGGCGCAGATAGGAACAAATGAGATAATGTGGTGAGTGGGTTGGTTTGTTTGTTTGTCTTAAGCACTGTATGGCTCTTCAGTGGTGTGTCTGTAAAGTAACTGACATGATTTTTTTTATGCTCTTTTGCCAAGATTATTCTGTGAAGACTGGAGATACTGTGATGATGGAAGTTTGCTGCCAAGACTGCTACTTGAAGATCCAGAAGATCTCTTCTTTGCCTTCAGAGTGTGGGATGGATTTCAGTGACAGAGACGACACGCCGAGTTTGGGCAATGAGGCTGAATTATGTAATGCTCTGGCTGGACTTCAGACAAGCACCAAACAGGATGGCAACGCTCCAGTGTGTGTGCTGGAATCCACAGAAATAGCCCTGCTCAATGACGTACCCTACCACGAGTGCTTTAAAGCTGCCATGAGCAAAGTGCTGGTGTCACTAAATCCAAGTAAGGACTTGCACTCCATGGACATTGATGGACATGGCAGTGGGATAAACCTCCAAGAGGATCAAAACAAGAGTTCTCTAGATGTGGATCCTAATGCTTTCTACATTTTAGATGTATCTGAAGGCTTCTCCATCCTGCCAATTATAGCTGGCAAGCTTGGACCAGTTAGAGCCTACAGTTCCGTTGAGAAAGAACAGCATCAGGCAGCACTTCATGTCATTGCAGAAGCAAACCACTTCCCTAAGGAAACATTAGAGTTTTGGCTCAGCCACTTAGAAGAAGAAAGTATGGTGCTACAGAGACCCAAATCAGACAAATTGTGGAGTATTATTATCTTGGATGTTATAGAGACATCAGGTTTAATCCAGCAGGAAGTGATGGAAAAGGCTGCAATATCCAGGTACAGTATAAAAGGACAAAATTATTTCTAGGAATCTGTAATTACCTGAAAAATTTTGAGAATATTCCTTGTAACTATGGAATTACTGTTATGCTGCTTCTGTAGAGAAAAGTTTTTTCCTTGGATTGAACCTCCTAGTGTTTCTGGCCTGACCATTGTATACATTATAATTTCTTAAATCAAGATTTCACTATCTCAGATTTATCTTTTTTTTATGCAGGAATATGAATGGATGATCATATCCCTTGGTCTGTCAGAAGTTTGCAGGATAGCAGTAATAACCAAGGCAGCTTTTAGTGCAAGGTTAGAAAAGCCCAGATTCCTGTACGTGTCAAACGGTTGTGGGAACAAACTGGTCCTGCTAGAAGACAAACACATGGTGTTAGAACAGCCAGGGAAGCAGCAGCAAAGCTAGCTGTTCCTCACAGCAGGAGGAGTAGGAAAGAAGGCAGAGCAGGAAAAGTAAAATAATGCAAATGGATAACTAAGTGTGAAATGGATTTATCCCCTTTTGTGGGCCTAGGGAAACTTCTCTGTTAACCTTCATGCATAGTGATGGCACGTCCTTCTTAGGAGCACTGGACTTCAGAGGAACAACTAGCGTGCTTTTCTCAAATGTAGTTACTGTTCTTTCATTCCTGTTGATTGATCAGCTTTACAGGTGTAATCTCTCTCATTTTACAGGTGTTTACTTCACAGTGGTGGGAAGATTTTCCCACAGTATGTGTTGGTATATGGGATGCTTGTAGAATCGGAGTCTCTGTTGCTGGAGAGTGCTGTTCAAGGAACAGAACCAACTCTGGGGTTTAATATAGCCCCTTTTATCAACCAGTTCAAGGTAGGAAGCTGGTGGGTGGCTTCCAGGCATGGTTTCAAAGCTGCAGCTGTTTTATGTTTGGTGTAAACTGTAAGAAAACACTGTTGAAATTATCAGGAGAGGTTTTTGTGACTACACAGGAACCTTGAAGTAAACTAGAATGGGTGATGTTTGTTTTAGAACTGGGGTGGAAGTTTTGTCCCAGTTAATATACAGAAGAGTGGCTGTGGTGTTACTGTTCCCAGTCAATTGTATTCCAGTGTTTTGAAAGGCATTAGAGGGCTGGATTTTGCATTTCTGTCTATCTCTGACAGGCATCACAGTAATTCCTGGCAACTTTTGTGTTATGATTAAGTTTTCTACCTTTTCACTTGGTAATGGCTGTTTCTGCCTGAAGTTCTGGTCTATACTCTTAGGTACCTGTTCGTGTGTATTTGGATCTCTCCACGTTACCCTGTGTACCCTTGAGCAAGCCAGCAGAGCTCTTAAGGCTGGATCTCATGAATCCTCTGCTGAACAGCCCTAGCAGAGAAGTGAAGGTGAGTTCTGGAACCCAAACCTAACTGCTCTTCTGCAGCGCTGCTCCTTAATTGCTCCTGTGGGTTGAACATTTCAATACAGGATTTCCTTGCCTGCAGCTGTCTCTGAAAAGGATTGAAATGGTTTAAACTACTTCCTTTTCAAAGAGCATAGTATAACAGATTATTATTTTAAATATTTTTAGATACAAATTTGTAAGTCTGGCCGAGTCACTGCCATTCCCTTCTGGTATCACATCCATCTGGATGACGACCATTGCTTGAACACATCTGATGAGTCCTCACACTGGAAACAAGCTGCAGTTGTTCTGGATGAGCCCATCCCAGTTCAGGCTGGAGATGAACTTGTGCTTGATGTCCAGCACCATAAAAGCAACATCAGCATTACGGTTAAAAGGTGAAGAATGTCCTGTGTGATTTGTGCTTAATCGCCTATGCATAAACTGACAGTTCGTAACAACACTGCTGTTACTTTGTATTAAAGTCTAAATTTTATTTACTGATCAAAAAGGCTGTTTTGTTGCTTTAATAATAGATACTTAGGCTCCACTGGTGGACTAAAATTTGCACTGTAAAGGCACTGTACCAAGCAGTTAGAGGAGATACTGTCTTCACTGTAGCACAGACCTGATTGCTGGCTCGTATAGTGGGACAGACTTCTGCTGCCAGGTCTGCTGTAGTGAGAAAAAAAAAGCATCCAGAGGCTTGTACCAGAAATAAACACCTATGGCTGTTTGGGATGGAGTCCTTGTTTCTCAGGCTGTGGTTCCACTTCTCAGTTGCCAAAGCCTTCTCTGTCAGTGTATTGAGATGTGCGCCTTGTGGGAGGACTGAACAGCATTCCAGCTGCAGTATCACAAGTCAGTCCTGCACACAGACCATTCCAGAAAGCTGTAAAGGAATGCTGTTGGGTAACTCAAGCTCTATAATGGAAGGTAAAACTGGTAAACATTTTAGAATCCCCAGAGACTTTCTTCCAGGAATACAATGGGCATGAACTTGTCCGTATGAAAGTCGCATAAAATACATCCGTCACTGCAGTACTCCTGACTATCTTCTACAGCATTACGTCTTGGGATAATGCAGGTAACCAATTCCTTCTAACTAAATTTATAACCAAGTGGAAGACTAATAAAAGCTTTGAACTCAGCACTGACTCTACCTCTGTAGAGAGGAGGAAGACTCTTACCAAGATTTTTCTGTTGCTAAGCTCCTTTTTACTGTGCTGCCTGTTCAATTGAGAAGAGGCAATTTTGTGATCTTTTAACATCAGCCTGTATAAAGAGCCATCCACAAAGGATTTTTCAAGAATGTCAGGGTCTGCTAAAGTCATTATATACTCTTCATTAGGTCAAACATTTCAGATAGTTTAACTTATTTCTATCTATGAATTTCTATTTATTTCTATCAAGTTCACTCAGTTTAACTTCTGGGACTGTTAGAGCTGGGGTTGTCCCAGCCTCAGCTGAACCTGCACCTGATAAATTGCTGTAATAAAGCTCCATTTGGAAGGGTGGAAGAAACATCTCTAATTTTTTTCCCAAGCAGAGGCACAAAGTCATGTTTTCTGAAGATAAAGTAACTGGATACTGTCCTTTATCCAAGGGGTACAATGCATAACAAAATGCAAGTGAATTATAGTAGGCCAGAGGCTTTTGATATTACATTAAAAAAAAGTGCTTCTTAAACACAATACCCAAAACCATGATCCATAAAATTTTAAGTTAGTCTGACACAACTACACTGGGCAGGTGCATGGTAATTGCACCAGAGTGCAGTTTTATAGGGAAGTGTTTAGGTTTCTTGTGCAGGAAGACCTCTGATAAAAACCGTGCAGAGTGGGCTAGGTGTATTTATTAAGGTTTTAGTAATTAAGATGAAACCAAAATTACTTCAACACAAATGAAAGACATTCTAGTGTCCTTGAGTAAGGCAAGAGCAATCCTTACAACTTCTGATTAAACAACTTGGGGAGGAGATTTGGCATGCCATAAAACAACAGAGGAATAATATGATTAAGAGGAAAATTAACTATTTGCAAATGAGCTTTTTATATAATCCTGATAGGCTGTGCTGTGGAATACTGTGCTAGTGGTTTTCAAAGACAGAGTAGGTATCATTGCAAGATTTCTATTTTTTAAATTCAGTAGCAGTCTTTAGGGAAAGCTATGGTCCTATAAGCTACTGCAATTAAAAAAATAACTTTTCTCCCAGAAAAAAACCCAAATAAGCCAGAATATTATACTGTGCAAATAGAATAACTGAATAATAATAAAATAACTTAGTAGCTTTCCAGAAGTACTCTGAAAGAAGCAACCAAGACACTTAAATAGCTGTTTTCCTATCTAGGTCCCCTCTGTACCTTACTGAAGTTTTACACCAGACAGACGTAAGTTCAAGTATTAAAAAACTTCGTCAGAGTGAGGTTTTTGAAGAGCTAGAACGTGGTAGCTACTCAGCTTCCAGCAGCCCTGCTCCCTCAGATACTACTCCTACCCCTGCCCCTTTTCACCTGTACACGTGCAGGAAATCAGGTTATTTCTGGTAGTGGCTACAGTGGGCACTGAGAAGATCCTCCTCGTCCTCGAGGACAGTTGTAGTCATGTGTCATTCACACTCTTAAGTTACTGTAGCAGTAAATCAAATTGATAGAAGGTGAACAGTTTAAATAAAATCTTTAATTGCTTATTTACAATAAAGGCAATGAGTTGGCAAATTGAAAATCATGATTTTCACTTACTAACTTCAGATACAGCAAGTACATTTTCAGCTATAAAATATGCAGCCTAGTGAGTAAGGCGCCATATTTACATCACACTAGTACTGCAAAAAAAAAGCACTTAAGATGAATTTACTGACAGCCAGAAGTTAAACATTTATCCTGGAAATGCTAACAATGCTGAAAAAGAAACTTAAGATCTTGTCCTTTAAAAAGTAGTGCTCTACTGGTTTGGTTGTTTTTGTCAGATTGCAAACATGCAGTTAATAGTAAAAATCTGATAATGGGATAAAAACAATACCCTTCTGACATTGTCACTTCTTGCAAAATAACATTTTGTTACAAGTGTACTGCTTCTTGGGCTGAAATCTAGTCCTAGTAACTCCTGTATTAGACTAGCTACATAGTTATACCTCAGCAAAGGTCTTCTCTGGGGGAAAAAACCAACTATTACATTTGAATCCAGGCTATACTAGAAGCATAATACAATCACACAGACACAAATTTAAGAACACAAATAACTACAGACACACGATATCCTGCTTTAACAGCTTAAAAAAAACTTAAGTGTTAAAGAACTTACTGCAGCCTAAAATAAATAAATCAGTTTTGTTTTCTACTTCCTTTTTGATACCCTTCATTCCCCCTCCATGTATTTTAAGGTAGTAACCATTATTCTTATTTTAGAAGGATGGGGAAAAGAATAGTCAAGGTAAAGTATTAATCCAAAACTTAACCATCCTGGCTGTCTCTTCTGGATATAAAAGACTTACAAACTATGAGCTTAAAGGACAACAGATACACCAACCATAGGATCTGGGCATGGACTTTGATAGCAAAGCCTGCAGGGAATGTTTTCTTTGTAGAGGTTCTTTACTAATGCTTTGTAGTAACTATCTTCATGAAGGGACTTGATTTAGCTACATAGGAATGGGAAAGAAGGTGGCACCTGTACAGAAGCTATCATTTCACCCACACTCCATTCAGCATTGGAAGTTAACCATCATTAAGAGAAGCAAAGTTAACACAAACAGTTTTTGCTACTGCCCTCCTTAAATTACATTCTTCAAATTAAGCTTTCCCATTGCTAATAGTATTTGCACTTCCTTTTTATATGAGCAGAGGATTTTTTTCAAATGTTTCTTTTGCACTAATGAAATTCAGTGTAATTTTGATATGATGTGGAAGCGTTCAGCAGTTTAAGGGAATGATGCTTAAATTTATGCAGAAACCTTTACAGTGTGCGTGTTTCATATCCATGGGGTACTCACAGATGCTCACATCCATTACAGATTCTGGATTCAGATGTCAGTTCAGCCATACCATAACCTCTTCCTGTCCATGCAGCAGCTTTCCCAAGCTTTTCAACTTTCATCCTTAATAGTACATGTTAACAGGACACATGTGGCAAGTATGTAATGACTCCTTGACACATTCAAAGAAACAGCGAGCTTAACTTTTATCCAAAGCTTTCCCTGCTAAGTTGTTCTCTAGTTCAGGTGATTCCTCAGCATCCTGACTGGCAGAAGGGTTAAAAATCCCATCGACTGCAGGGGCTGTCGTCGGTGTTGTGAGAGGGGTCACAGTGTGTCCAAACCCCTGATAGTGACCCATGGGTGAAGATGGCATTGAAGAAGCATCAGAAACTGGGTCTTGAGTAGATGAAGACAGTAAACTTGTATGCTCATTTTGTTCATGATCCTCAGCAAAAAACATTTTCCTTGGCTGGCCCAAAACTGTCCTTCCTAGAATTATGCAAAATGAAAAGATTATTTAATCCTTCGAACACCAGTTTTTGAACACATCAACTCTAAAACAGTCATGTTAAATTAGAAGATGACTCTTTGTTTTGTATTGGTTTTACATGGGCATTGCTAGTTTTAATAAATAAAAGGATGTCTTTCCATTTAAGAGAAAAACAAAGTACATTACTTACCTAACCTTTTCTTTTTAAAAGAAAAATTAAAAACTAGACTCTAAGTCAGTCAGGAATTCTGGAAAGAGCAAAGTGCCAGATAAACCATGAAATCTTATAGGGATGCACCTGTCACTGATTTGGTAGTAGAATGTTCTCAGGCTACTATAAAGGTGGGCAAGAGTGTGACCTGAAGCTGGAAATAAAGATGCTGTTAATAGATAGTACAAATCTTGTCTTACTTACCAACATTTCGAACCTGTTCAGATATATCTGCCCTTAGATCAGAAATATCCCACATTGCAAGGAAGGAGTCAAAGCATGAGCCTTCTTCAGCTTCTTGAACATAAGGTTTATAGGAAAAACTGTAGTGATGTGCAATAGCAGCCAGAAACATCTCCACACAAATTATAAAATCCTGCAATGACAGAGACACTGACTTAATCATTCATAACTGGAGAAAAATAGTTCTGGGTTTCTTCTGTAACTGGAAGGCTACAATTACCCTGGGACACTGACATTGGCTACTTTTACACCAGGATATTCTTGGCAGCCTTCAGAGAGCCATACATATAGGACTTGCTTTTAACAGATTTTAACAAGCAGCAGCTCTACAATGAATACCTGCAAGAAAAAATGCAAGGCTATCCAGACATACTTCCCTGAGGCATATTCCTCCCGCCCAATATATGGATACAGAAGTGTTGAAGCATAAAACTCACATGGGCTCATTGGCTGAAACTTAGCCCAGCTTAGAATAAATCAGTACTAATCAAGCCCATGTTAATCACAGTATGATGATATTTCCTTGAGATCAGCTATGTCATCTTACATATAACCATTCCTGCCCAGAAATAACCATCTGCTCCTACCTGTAAGCCTGTAGCCACAGCTTCCACACTTTGCCAATCCCAGGTGTGTTTCTCAGAAATAACACCAACTTTCACCAGCAATGCAATGAGCACAGCCTGCCTATAAAGATAATTTATTAGAAGAAGTATTTGTGTTAGAATTGTAACAGTAGTGCCAAAAATCTGCAAGCAAATCTGGTCATAGGTATACATAGTAAGAATCTTACAAAAAACCTTTCTGTTTATATCCTTAGATTTTAAGGGGAGGAAACAAACTTAACGTGTCATTCATCCATGACCCTAAAGACCAACAGAGAAACAACCAAAGGGGAGGTTTTTTCCCAGTCAGTCATTAGAACAAGTTGCTTCTCTTTCAGGGTATTGCTGCAGCTCAGAGAGTAATGCTCTGGTAGTCAAATACACTCCCTCATTAGCAGCTAAGTGTGAGCAATGCTTAAACAGCAATTTTTATTTAACCTATAGTAACTTATTTTGAAAAAGTAGGGGTTTTTTACTTTAAAAAGGAAAAACAAAATTTAGTTTTGAAACAACTGCAAGTGAAGATTCTAAAATATATTCTTCAGAATCACCTTACAAAAGAGCAAGTCTAAAAAATAATCTTAAGTGAACAAGACTGCTCTGTCCAACACATTGTACCCTCTTCCCCTCACTGCAGCTCACTAAGATTATGGGTAGATTTTTTAAGGCCTTTAACCTCAGTAACAAATCCAGCCTTTTTAGCTCTTTTATGATCCACCCTAAGAGCAAGAAGTCATGTGTAAATAATTCACTTACCAGAAAGAAACAAAAACTACCATCTTCACACAAAAGAACTTGCCAACAGGCTGGATAGGGTTCAGTTCCTCACGCAGTACTTTATAAAACAGCACCAGACAATACATGGCAAACTGACAAGGAAAAGAAAATTAATGAAAGCTTTCAAATCCTTGTTTATTTTGTGAGGGAGTTGTTTTACACCATCTCTACAGCTAAAATAAGTATCACAATATGATACAACCTTAAAATGCTATCTGTGTTTTAAAAATAGAGACTTTGGATTTATGGAATCTTTGCCTTTCTGTTTTAAAGTAATTTTTTTTTTATTCCTGAAATTCCAATCATTTCAACCAGGACACAGAGTTCGTGCTGCTGCTGGGACTGTTGTCACAGCAGAAAGCAATTACAGCTCCTTTTGTAACAGTCACCCATCAAACACAGGGGTGGCAGTAAGAGGAGGACAGAATTTCCAAATGATCCCCGTTGTCATGCTGTTCTGGCTCCTGCTGCTGTTGCCAAGAGAAGTAAAACCAATCCATGGACTCCCAAAACGAAACTCTCAATTTTAGGGGCTGACATCTTACGCTGATATTATCTGACAGCTGAAAAGGTGTTGGGCAGGCCAGAATCGCAGCACTGCACACACCATTTTCATTTTTTCCTGTGAATCTTATCACCAGCTTTTTAACACAGAATTTTTAACATATCTGATTCTTTGCATGTGTGCTGGGAGGAAGCTGTGGGGGCAAGTGGAGTCATCTCTTCCAGAGAGGGGCAAGTCTGCAGCTCTAATGCCTGGGCCATACCACCTCACCCATCAAATAATTTGGGGTAGAAAGGTACTTGCTTTATGGAGCTTCATAGTAAAAAAAATGTAAGTTTTAGATTATCTGTTTTTCCAGTGGTTTTCATATATAATATCTAACAGACAGCAATTTTGACTTACAGTGGAAAATATTCTACATGTAAGAATTACCAGACATTAACACAATCACTGCCAACAGTTCACATAGAAGATTCACATAATACTGATGACTTCAAAGAGCAGAAAGATGTACTCCTGATACTCACTAGTTGTGACATATTGTTAAGTATAACCAGGTAAGTCCATGCATTGTTGAAGCTGAAGTTTCCTTCATCATACACTCCCACTAGTTCACAAATTCTGGAAGAAATTTTTAAAGTTAATCATTATGGAGTAATAAAACACTTCCCTCAAGTGCTACATCTTCATTACATCAATCAACTCTTAGAATTCAAAACCTCTTCTGGTACTCAAACATGGGCAATGGGGGCCTGCACAAGAATCAGTTTCCAACAGCATATATATATTTATATATATATATATATATATATATATATATATATATATATATATATATATATATATATAAAATATAGAAATATTTATATGGATATTCATTGTGAGTAGCAACTTCTTCCACAGTCCCACAGAATTAACAGCAATGACCATCAATGCAAAGCTCATGAAATTAAGCTTTCAGCATCATCATTAATGACTGCCTACTATGCCTTTACAAACACAGGCTATATGATATGAAGGCACACAGTCAAGCTTGTCACGTGCAAAGTTTAATAAAATTTTAAAGATTACATGAGACTTGTCTTTAAAAATACTCCATTGTTAAAGTCAATGAAAAAAATGAAGAGGAAAAAAGAATCTAAAAATTAAGAGATCATAAAAATGTGTTTCCCACCCCAACAGTACTTCACATTCTATCCCACTGATTACATAGAAGCTGGCATTAAGTATTTATTATTTCAATTCTGCTAACAGTCATTTGCTATAGAGAACTCATAAAGAAATTATAGGTTGATTCAAATTGTTGGGACCCATTTAGCATGTAACACCAGTCTGCTTTCAAACTGCCTTGATTCAATACAAAGGGCATGAATATTCTTTCCAGTGTAACTCAGAATCACATCCTGAAGATCAATATTAATTATTTATCAGTGTACTTACAAAGCAATAATGGTAGTAAACGGTCTGACAACAGTGTACTGCAAAACACCCAGTTTACATCTAAATAATAAAACTCTGAAAGAGAAACAGAGAGTTCATTGTACAAGGATTTAAATACAATTCAGTTATGGAAGATTCCTATTCTCAGCAGATTCACTAAGGTAAATTTTTATTTTATGGTAATTTCAACTTCTGCATCCAGGACTTCAGATGTTACAGTATACAGTGTGTATACATGAAATACACAGAAGAGCTGGACTTTTACTGACACATTACAGGAAATACTCAATGATTCACTTATTTTAGCCATGAAAAACTTCTGGCTGGGCTAAACAAAGAGAATGTAATTTTTGCTGTGTTTGAAGATGTTTAAGAAAAACTCTGAATTTAAGTGTAAGAGACTTAAAAATGAGAATTGGTTTAATCACTGTTAAGATCACCAAAGCGCTTTGCCCATTATGGCAAACTGTATAAAGAAGCTGCGATCACTGAAGCCCACCTTCCCTTCCCCTCACCCCAGACAGCTTTATAAAAATCCCCTAAGACAGAGAGATTTTATCAGTTTAAGCATTCAGAAATTAACAGTTTAGGTGCATAAGGCCTTTCACCTTCTCTTCACCTGAAGTAAAAACAACAGGCTACCCAGTCTACTCCCAATTCCACATGAGGTTTTTGGCAAATATTTTATGATAATAAAAGAAGCAGATTCCAGGAGACCTTTCTAAAATATTTGTCAAAAATAAGAAAGTTTCATTTAGCACCCCCCGAGTCAATCAATGCATGTTGTTAGTAACTAAGTCCAATTCACACGACGTTTTACAGCTTGATGGTCACACACCCACAGCTGCTTTCAGCAAAGGTTTGCAGCTGATTAAACACAAACAAACCATAAACTGACTCTGTCAAGCAGCAAAAGTTATGCTGCTAAATATGAAAACAAAATGTTTGGATCTGCCTACACAGCCTAAAGCTTGAAGATGTCATCATATACTCACTCTCCCATAGCCCACGATGGACAGCAACAGAGAGGGGGCAGGTGTCTCTGCTGGTCTTTCGCTTCTATTATTAACACGAGGTTTGGGTACCGGTTGGTTAAGTAATTTGAAAGAAAAACCATAAAGTTATAGATGACATAAGCTTCATAGCACTCTCGACACGTATCCACATATATTGCAATCTTGGGGTATTTCAAAGCTATCCACTGCAAGAAGAGAGGTACACAAGAGGTTACGTGCAAGAAAGACAAAAGGGATTCCAGCGACAACACTGGTTCAGCAAGCTCATGAGCCAGCAGGCACTGATCAAACAGGGCTGGGAGCATTGGGCTAATGGGAGAACAATGCTACAGCTACAAAGTAACATTCTGTAAAAACACACACAGAACTTCAGATTCCACCTGTAGTACACAACTCTCTCAACCAGAGTTTCAGACCAAAAAGGTTTCTTCTTTTTTTTTTAGTGAAACTGTGGTTATGGATCAGCTGTCACAGGTCTCAGTTTCTGAGTATCACACTGCTGTTGCACTCTGCAAAACATATTATCCTTTGCCCCCTGAAGCAAAGAGGAATAATTTTAGCACTAAGAATAACCTGGGAAAGAATTTTTGTAATAAGCCTAACTTGGGTAAGGAAGGTACGGCACTGAATTATTTCTGAATTTTGAGTCAGCTCCTGGATCAGCCTGGTTTCTGCTTCTGCTCTTAAGATGGAAGGACCAAAAGCAGGTTCCTGTCATAACCCCTTCCACATCTGTCATAAAGGATACTCAAGGACAGGGTTAAGAAAGGTTATCAAAAGCAACCCCAAATCTCCAGAAGAAGAACATAGTATGACTAGAACTATGCTTCTGACAAAATCCATAAACAGGAATGGACAGAAGTTTCTAGGACTACCAGCCTACCCTCCATGCAGCACAGTTTCTGCTGTGATACTGTTTTCCCTCACTCCCACAACAAACAGAATTTGATTGGGCTGTTAACAGTAAGAGAACACTTACACTGTCTAAACTGTAAATCGGCACCATCCACAGAATCCTGTTACAATAACAAAAGAACATTTTATGTTACTAAAAGTATTTTTAGTTGGAATTAAATCCAATATTTGTAGCATAGATAAAAAGTGAAATATTACCTTATTATTGGTTTCTGTAATTCAGGTTGAGTATAATGGACTAAGTGTTGTAGTATCCCCCAGAGAGATATTGGTATAGTCATTAGTAGAAATATCCCAGCGATAAACCATGCCTTGGTATGAATTCCAACCTTGCAAGATCAAAGTTTCAGTTTTAATACTTTCAAGTATTTCAAGTACACAAAACATTCTACAAAAACAAAGAAATGCCCAGTACTTAATTGACTGAAACCCACAACAGATTCCTTGCTTTAGGTCTGGAACTTGTCTTGATTCAGTGCTGCATTATAAAGTTTCTAAAAACCTGTGGATTTAAAGACTTTTTAGCTTTAAAATCAAGTTCCAACTAATAATCAATTAGTTTCATTTAACAAACTGAAATACATATGAATGTATATACACAAAACCACAGTGTCTGCTAAAACACAGGGCTGAAATTTTAAACCAAAGCTCTCTGAAAAATAAATAATAATCCTAAATACCAAAACCTGAGAAACATAAGAGACTCTTCTCAGTTTCTTTTGATTCTCTTCGCTAATCCCCTACTTTACATCAACATCCCATGTTTTCTGTTGCTTTCCAGTTTTGCTTCTCATCAGTTTCTCTACAAGTCTCAGACTTAATGGTATAACTTCAATATAAACACCCATTATGCTGAACATGCATTATGCATCAGAAAATTCTAACACATTCAAGACAGATCTTACTGTCATTAAGTCCTGAAAATTATACCCTGAAAAAGCCTACCTCCAGGGGCACAGACCTGTATCATATTGAGCAATACGTGTATTTTAAGGTTAAAATTTTACTTCTTGTTAGAGAAGCAATGTGATCATATGTGTGTGCCAGTCACACACCACTATTATGTACCACCAGCATGAAAAAGGAGCTTCTCTACCAGTAAAGATGTTCTACTAAATTCTCCCTGATCAGACAGAAACACCTTTATGAACACCAACATTACTATTAAGTTTCAAAACCTGAGTTCTTGGATGAACTTACGGAGAGAGCCAGGCTCTTCTTGGTGGTGCCAAGCAGTAGGACAAGAGGCAGTGGGCAGAAACCGATGCACAGGAAATTCCACCTGAACACGAGGAAGAACATTTTCACTGTGCAGTGACCAAGCTGCAGAACAGATTACCCAGAGAAGGTGTGGAGTCTCCCTCACTGGAAGGGGAGACTGGAACAGATTACCCAGAGAAGGTGTGGAGCCTCCCTCACTGGAGATACTCCAGAACCATCTGGACACAATCCAGTGCCAGGCACTCTGGGATGACCCTGCTGGAGCAGTAAGGTTGGAGCAGATGATCCACTGTGGTCCCCTCCAACCTGACCCATTCTGTCACTCTGTGACTCTTGGCTGACTGGAATTTCTTCAGAATTGTACCTGGCAATTGTTGGTGTTCAAGCACCAACTATTATGGAAACAGAAGGCGAAACAAACACTGCCCTGTTCCTTTGTTCACTAGGTTCCTTCCCTGTTCCTAGTTCACTAGGGCTTTAGCAGCAGGACAAATGTATCCAGCAGCACCACGGCACTTCTCCAGCCTCTCCATTCACAGAATGGGTCGGGTTGGAGGGGACCACAGTGGGTCATCTGGTCCAAGCTCCCTGCTCAAGCAGGGTCATCCCAGAGCACTTGGCACAGGATTGCGCCCAGGTGGCTCTTGAATATCTCTGGCAGGGAAAACTCCACACCCCCTCTGGCCAATCTATTCCAGTGTGTGGTCACTGCACAGTAAGGAAGTTCTTCCTCATGTTCAGGTGGAACTTCCTGGGCATCAGTTTCGGCCGTTGCCCCTTGTCCTGTTGCTCAGCACCACGGAGCAGAGCCTGGATCCATCCTCTTGGCACCCCCGCTTTCGATACTGTTAGATGCTGATGAGGTAACACGTTTCCCCGCTGGATCCCGCCCGGAGCCGAGCCCGCTGCCAGCGGCCCCGGCGGAGCGTCCCGGCCGCGCCCCTCACCTCCAGCTTCTGCAGCTCCCACACGCAGAGCGGCACGACCACCAGCAGCCCCACGATGTAGAGCAGCACCACGAGCGGCCGGATCCATCGCCGCCAGTTCCCGCAGGTGCACGGCATGGCCGCGGCGCCGCCGCCAGCGCTCCTCGCACCGACCTCAGCGGGCCGGCAGCCCCTGCGGGGCGCGCATCACTAGGGGGGCGGCCGCCTCAGCTCCGTATCCCGCTCAGCTCCGTATCCCGCTCAGCTCCGTATCCCGGCTGCGCGCTGTATCCCCGGCCCGGCCCGGGCCCGGCGCTCCCGGCCCTGCCCTGCCCCGCTCACGGCCCCGCGGCGCTTCCGCCCGGCCACTGCTTCCGGCCGCCCCGCCCCGGCGGCCTCGCTGATTGGCTCCTGGCCCTGCCCATCACCGCTGCCCCGCCCACAGGGGGACACCGGGGGGAAGCGGGCGGCCGTGCCACCCTCCGCTGAGCGAGGGTTGGTGTGTTCCGGGCGCTCCCCCCCCCCCCGCGGCCGGCAGTGGGCTGTACCGCGCGGGGCGAAGCGAAGCGTTCCCGGAGCCGCTGGAGAGGAGGAGGTGCGCGTCAGGGAATGTGCGGGAATGGCAGGAATGTCGGCTAAAGCAGAGGCACTGCTCTGACTGCACTGCTCAGCACAGCCTCTGCCCTCAAACGCCTCCCCCGGGAGCAGCCCGGGGTGAGCAGTCCCCTGGAGAGCCGCGCCTCACAGTGCCAGGCGTGGACTTCGACATAGCTGAGGCATGGAAACTCCAGCGGGCACACCAGTAATGCAAAATAATGCAAAATAGGAGTTCAACTATTTGTTGAACGTCTATTTTTGTGTTTTGGAAGTGCCGTGTAAAAGCTGCTAAATTGCCAGCTAAGCCCGTAGCAGTCAGGGCCAAATACATGCCCTCCGGTGAGGAACTAAGGACCGCAGGTGATAACACTGCCAAATGTCCAAGGAACTCCAGCTCCAAATTCCTGGAAGGAGGCAAATGCAGATTTGACTTTGAGACGTCACTAAGACGTGTGCTGGAAGAAACACGATGAATGAAGAGGTACTAAGGAGCTGGATCTCCTGTTTCTGTGTAATTGACATCTGAGAGAAGGGGTCCGTTTCCCAAGTGTTGCATGGGTTGTCAGTGAACGAGCAGCACTCTGTGGCGCTAATTCCATCTCCAGAACGCACATAATCTTCCTGGTTTTCAGCGGGAAGCTGCTTGTGAAGTACTGGTAAAAACCAAACCGACAGAGTTCACTTTCACTAACTATTAAGGCTTCTAATACTAGAGAAAGAATAACAAAGCTGCTTCCCAGAACTTGGAGATAACAGCTGTACTAGCATCATTCCCTGCTACTGGAACGACTGACATGAATTATTGTGGATGTCAATCGTTATGTACATTCTCTCATGAATTTCAAATTTATTTAAGAGAGTTATGTCGAAACACAATAAACTGGGATTGTTCCTTAGCACATGGAATCCTATTAATAATTTACTAAATTAAAATGGCAAAGAAAATAGACTATCTTATAATTGTGGTTGGAAAACTGTGCAATATTTATTATTCATGGATTTTTTTTTTATTTGTATGCCATTTGTTTCATAGGTTTCATCATTTTTTGTTCTTACTTTGTGTTATGCAAGTGCAGATGCATGGTGATAACCGGACTGTCCCTCTTGCCTGATCATAATTTCCCTGTGAGGTGGACAGTAAGGATTGAATTCAAATTCTCATAGAGTGAAAAATCACAGATTTCCCCTCACTTATGGTGATCTTACTGTCAGCTCTTTGATGTCACATCCAACAGCACACACCTGATTAGTTCGCACTCCACTCCAGGGCTTACTCACACCACCAACCTTTCCAGAGTGTTTTTATTTCATTTTATTAAAACTTAATGAGCATTAAAATCTCGGTTTAATTTCTTTTTTTCCTTTCCATCATTAGTTCTCTGTCAGAAGGCTGTCATCAGTTTGAAGAAATTGATCTTTGTTACAGAAATGCTGCCACCGCATTCTGATTACTTCCTTGTTTCTTTGTGGGTGATCATGGAAGAGAGTGACTGGGTTTTGGATCAGGAAGCGTCTGTAATCAGTACTTTGGCTGGTAGCTTTAGATGCAGCTTCTTTGTTTACTTGGTCACTCAGCTTTGTGCATGTTCATTAGCTGGGGACTTTTTAGCTGCCTCCATAGGTCCCTTCAAACCTCAACCATTCTGATTATGGCATTCATGGGAGTAAAATTGCTGCCACAATAATCTGGTGACATAATATGGTGGAAAATTTGCTGTTCAACACCTCTACAGCAAAACTTTTCAACTCTGACAAAGATTATAGAAACAAATGCCTCCCATACCCCATCATCTGTGAAGAAAGAAAACTATCATATGGACCATGACCAGAGGTCCCTTCCAACTAAAAACTTTTTCATTAAGCATAAAAATATATTTATTTATAGCTAATAGCATTAGCTGAAGAACACCTTTTCTCATTTACCTGCTACATGTTTTTTTGTTGAGAAGTTAATAGATTTTTACTGAGAATTCTTTATGTTCACTGTTTTATTTACAGCAAAGATTCCTGAACTCTGGTATGTAAATTATTCTGGAAAATAATCTGGCCATAGAGAAGTAGGCAGTACTGTTGCTTGGCTTGTACCTGCTGTAACAGCCACTGTCAATGCTCATTTGGAAAATGTTTGGGGACTGCCAAAACCCCCCTCTGTTATCTCTCACCTTGCAGCTACAGCTTTAAAACGCAGTAGATGTACCCAGCTGGGGTTGCTAACAAAGTTGAGTGCTGGAGCTTCTCCCTTCTTTTATTCCCCTTCTCAGGAGAGAATATGTGAGACCTGCACATGTTCCTCAGCGTTACAGGGAATGATGGATTCGCCTGTAGGTGGGGCACAGGGACTATTTCTGGGCAGGTTTTCCTCTCAGCCAAATTAAGACGTTAGCACTGCCAGTTACACATCGAACATGAGTCACGCAGCAGAAGACCGTGAACTAAAAAATGGGAATCCTTTTAACTGAGTTCTGATTTTTGAGCCTTTGGAAAAGCCACATATTAGTAGAAGAAAATCTGTTTCTCTCATATGATTTTAAACACTTCAACCATGAAGAAAATACCAAAAATTTATCAGGCGATAAAATTGCTCTGGAACAACTGAAACTGATTCAAGAAGGGGAAAAAAAATATGTGAACCCAAGTATGGAAGGGTCACTGCTTCCTTCATGGCATCAGGTTCTGCTGCAAAAGTGTGCTTCCTTCTGATTATTACAGACGTTCAGCAGGCAAATGATAGAATTGATTAGAATGGAATAGAATAGAATAGAATAGAATAGAATAGAATAGAATAGAATAGAATAGAATAGATTATTTCAGGTGGAAGGGACCTACAACAATCATCTCCTTGACAACTTCAGGACTGACCAAAAGTTAAAGTGTGTTATTAAAGGCCTTGTCCAGACACCTCTGAAACACTGACAGGCCTGGGACATCGAACAACTCACCAGGAATCCTGTTCCAGTGTTTCACTCCTCTCTTGGTAAAGAAATGCTTCCTGATGTCCAGTCTAAACCTGTCCTGATGCACCTTTGAACCATTCCCAGCTATCCTACCACTGGATACCAGGGAGAATAAATCAGCACCTCCTTTTCTACTTCCCCTCCTCAGGAAGCTTTAGAGAGTAAGGGGATCAGCCTCTGTATCTCCAGACTACACAATCATGGTGTTCTTAGGTGCTCCTCTTAAGATGTTCCCCCAGCCCTCCTTTCACCCAAAATTCAGCTTATGGAGCCCGTAAAGGATACAGCATTCCATCCACAGGCCTGCTTCTTTAAGAGACACATCACCTCACCTTTCCTAAGGAAGCTATGAATGTGACAATACCAGAGAATGAGAAATACATTGAACAGTTTTGCGGCTAAGCAAAATTGTGAACTTGCCTGGAAGAAAATACCTTGAAGATTTTCCATGTGGGTATCCCATACTTCACAACCCTCCTCAAATGAAGCCATTTAAAAATCTCCAAACTGGGCTATTATAAAATGTGGCAGAGTTAAACAGCATTTTCTTTCCATTTTCTCTTGATTCTTGTCTGCCTCAACAGACACCTCTGTGATTGTGCTGCATGCTTGGCTGGCAATCCTGCACATTAAAATGCTGTAATAGATGCATTTTTGATGAGTAAATATATAGTTTTATTGATTAGCTAAGTGCTTAGTAACATGCTCATATTACTAAGCTCGTATTTCCCAGGTAAAGCTGCCCAGATGAAACTGAAGTTGTTTTTTCCTATTGGCAAATGAAAACAAAAGAACAAACTTCACTACTGTTCATTGTATGTTCTGCCTAAAATTGGTTAAAATGACACATATTCAGAAGCACCTTTTTTCTTCAAAGATGTGTGGAACCAATTGTAAAGTCTCCTGTGTTCCTGAATTATCTCAGTTTTATTAATTGGCACATACTTCCAAATTCCTAACTTCATTCTTTGTTTTTCCATGTAGGGAAAGAGGAAAAGTGCATGCACTGAAGGATGCCACAAGTGTATTTATGCAGCTGTGACTGAAATACAGCTTAAAAGCCATGGAATAGTGTAAGTACCCACTAGGATGTGCTGTTGGCCTAAAATTGAAGCCCCGGTATTTAAGAAACTGAAATTTCAAAATTCTTAGGTGTTATGTAAACATAATCCCCATACTATTCTCATTTGGAGATTTCAGAGAAGACGTACAATTTATAGGATTTTTTAAGAAAAAGAATGTGGTGGTTGAATGATAGGCAAATTTTCTTATCATGCAACTATCCTTAGCAGGCATACTTGAAGTGAGAGTTTCCTGAAGGAGCGTCACAGCCATGACCATATTCAATTTCAATAGCTAACATTAGAACTCCTACAGCTGGACATTTCTGTTGGAAGGTGTGGTCTCTGGGATAAGACCTCCTGTATACATCACATGGGCAATATATGTAACACCTTTACATACACAAAAAAATGAAATATATTCTATAATGAATTACTTGTATTTTTGGTCTTTTTGCCTGTTGTGAATGCAAACATATATCAAACAGTGTTCAACTAATATTTGTGGATTTAAACTGATACATTGTATTACTGGATGTAAAGCAACACTTGTTTATCAAGATGTGGAGTTCTGAAAATTGGTATGATGGAAATATTTGACGCATTGTTGCTAAAGCTTGTGGTTTGTCATTTCAGTAATATGGACATGTTTTATCAGTTTTGATACTTCAGCCTGGAAATGGTTTCCTATGTAGGAATTTTCCAGTACTTGCAACTTTATAGTGGCAAACATACTCTTAAGTTGTCTATGTAGAAAGTAGATTGATAAGATGGGCAAGAGAACTTAGGGAAGGGTCTATACAAACTGTTCTGTTAAACCCAGAATGTGGTATGAAGGCCTTGGTAGCTGGCAGTCCTTTCATGCCAGCAACAGCTCCTGCAGGCACCTAGAATTCTCAAATTCCTTCAGCAACAAAGGGAGAATTTTTTTTTTCTTCTGGATTTTCCATCTTAAAAAACATAGCAGGAGTGTAAAATCTTAAAGATTCCTAAAATACTTCAATGTCAGTGTAGTACAGACAGTGCTGCCAGTGGTAATGATTAAGTGATCTAATAAGCGTTTTCTTCAATTTGACTGATTGTCTACCTGATGCATCAGGCTGGCATAATATTAAATATAGTCTTTCCAGTCATTCCTTTCTAACACCAGACAAAAGCTGAGTTTTACAGTTTTGGTCATGTTTTCTCAGTTCTTTACCCATCAGTGTTGCTAATACCAGTCTACCAGAACTGAAAGGTAGTGCTGCAAAGTTTTGTGTATACTTTGAAAAATCTCCAATCTACAACATAAACCACTTTAAAAGAAAAAGGCCTTCATCAATTAAAACATGTCAACATCACAACTCTTCCTTCTGAAGAGTAAGAATTTTTTTCTCATTTCTTCTGAGAGCCATGAACTAAGTTCTAGTCTGAGAGCCAGGAATTCTTCCATTCTCATTCTGGTACTGAGTCCGTTGTAGCCTATGGCAATTTATCACTTTTTTTTTCTGTATGTAAAATGGAGATATTTGCTCAGGGGCAATATGAAGATTAATTACTCAATATTTATAAATCGTTCTGAAAATCAGCATTATGCAGATATTATGATTATTTCTGAGCTGTGGGTTCTAATCTGGGATGAGGCCCAGAAAAGGACATAAACAACTGATGCTCAAGTCAGGTGGAATTTAGATGCCCTGGGTCAAAATTGCCATCCTAAAAATGTTTACACATCTTCCGTGAAACCCTGGAGGTTCATAAGGTTGAGTGGAAGCTCAGACATTTTTTATTATGAGGTGCGTTATATACTCCAGCAGTGCTCATTCATGCTCTCAAAGGTACTTAAGTTCTAATAGGACTGAGCAGCCTTGTAATTAACTCAGGCTAATGCCTAGTAGGTGTCCAGAAATGAGGCATTCCTCTGCATGTCTCCCTGTAGAGTTCAATCCAGTAGGTGAGCTCTGAAAATGCTGGCCCCACAGTGGAAAAATGTTTCCCTTCAGACTGAAGCTCAGTGCTTAGTACAGACAGAAATATGGATGAGGTCCAGGTTCAATTCCCTTGTCTGTCTCAAAGGATCCAACCCCTCCTTTGGATCATGCTTTAGTCAGCAGGCAGAAGATGTTTTAGAACATAGGAATGGTTCTCTTCTCCTCTTCAATTCCACTTTCCAAAGAAAACGCTCGCTATGCGCTGTCAGCATTTAAGTCTTGCAGTTATGGCACATGGGTGAAAAAGAGGAATTATTATGAAATTTTACAGAAACACTGTATTTTTTATACAGAGAATAGAGAAATATTCAGTTCTGGAGAAGTACAAAAATAGTTGTAGGAGCTGGGACTAGAACCTAGTGCTCTTCAGTGAGTGCCTGCTCTCTGTACCACATGATGACTTTGTGGGTGCACCAAATGCAAAAAATGTCCTCCATTTTCTGTATAAATACCCTAAACTCTGGATTCAATTATGCAGGCCAGGAACATGAAAATCAGATGGTGTGGAACTTGGCTGTGCAGTGCTTTGTCTTCCTCCAGATCTGTCCCAGGTTCAGTCATAGGGATCTG